>NW_006238942.1:908230-1002939 GCF_000226075.1 Solanum tuberosum | reverse complement strand
GGGGGAGATGGTGTATTGAGGTACCAAGGTAGATTGGAGAGGGTTATGGAGGAAGCTCCTAGCTCCAGATATTCCATTCATCCTGGTTCCGCGAATATGTATCGTGACTTGGGAGAAGTTTATTAGTGGAATGGCATGAAGAAGGGCATTGCAGAGTTCGTTGCTAAGTGCCCAAATTGCCAACAAGTGAAAGTTGAATATCAAAGACCCGGTGGTTTGGCTCAGAATATAGAACTTTTGGAATGGAAGTGGGAGATGATCAATATGGATTTCATCACAGGGTTGCCAAGGTCTCGCAGACAACATGATTCGATTTGGGTGATTGTCGACAGAATGACAAAGTCAACCCATTTTCTGCCAGTAAAGACTACCTATTCAGCAGAAGATTATGCCAAGTTGTATATTCAAGAGATTGTGAGACTTCATGGAGTGCCAATCTCCATTATTTCAGATAGAGGTGCACAGTTTACTGCACAGTTCTCGAAATCTTTTTAGAAAGGTTTGGGTTCAAAGGTGAACTTAAGTACTGTCTTTCATCATCAGACAGATGGACAAGCAGAGCTCACTATTCAGACTCTAGAAGATATGTTGAGAGATTGTGTGGTCGATTTCAAAGGTAATTGGGATGATCATCTACCTCTCATTGAGTTTTCCTACAACAACAGTTATCATTCTAGCATCCATATGGCTCCATACGAAGCTTTATATGGGAGAAGATGTAGATCTCCTATTGGATGGTTCCAAGTTGGTGAAGCAGGGTTGATAGGACCAGACTTAGTTCACCAAGCTATGGAGAAGGTGAAAGTGATTCAAGAGAGGTTGAAAACGGCACAGAGTCGCCAGAAATCCTACACTGATGTTAGGAGAAGGGCGTTAGAGTTTGAAATAGACGATTGGGTTTATTTGAAGGTTTCACCCATGAAAGTGGTTATGAGGTTTGGTAAGAAGGGTAAACTTAGTCCCCGGTATATTAGACCTTACCGAATAGCTAAGAGGATTGGCAATGTTGCTTATGGGTTGGAGCTACCACAGGAACTAGAAGCGGTTCACCCGGTATTTCACGTTTCCATGTTGAAAAACTGTATAGGTGATCCTTCATTGATCCTACAGACTGAAAGTGTTAGGATCAAGGATAACTTATCTTATGAGGAGGTTCCTGTTCAGATTCTAGATCGTCAAGTTCGTAGGTTGAGAACGAAAGAGGTAGCCTCAGTCAAGGTCCTTTGGAGGAATCAATTAGTTGAGGGAGCTACTTGGGAAGCCGAAGAGGACATGAAGAAGAGATACCCACATCTCTTTGAACCTGGAGGAAATGCAGATTAAGGTAGTAATATCCTTCTTGATGTTCTTTAATTTATAATAAGCATATGTTGTTGTCGTTGTGTTTGCATGGTTGCATGTTGGGTGTTTTAGTTGATGTTACACTCTTAGCATTGTAAAAGTAACCTCATTCGAGGACGAATGTTTCCAAGGGGGAGATATTGTAACATCCGCCAATTTGAAATAGCATTGAAGAGGCTTAGAATTGGAAATTTTCATTTTTGGAAAGAATTTGAAAATCTGGAAAATTTTGGCTAATTATGGAAAAAGGTAAATTTTTGGCCAACTTTGAACAGCCATAAATTCTAGCTCAGGACGAGTTAGGTAGAATTCCAGTTATGGTTGCAAAGTTCGTAGAACGATCTTTCCAACGCCACCGAGTTTGCTCAATTCCGAGTTTGTATGAGTGAGTTACACCTTTTGAAAGTTGGGCAGTTGGCAGGGAATCCGTCCGGAAATTTTAAGGGCATTTTGGTCTTTTCCCTAGCTATTTCTTTTGAGGATATATTGTTGTTTTAGGCTGATATATGGATCATTTTGTTCCATTTTAAGAGAGTGAAAGCTAGGGTTCTTGAGAGTGAAGAAGAGAAGAAGAAGAGAAGAAAGAGAAGAAGCAGAGAAGAAAGAGGAGATCAACAAGATTCGTCAAGATCATCGTGGATTTTCGTCGAGGGTGATCCCTATCAAGACGCGGGTACCCAGGATCAGCATCCAGCACGCCGTTGATCCAGTTGAGCACTCCAGAGTCAGTGGTGAGCCTCCTTGCTTCCTGAGGGCTCAGTTATTTTGTTCTCTTAGTTTTGTTTTATTAGGGTGTTGCAGGGTCTGTCCCAACATCCATCTAAGTATTTTAGAGGCTTCATAGACAGTCAGTCAGTTAGTTTTGAGTCTCTCATCTATGTATATATGTAAATATTCTATTTTGAGACTCGAGTTGCCTTTTTGGCCAGATGTGTATCATTTAAGTTGTTTATGTCTTTGCATGGCATTAAGTTAATCTATTGAGTAGGTTTCCGCTGAGTTAAGAAAGCCAGGCCAAGGGTTCGCTTGGGGCCAGCAATGGTCTCCAAGTGCCGGTCCCGCCCAGGGTGTAGGCTTGGGGCGTGACATTAAAGGAGTTTATTTGCTAGACAATATGCAATTACCTAGCATAAGGATAAGATACGACAATGATATTTTTTTGGAAGCTAATTTGTATAGGCTTTAGATATGCAGGAAGGTAAAACAATGATATGCTTAAACATTGTTCTTTTGCCTGGAATGCTTTGCAATTTCTGATGTGTATTGTTTATGCTTCTACATAGTATATATACATCATCAAGATCACTCCTGAATTTATTTCTTAAAAAAACCTTTGACAATGCTTTCCCAATGCCTTCAGCAGCATTCTCATTTCCATTTTTTTCTGATCTGAAACAGGTAAATTTTCCAGACCATCACAACTATAACTAATCAAGTTTAAGATACTCATAGTGCTAAAAGTTTATACAGGGAATTCTGAAACTATCGTGCTACAAATTTGGATCGTGAACTAAATTAACTGTTGAATTGAACATAAATTAGTACACAATCATCAAAAACGACAACATAAAAGTACTTATAATACTTATTTCCTTTCTACTAAGTGGATTCAGTACATATATGATTAGAAAGGACTACAACTTTCCCTTTCTACCAAAATGTTATCTAAACGTTTTTGATTTACCTCTTTTGATACTTCCAACTTGATATTCTGTTGTTTCTAAGGATTGCAATCTCAAATCACATTTTACCGAATAAGTTTCATGTTGGTATCTCTGACCCATTGTGATGGATTTGCGTTTGCCAACGAGATGGCTCAACCTAATCACTAGCCTAAAAGACAAAAATAAATGGTAGGCGTAACTTTTAATTTATAAGTTTTTTATATTGTAAATCTACTTTTCTAGTTTTTTATTACATAGAATTGTTAGTATATTTAAAATTATTTATGAGATACAAAGTTATTTTTTTTTCTTCTTAATGAAAAAGGTTTACTTTTTCTATAAATAGTACTCCATCTGTTTTCATTTTAATTTTTTTTCTTATTTGACTTGACATGAAATTTAAAAAGTATAGAATATTTTTGAATCTTATGGTTTTAAACTAAATTATATATATATATAAATCTTGTGGTCTTGAACATGTTAGGTGGAAAGTTAAATTTAAAATTGATAAAGAGGAAAGAAACATTCTTTAATGTTTCGAAATGAACTAAAACAAAGTAAGACAAATAAACTGCAAAAGACAGTATAATTCTTTTAAACAACTTATAATAATTCTATTATTACTGAAAAATGGTTCCCCTCAATTGTTTGAGGCCTAAGCCGGATGCCTCCTTTTCGAATCCTCTTATTAGAATTCCTAGATCTGTCACTAAATATGCCACTCTTCTTCATTTAACTCTAGTTATAAGCTAATAGATTAGTGAAATAAATCATGAGTTGATTTCTCACACGGTCACTAAACATATAGTTATTATCTTAGAAAGTCACTTGTTTTGTGTTGAAAAAAAGCAATCAAGAAGGAAGATAGTTTTCTGGTATAATAATTATTAGTTGAGTGATCACCTGAGAAATCAACTTACTAAACCACATAAACATACTACCTGAGCCACCAGGGGAGGCATTTCTAGAACGTTTTTAGCACCAGGGATGTCATAAACAAGCTTGCCCAGTGTAACAAGGATCAGGCTTAGTATTAGTACCAATATTAAAATTGGTTCCAGTAGTAGAAGTGATTTCCTGGTTTTGGAGGCTACTAGTGATGATGTTCATTCAAATAATTCAACTTGGAATTGCATAAGGGAGACTAGAGTGCCAGATCCAACATGGAAAAAATTTGGCATAAAAGTATTCCATTTAAAATGTTTTTATCGTCTTGGAGATTCATTAAATCTAAACTACCCTTTGATGATTTTATATGCAGGTTTGGAAATGAAGCCCTTTCGGCTGTCTATGTTGTGCTATACCTATGCCAGAAACCACCAAGCACCTTGTAACACCTCACAAATTCTATGTTAAGGATCCAAACCATTTGTCACGAGCTTATCAAATTGGACTGGGTGATGTCCTACTTGCTCATGTGTTTTAATGTTCTTTACCAAGTATATCAAGATATCGAAAGTGATGTAGGGTCATAAGGGACCTCTAACACCAAGCCAAGTTCAAAATATTTCATTGGCTATGTTTTCGCATGAATCCATATAAGGATCAACTTCAAAGGGCCATATCTCTTACAAAATGAAAAGTTAGATGACCCATAACCTATCAAATTAAAGGTCAATGAGGTTTCTTTGCAACGCCGTCAAGTTTGCATTTATAACTAATTTACGAGACGGTTTAACCTGGAAACATATGTCATCGAGAGGCTTCCTCAAGAAAGGTTAAATTTTCTTTCACCTTTTGAGAAGTTGTGGAATATGAAAGCTAATGTTAGTTATTTGTGAGTTTTTGGATGTGTGTGCTCTGTTTTTATACGTGATCAGTTACGTAGAAAAACTGGATAACAAAGTTGTTAGATATATTTTTATAGGCTATGATAATCAAAGAAAATGATGGAAATGTTGTGACACTTCAGCTGGAAGATGTTATACATCAACACATGTTGTATTTGATGAAACCTCTTCTAGGTTGTCTGTGGAAAAGAGATAATACCATACCAATCTGATCTGAAAAATAAGCTGCAAATTACTTATCTTTGATTGAAGACGTTGAGGTCGAACAAAGTTAAACTCATAATTTTGAGCAATCAATTGATTACCTACAAACAAGCGAAGGCGGTGAAATAATTGAAGACAAAAGTACCAACTACTCTATAGTCCGAGACGAGGAGGTCAGAAAGGATTTGGAGGCAAAACCCAAAGTATGCCAATCCAACAACAATAGAGGATGAATCTGAAAAAGAAGCTGATAACTTTGAAGAAGCATCTCAAAACAAGCGTGGACTTGAGCAATGGAGGAGATCACCACATTAGAACAAAATCAAACTTGGGAACTTGTGCTTAAGCCAAAAGATGTGAAACCTATCATGTAGATGGGTTTATAAAATAAAATGCCACACACATGGGTTGGTCAAGAGGCATAAAACTTGTTTAGTAGCTCGAGGATTTACTCAAGAATATGGTTTAGACTATGATGAAACTTTCAGTCCAGTGACAAAGTTTACAATTGTGCGAGTCATACTTGCACTTAGCTTGCTGCTAACAAAGATTTGGAATTTGTGGCAGGCGGATCTTAAAAATGCATATTTACATGGGGAGATGGATCGGGAGATTTACATGGCTCAACCAATGGTGGCCACAATCAAGAGCACCCTGGATATGTTTGTAAGTTGTAGAAGTCGCTCTATGGATTAAAGCAATCGCCAAGGGACTGGTACGGTAAAATTGCTGAATTTTCACCTCAAAGTGGTTATTTAATTACATATGCAGATTCAAGTTTATTTGTCAAAGTTGATGGAAGAAAGCTACCTATAGGGATAATATATTTCGATGATTTGATTTTAACTGGGGATAATGAAGAATAAATATTTCAAACGAAGGAAAATTTATCTGTCCGATTTCATATTAAAGTACTTGGACAACTTAATCATTTTCTTGTCTTGAGGTTGATTGAACTCAAGGAGGAATTTGCCTTCATCAACAAAAGTATTCCAGTGACTTGTTGAAGAGATTTAGAATGTTGGAGTGCAAGCCAATTGCCACTCCAATTGAACCAAATTCCAAGATATGTGCACACAAAGGAAAAGATTAGGAAGATGTGACAAAGTATCAACAATTCGTAGGTAGTCTAATTTATTTAACCCAGACTCGACTCGATATTTCTTTTGAAGTTGGTGTGATGATTCCCTACATGCACAATCCAAAGAAGCATCAGTTGGAGGCTGCTCGATGAATGTTAAGATATGAGAAAAGTACAATTAGTTACAGTCTTCATTATAAAAGAAGTGAAGGATGCTATTTGGTTGATTACTACGACTCTGACTATGTAGGAGACCATGATACTCGTCGTTCAAATATTGGGTTTGTGTTTAAGCTTGGAGATGGAGTAGTTTCTTGGTATAACAAAAGGCAGCCAACATTGTCGCTATCAACAACAGTATCGGGGCAGTAGTGTCACACCCTGAGCCTACACCCTGGACGTAACTAGCAGTCGAAAACCATTGTTGGTTCCCAAGCAAACCCTTGCCCAGAGTCAACACTCAGAGGAAGACTTACTCAAGCAAACTGAAAACTCGTGATGCAAAAATAACTTTAAAAACTTAATTTATACTCAACTACAATAATCGTCTGAAAATAATTTAACAACTATTAATGAAATGCCTCATGAACTCAAAACATTAAAACAACAAAGGAAATAATGATAGATTCCTCGACTCTTAAACTATCTAGGCAAAATGGTTTGATGGACACTTGTACTTGTATGAGTTTGTATTATAAATCCTTATACTTACCCGTTTGTCAGTTGAACCCTTAAACTCAACAAAACACAATTTAACAAACCCCCCTGACCATTGACCAGGCTTATGTGGCGGTAGATATCTAAATTGGCAAAAATGTGTAACTACATGCCTATTAAGGCGAGTGAGGAGATTTTTACTTGAAAAATATTTAAAATTATAAAAGATATAATTTTTTTAAACCATTAATTAAAAAAGCCTTCTTCTTCACCCATAACACCTCCTTTCAGCCATATCCATCCTTACCTAACCTCTTTTACTTGCTTTTCCAGAAGTTATTTTCATCTATTTATATGATCTTGGGCACCTCCTTGAGTCCCCTAATCACCAACGGAGGGAGAGAGCGGCGCTAGTGGTGCTTGCCGGACACCACTGATATGCAGTGGAGGGAGAGAGAGAGAGAGAGGTGTGGCTGGTCAGTGGAGAGGAGAACGAAGTGAGTGAGGGAGCGAGGATCTAATCATGGCGGCAAAAATGGTGATGATGTATGGTGGAGATGAAGGCAAAAATGGTGATGGTGTTCGGCTAGATCTGATGTGGTGGCTTAGGTTGTCGGTTTTGTGGAGGTTGGAGGAGGAAAGGAAAATGGTGATGATGTGCAGCAGAGATGAAGGCGGAAGGAATATGAGTGGCTTCGCCTGCAAAAATGGCGACGATGGCGACGGCTTGGTTCACGGGAACAAGTGGGAATGGAAGAAATTGTAATGGCTTTTACTTTAAAGAATATAATTAAATTTCTATTATTTTACCTTTAATTAAACAATTTTGATTAATAATTTAAAAAATAATTATGACATGACATTAATATATCTGATGCGGATATGACATGTCATTTATGTAAAGGAGAGTGAGCTACACACATGGTTAGAGAGGTTTAAAATGCTCATTTTGATTGAGTTTAAGAGTTCAGTTGACAAATGATTGAGTAGAAGGGTTCACAATACAAACACATACAAGTATAAGGGTCCTCCACATCATTTGGCCAACTATCTATGAAGACTCTACTATTACAAAAGGATTATCGGGACAAGACCCACGACATCCTAACAACTAAAGAAAAATGGAAACCTCCGGAAGCAATGAGGCTCAGCAAAGCTAACTAGAATTGCAAGTGGTCTCAATGGAGCATCAGTTGATGACCTTGAATACCTGTATCTGCATCATAAATAGATGCAGGCCAAATGTCGTCAGTACATGGAATATACGAGCATGTATGGGGAATTCTAAAGCATAAACATAAGCTTGAACTAATAGAACAGGACATACTTACCTCTTCTCAAATTCACTCAATTCAACTCAAACTCCACTCAAGAATAGGATACTCAACTCAAGATACTAAACTCAAGATACTCAACTCAAGATACCCAACTTAAGATACTCAACTCAAGATACTCAAGGATAAAGCAACAACAAAAGATGCAATATATGGAAAGCTTTTCAAAGAGTAGATAATAACTCAGTTGTATGTAAAAATACAATAATAACTCTTATTTGGGAGATTCTATAACCGACAACCATCACTATGAGCTATGTGATCATACACCACCTCGCCCATACTGCAAGAACTGTTCTATACCTTGTCGGGGTATAAACTCCTCAACTAAGTGGATCCACTAAGGTATGCATAAAAAGCAATAAGGAATCATCTAGAAAGTATAACCCTTTCTACCCACGTTGGCTATATGGTCTATGAGGACTTTGAGTTATCTGAACTCGTTGTAACACCCCGAAACTAGAAAGAACTAGAAGAAATTAAAAAGAGGAAATAGTCATTTTTGGAAAGTATAAAAAAATTCTGGAAAATTTTAAGTGTGTTAAAGTTGAGTTTTTGGTCAACTTCAAATGACCATAACTTCTAGTTCAGGATGATTTGGGTATTTTTCCAGATATCGTAGGAAAAATCTTGGAACAATCTTTCCAACACCGCCGAGTTTACACGATTCCCAGTTCGTATGAGGGAGATATTCCCATTGGAAGTTAGGCTGTTCAAATAAGGAAATGTCCAATCCGGATTTTAGAGAGGCATTATGGTCTTTTCCTTACCCAATTATTTTATTTCATTTTTGGGTAATTAATTGGGGTCTAAACTGATCTTAGTCAGTTTACGCTTTTGGAAAAAGAGTTAGGGTTTTGAGAAAAGAGAAAAGAAGAGGAGAAAGGAGGAAAGGAAGCAAGAATCATCAAGATCTTCACGAATTACTTGTGGATTTCGTCAAGGGGTGATCCCTACGAGGTATGTGAGTTCACACAGCGTTGGATTCGTTCACCAACACGCCAAACATGTTTTATTCAGTGTAATTTCATCCTAAAAAGATTGAGAATTTGATGTTCTTGAGTTGTATTTCTTGAATTGCTTTCGTTCTTGAATTTGGGATGAGATTGAGGAGTTCTTGAGAGTTTAATATTGATTATTAGAGTTGCTTTGAGTTAGATTCTTGTGTATATGTTGTGGGTACCTGAATCTAAAGAGATATGGAGAAAAAAGAATCGAAACTAGGCGAATTGGGGCTAGAAATGAACAAGGAACAAGTCGGGCAAATCTGGGTTCCAGGTCCGCGTCGCGGACTTGTTCCTCATATTTGAAAACTTCCCCTCGTGGAGCAGTCACGGTGCCTCAAAATTGATTTCGCAACCAAAAAATTATATACATCTCGGCATCGCGGACCAACTTCCAGACAGTGAATTCTTGATATTTTCTCATGTTTAGCTATCTAAAAACACTCCTAAACATCATGAGATCTTACATATCACAAAGCTGAATCCTTGAATCCATAATTCAATTCAAGGATCAGTTAAGAGTCAATTCAAGAAAAGTTCATAGAGTCTCCGAAAAGTCTTTTACAAATGATTTAACTTTGTTTTAAGACTTGAGTTTTGAGTTTAGTAAAGAGTAAAGTTGAAGTTCAATTCTTCAGAAATATATGGGGACTATGTATTCCCAAAGAGTTTAAAATGTTTTTACATTTAATAAGAATGGAAATTGAGATTTCCAAAGAGTCTTTGAGCTAGTTTTCATAAAAGAGTAAGTGCTTTCACAATTAAGCAAGAGAGGAAACTTTGATTTACAAGATAGCCTTTGAGCTAAGTTTTTGAGCAATTATCTCAAATCATAGAAATAAGTGTGTGTTTAAACATAAGAGCTAGTATCATATTTTGGGAGTATTATTGAGCACCGATATGGGGGAGAGTTCAGACAACTCACAGCTCCCATAAACCATGTAGCCACCATGGGTACAAAAGGGTCATACTTTTTAGATGATTCCTTTAGTGTTTTTTAGCATAGACTAGTGGATCCATTTAGTAGTTTAGGTTCTATACCCTCGACAAGGTATAGGACGACCTTGGCAGCGTGAGGCAAAATGTTGTATCATCATAATAGCTGTTACGTGATGGTTGTCGGTTAGAGATACTCCCACAAAAGAAATTGTATTTTTATATACACAGTTATTTGTATTTCTACATACATTTCAGAGTTATATGTATCTTTGCGTACACATAGAGTTGACATCATATTTTAAACAACTTTTCTTTATATTGCACTTGTTTTTAAACAGCTTTATATTGAAATGAGTTCAGTTATGTTGAGTTGAGTTGAGCCAGTTAAGTTCTTCAGTTCCTTTCAAGCTTGTGTCTTGTTTTAGAATCCCCTCGCATACTCGTACATTCAATGTATTGATGCCAATTGGCTTGCATCTTATTATGATGCAAACAGATGTAACCAGGATCAGCATCCAGCGCATCGTTGATCCAGTTGAGCACTCAAAGTCTTGTGGTGAGCCTCCTTGCTTCCGGAGGATCCCTTTTATTGCTTTCAATTTTATAACTAGTTCATTAGGATGTCGTGGGTCTTGTCCCGACATCAACATCAATTGTTTTAGAGGCTTTATAGACAGTCAGATGTTAGTTATTGATTTTCTATTTCCCGTTTTAATGGTTGAGACTTGAGTTGCCACTTTTGGCCAGTGAATGTTATCTTGATACATTCTAATTGTTTATAGAGTTGTTCAGTTTAATTTAAAAGCATTTTTCTTCATGAGTTAAGTCTTCCGCTAAGTAAGTAAGCTAGGCAAAGGGTTCGCTTAGGGCTAGCAATGGTTCTCGAGTGCTAGTCCCGCCCAGGGTGTAGGCTCGAGGCGTGACATTCGTCTCCATATAGATGCTCAATACTACTCCCAAAATATAATTTAGCTCATATGTTTAAAAACATTTCCTCATCCTCAAACTTTGAGATTATTACTCATAAGATTTCTCCTAAAAGAGATAGTACTCAAACTCTTCATGAACTTATTTGGAAATCGATGCTTCCCCTCTTTATAAATGTAAAACATTTATTCTTTGGAATACTTAGTTCCCATAGATTCATTTTGAAAAAAATGAAACTCAACTCTGCTCATCCTTATGCTCAAGTACTCAAGTCTTAAAACAAATTATAAATACATGTAAAAGACTTCTCAAAAATAATGTTCATGTCAATTTATGGACGTGAACGACTCAATTCAAGGTTTTCAATAACCATATATAGAACTCAATACCCAAAATTCAAAAACTCAAGGACTTAATGATACTACTCATCCCGAGAATGCTCGACTCATAGTGTTCATGCGTAATTATGGGCCTGAACAACTCAACTCAAGGACTTTCATGTGTAACATGTAGTAGTACCATATTAGGAATACAATCTTAAAGGGCCAGGAACTCCATACTCAAGAACCTAGAACTCGAAGATACTCCTCCTCTCAAAGATACTACATTTATGGAGTTCATGCAGAATTTATGGGCACGAACGACTCGACTCAAGGATCTCAATGATAATGTAGACAGATGAATACATTCTCCTCATTCTCATACTCACTTACTCGAGTCTTGCAATAATTTATTAATAATTATAGAAGATTCCTCAAAAAGACTCAAAGGGACTTTCTCAAACTTTCCTCTTAACTCTATCTTGAATTTTAATTATGAATTCGAGAGTTATAACTTGGATAGGCATGATCTCCAAAGGGTTAATGCAGATTTTAATTGCGAATATCAAGTAGAAAACATAGGTACGATTCAAGGGGACTCACGCGGAAAGAAGAATAGAAGGGTAGGGATCCTAGCGACCCTGGCGCACTGAGTGGCATTGGGCGCCAGACCCTCACCTACAGTACACTAGATGGGGCACACTGAGTGGCACGACTCCTCAACCCTCTGCCCAGAAAACCAACAAATTTTTTTAGTTCAAACCCATGCCCTAACTCATCTAGAATCGAACGATTTTATTCAAGCTCTTTTGGATCCTTAAACCCAACATAATTACAACGAAATTTACACAAAAAACCACCAAGAACAATACTCATTTGCAACTCTCAACTCAAAAACTCAACAAGAACTTCATTATCAAAGAACGAAGCATAAAACCTTAAGAACTCAACAAGATTCTCAATATAATCAATCTCATGGATGAAGTTCATAAAAGAAACACATGATTGGCATGTGGGAAAACAAACCCAACACTATGAGAGCTTACATACCTCTTAGGATCGAATCCTTGGCGAAAACCCCTCGAAGATTGCATGAATCTTGATCAATCTTCCTTTTCTCCTCTTTTCCTCTTCTTAAACTCCTCTCAAAATCCTTAGCGTAATTTATGAATGAATAAAACTGATTCCAATTAGTTTAGACACCTAAAAGGTTAACAAAAATGAGCTAGGCTAGTGGAGTAAGGAAAATAAAAAAATACCCCTTATTAAATCGGGTAACTTTCCTTAACTAGACTAGCTGAACTCAAACGACCATATCTCTCTCATCCAAACTCGAAAATTTTCAAACTCGGTGGCGTTGGGAGGAGGACTCAGGGATCTTTCATTTGATATGTTATGGGTCTCCTAACACATCCTGTGCTAAATGTTATAGTCATTTGAAGTTGACCAAAAACTTAGAGGAACTTACGAATGACTTGAATGAATTCCCTTTAGTTCTTTTTGGAACTCAAGGTGCTACATCTAATGACCTTAACACTTAAGAAAATTTAAATTCCTCGGTAAAAACTCACTCACTACGAAGAATGGTTCGAGTCTTAGCTCAAAATTTTTTTAGGGTGTTACAATATCCCCCCCTTAGGATCATTCGTCCTCGAATAATGGCTAGACTGGGTATGGAACGAGGTTACTTTTACTATCTCTCTGACTCATTCCCCTACTTACATAGGTTGAACTGATTCATACCAAGAGTTGGGACTTTCTATACCACCTATGTCAAGGATGATGTTGTTGTGAATGTAGTCACTCTCTCTCTCTCTCTCTGAAGTTACCTTATCTGAAACAAAGGGAGTCTGGGCATGAAGTAAGAATAGGAATACCATGCCTGGGGTAGTGTGACTGCCTGCTATTAAGCTTAGCAACACTCTTCAACTATGCTCTCATTTCCTTATTATCATACTTCATTGGCTGCAACTCATAGCTCCCGCAAGAGTACATAACTACTCTTACTAAGGTCTGAGTCTAATGGTATGCACTTACTGTATTCAAGCTTAAACCAAAATCCTAAGGTTCGGGTTCTATACCTCCCTATGGGGAATCTCATCCCAAGAATTTTACTCGTTACCACCATATTCATCCAACATCGGGCTCATATCAAGAACCACCTAATGTTTAACAAAACCACATTTAAGCTTAGTACCTCTAACAACTCCATGGACTCCTACCAACCAACTAGAATTTCCCGCATTACTACTCGAAACAAGCTAAGGGTTCTCATTTAACTGTTTCTCACAACTAAACTTCATCCTCCTCTTCCTATACATTTATAACCTTAGATAGAATTATGACACCATCATTATCACGATAAGAACATTAACCTTCTCCATCTAACATCACTCCACTACTAAAAGAACCTCTGAAAAGATATCTCCCATACTCTTTTGAACTCATTACTATCTTATTCTCAACACGTGACTTGATTTATTATCTTATCATCTCCCCTTTTGGTCTAAAGTTGACTCTTGAAAGCTATGGACCTATTCCATCATCTCTAAACTGGTCTACATCCCTGTTAACTCTAACACTCGGGAAAAGTTTATCTCATGAATATCGAAATCTCCATCAGCAGGCGCTATGACCTCTTTCTAAGATGTTTCTCTTAACCTCAATTCGAACCTCATCTGGCTACATACCTTCTCGGGTGTACCTTTCACTGCTCTACCTTCATTTATCTCATCTATGGGTCATAATGCCACATTTTCATTGCGAGGTACCACCTTGATATCCTCACTTATTTCAGGTCAAACCTACTAGATCAGATCTCAAAACTAACACTACCACTCTCATGTTGCCGTCTTTTGATCACATCACTCATATCAAATTCAAGCTTAGTGTCTAGTACTAAACACGGTTATCAATAGGATTTCTCACACCTTATACTATTTGCGACAACCAGAAAAGTCCAGAAATACTCCTCCACTAAGATTTCATGACAAGTAGGAAATATTTAGCTCTCCGTTTACCTACCTACAGTTTACCTTCACCTTCCATTTCACAACCTAAGTACTATTTACTTACTTACTGCGCATTACCTCTTAAATAGCTCTATCGTCTTCAGAATACCGTGGGTGTAACACTCCGGAAATGTGTAGACTTAACTAGAGCTAAAATGTATGGGGTAAAAGTCTATGAAAAGGGTAAGCACCTAAACTACCTAAGAAAAGTGAAGGAAATTGATTTTTCTTTTGGTCCATTCGGCAATGGGGCAGTAGCATCGCCCAAGTACCTTGGCAATTAGCCAAATGGACTCTCCTCACTTAGTGGGAAGCCTCCCATAGATCTAGCTACTGTATTTTTAGGCGAGCTAGGTCGGGGCTCGCCAACCCACTTGGCGAATTGCCCAAAGCCCACCCCCCATCATTGCCCAAGGGAATGGCTCCATTATGGAACATTCTATAACATTAGGCGAGCCAAAGGTCCATTACGGGTGTCGCCTAGTCCCCTTGGCGAGCGAAGGAGTCCATTGGGTGAGCAAAGTCGTGAAGGAGGGGGAAAATTAAGTTGTAACTTAAAGGGTCCCTAGTTTTATTTCAAAATTAAAACCCTTTTACTCTACTCTTTTCTCAATAAGTATATAACATTTTTAGGGTTGAAATTCCTAGAAGGAAGTCACTTTTAAAAGAAATAAAAGAAGATCCATCTCCTCTCCAATATTTCTCTCACTAGAAATCCTCCATTGAAGAAGAATAAGAACTTGAAGATTAGGGCTCAAGAACTCACCTTTTCAACTCCAATTCAAGAGGAAATCTTCAATCAAGGTATGGGAGTCTTGATTCATGGAAATTTTTCTTCCATGAAGCCCTTCAATTCTCAATTTCAAATTGGTAGATTCTTCAAAACCTAGGGATTTTCAATCTAAACATGGGTTCTTCCTTAAAATGATTTCAATGAGTTAATTGACTATTATTATGATGGAATTGTTGTTTATTGGTGATTTTATGAGAAAACTCCCCATGAACCCATGAATTTCCCCATGACCCAATTTCATGAATTGTGATGGGTGTATTAATGCAAGATGACTACTATGAATTGTGTCTATGGTATTTTAGTTATTGAATCTTGTTCTATCCATGCCTAATGTAGTATTTTTAGGTGTGATTGTGAGACATGATTCATGACCCTTAAAGGGTAAACTATGAAGGTTTGTACATGTTGATGAAAGTTGTGTATGAACTTATGATTCACTTAGAAAGTGAAGATCCTATGACTATTATGTAAATTGTGGTATTATTGAAAGATCATTCTCCCCTTGTCCTTACATATGCCTATGTATGAATTGTCTAGGATGATGATAATGTTGTTGTGTTGATTGAAAGGCTATTCTCATGAAACACTATAAACATGATGTGAAAGGTTTACTCACTTGTTAATGATGATTCTAAGGTTGAAAGTCCATTCTCACCTTATTGAATCTATGAGCTATTTTATGAGTTGTATTGAATGAAGGGCAAGATATTCCTTCACACATGTAAATTCAATTCAAGACTAATTATGTATAATTTGGGGAATATTGCTTAGCACCGAGTGGATATGGTAAATGAGGTATAGGCCCTCCCGTCAACACAATAGGTCAGGTCATCTAAATTATTCTCATGAGATGGAAGCTCCTCCGCCAATACAATTAGGCTTAGAAGCAATCTCCCTATCCCATAACTATGTGCCCACATACGTCTTTAGCTAGTTGGATCCACCTAAAAGCTAATACATGTAGTTCTACCTTAGGCAAGTAGGACACCTTCTTTCGGTGTAGGTTTACACGACACTGGATTCCATGTAGCTCACATGGTCTATGTCGGTTATGGCTAATTTTCCCTACATGACAAGATAATTAATATGACACGAGCTATACTTATGACTTCTTGATGAGCTTTACTTAGTAGAAGTGGGGGTACGGGACTTCACTTTTACATTATGGGATGGTTTCTTATGCTATGATAAGACATGAATGTATGTGTGCATGTTGAATGTAGTGTTGCTATGGATGACTTTCCTTATGTTCAAGCTAATGTACATGACTATTTCCTTGCCTATGAGTATTGACTATGATGAGGTCAATGTATGTTATGTATGACTAGGGTGACCTCAAAGGATTACTTAGTGTGGTTGGTATTATGGGATGCAAATCATACATTGCACAAGCACAACTTAAGGTTACTAAAAAAATGGTTCTACTATGTTACAATGTTCTTACATGATAAATGTGATTATGCCTTGTGTTTTACATTAAAATGCATAAGTGATTCTCAAACTTTGTAAATGCATACTTTTCAACCAAAATGTCCTTTTTATCATATTTCAAGGATTTTTATGCATGCTTTCATACTTAGTACATATTTTTGCTAACCCCTATTTCTTCTACAGTTTTGATAAATGTAGGTTCCGGCTAGGTGAAGTGTACTTCCTTTCTTGACAAAGGCTTTGATTGCTTATCTCCAAGACTAGTGGTGAGTCCTCATGGTTCGAGGACAAAATGTCATTCACTTCTAGTTACTGTCTTATATTCTACTTTTAAGACTTTTCGATTGTAAAGGGTTGTGACCCTATTGATATTCTATTGTAGTAGATGGATTATGAGACAAAGTCTAGACTTTGCTTTGATTTTAAATAAAAGACTTCGATTGTAAAATTTTCAATTCCGCATCATTTCTATGTCCTATATTTTTGTATGCTAAGTGCTTGCATGAGACCCCTTCAGGGTCAAGTACGCCGTGTTGCATCTCGGGGGTACCTTGGGTCATGACAGTGGGGCTCCCGTTTCAAAATTCATAAGCCTAGTTTGGGTCTACACTTCATAGTAACTATTCCTCTTCCTTTTATCAAGAACACTCTACAACATTATTATTCCTTTTCTACTCATAAAGGAACTCATCACTTAAAACTTACTGGGTAAATGATTGAAATAACATAATCTGCCCCTTCAATATCTCCCTTTCTTAGATAATTATACCTCTGCATTCTTTTCTCTAACTCTGGGCACTTTAAATATTATTGCTCATAATCTCATAGCTCATGTTATATTTTTGGGTGAAAATCTTACCTAAGCTCTACTACACACCTCCTCATGAGGATCTCAATTGGAACAAGGGTTTAGAGAAAAAGTACATCTCGATTTTAGCTTTAAACGCACAATTCATATGAACATGAGCGCATTCCTTTGAAACTCAACACTTAACTCACTCATGGGCTTCTCTCAAGCCCATCTGGAGTCTCATGAATTCCTCAAGTTTTTTTAAGAGCAACTAATCGATAAAGAACTGATTTTTCTTTTCAACCACCTCTAGTAAGAGGGGTAGTCGAATGGATATGAGAACGCACGAGTTAGAGTAATTTTCTATGACAGAGTTCTATTGCACAATGGAATGTACAAGCATGTAATGGGAATGTACAATCATATAATGGGAATTCTAAAGCATAAACATAAGTTTGAACTGATAGAACATGACATTCTTACCTCTTCTCAAACTCACTCAACTCAACTCAAACTCCACTCAAGAATAGGATACTCAACTCAATATGCTCAAGGATAAAGAAACAATAAGAGATGCAATATATAGAAAGATTTTCAAATAGTAGATAATAACTCAGTTGTATTTAAAAATACAATAATAACTCTTATTTGGGAGATTCTCTAATCGACAACCATCACACAGAGCTATGTGATGATACATCGTCTCACCCATGTTGCCAGAACTGTCATATACCTTGTCGGGGTATAGAACTCCTCAACTAAGTGGATCCACTAAGCTATTCTTAAAAAGAAATAAGTAATTATCTAAAAAGAATTTCCCTTTCTACCCACGTTGGCTACATGGTTTATGAGGACTTTGATTTATCTGAACTCGTCCTCATATCGATGCTCAATACTACTCCCAAAATATAACTTAGCTCATATGTTTAAAACCATTTCCTCATCCTCAAACTTTGAGATTATTACTCAAAAGATTTCTCTTAAAAGAGATAGTACTTAAACTCCTCATGAACTCATTTGGAAATCGATGTTTCCCCTCATTTGAAATGTAAAAACATTTACTCTTTGGAATACTTAGTTCCCATATATTCATTTTGAAAAAATTGAAACTCAACTCTCATTATCCTCATACTCAAGTACTCAAGGCTTAAAACAGATTATAAATACTTGTCAAAGACTTCTCAAAAATAAGGTTCGTGTCGATTTATGGACGTGAATGACTCAATTCAAGGTTTTCAATAACTATATATATAGCTCAATACTCAGAACTCAACAACTCAAGGACTGAATGATACTTCTCATACCGAGAATGCTCGACTCATAGGGTTCATGTCAAATTATGGGCATGAACAACTCAAATTAAGGACTTTCATGTGTAACATGTAGTAGTACCATATTAGGAATATAATCTTAAACGGTCAGGAACTTCGTACTCAAGAACTTAGAACTCTAAGATACTCCTCCTCTCAAAGATACTAAATTTATGGAGTTCATGCGAAATTTTTGGTCATGAACGACTCGACTCAAGGATCTCAATGATAATGTAGACTCATGAATACATTCTCCTCGTTCTCATACTCACTTACTCGAGTCTTGCAATAATTTATAAATAATTATAGAAGACTCCTCAAAAACACTCAGAGGGACTTTCTCAAACTTTCCTCTTAAATCTATCTTGAATTTTAATTATGAATTCAAGAGTTATAAGTTGGATAGGCATGATCTCTCAAGGGTTAATGAAGATTTTAATTGTGAATATCAAGTAGAAAAACATAGGTACGATTCGAGAGGACTCACACGGAAAGAAGAATAAAAGGGTAGAGGACCTGGTGACCCTGGCGCACTTGGTGGCGCAGGGTGCCAGACCCTTACCTATATTACACTAGTTGGGGAGCACTGAGTGGCGCAACTCCTCAAGCCTCTGCCCAGAAAACCAACGAATTTTATTGTTCAAACTCATGCCCTAACTCATCTAGAATCGAACGATTTTAATTAAAATCTTTTGGATCCTTAAACCTAACATAATTACAACGAAATCTACACCAAAACCCACCAAGAACAATATTCATTCGCAACTCTCACCTCAAAAACTCAACAAGAACTTCATTATCAAAGAAATAAGCACAAAACCTCAAGAACTCAACAAGATTCTCAATATACTCAAGCTCATGGATGAAGTTCATAAAAGAAACACATGATTGGCGTGTGGGCGAACAAGCCCAAGACTATGAGAGCTTACATACCTCGTAGGATCGAATCCTTAGTGAAAACCCCTCAAAGAATGCATGAATCTTGATCATTCTTCCTTTTCTCCTCTTTTCCTCTTCTTGAACTCCTCTCAAAATCCAAAGCATAATTTAGGAATGACTAAAAGTGATTCCAATAAGTTTAGACCCCTAAAAGGTTAACAAAAATGAGCTAGGCTAGTGGGGTAAATAAAAGACCAAAATACCACTCATTAATTCGGGTAAGTTTTCTTAACTAGATAGGCTGAACTCAAACGAGCATATCTCGTTCATCCGAACTCGATGGTGTTGGAAAGAGGACTCAAAGATCTTTCATTTGATACGTTATGGGTCTCTAATGACCTAAGGAGTGGGTCTACATGAGGTTCAGCCCGAGAGGGTGAGCCCTAGTCCCATATCCTAACACTCAGCTCGAGGGAGTGAGTGGGGTAAGGCGTAGACTAGCCTTCATGTGGCAAATGGGTGTCCGAGAGGAACCCATTTGAAATGGGGTAAGTTTCTCGAGAGGGAACTTATTTCCATCTAAAGCTTAGCCTAGTCACTATTATCTTGCAAATTTCCTATCGAAAGCATGTACCCAATGATTTATATCAATATATATTGCGGTCACATCCCAAGAACTTTTCCCCATACTTGATTTCCTTTATATTTTACTATTTTTATTTGATCTTGTGACAAAAACCCCATCGATATTTGACACTTTTGTGTCACCCTCTTTAATTTATAATGATTTTACTCGTTAATGTATTTAGCTACGACTAATTAGAACTAAATTTTATTTTTCTATAAATTCTCAAAACCACTCCCTTGGGACACGACCCCAACCCTTGGTTGGGTTACTATATTACCAATGATCGTAGATACTTGAATCAGAAGTTGTATTGTTGGTCACGATAAGCATCAAAATGGTGCCGCTGCCAGAGAGCGGTGTTATTTGGGAATTCTTAGTTAAATATAATTTTTGTTCTTCTTAGTTGTAGTTTACTAACTTAATATTTAGTTTTGTTTCGTTGGTTTGTCTGCATCCAAACAGAGGAAGTGAGCATGGCTATCAGTACTCAAGGACTAATGGAGTTTCCTCCATTAGAGATAATGATGTTCCGAGACCGTATCCTCACTTTCAAGCAATTGGAAGGTGAACGGATCCATAAGTCATGGGCAAGGTTTAATGAACTGATCACTCAATGCCCAACTCATAAAATCCCTGACATGGCACTCCTGGAATACTTATACATAAGTCTTGGTCCCGGAAACAAGAGGTTGGTAGACCAACTCATTCCGGGAGGCATTGCAAAATAGTCATATGTGATTGCAGCCCAACTGCTTAATCAAATGGTTGTAACGCACCAAGAGGTAGAAAAAGATTTCATGTTGGCTGCCCTATTGACTCAGATTGATGAGTTGGCCAAAGAGATAGTAAAGATTGAAGTCCAGTACAAAAGGAAGGATAAATACATCTGTCCTAATGAGCGAAGAAGTCCTAAGGACAATGAGGTTAAACGCATCAAGGGAATGCTCTTAACAATTCTCCGCAAGGTGACCGAGCAAGACAAAGAGCTGGAGGGATTGAAAGAAGACATTGAAGGAATGAAACGAATATTTGGTCTCATTCCAAAGTTGTCTGACAGCTCGAGGACCTGATGAGTGATGCATTGCCTCAACTCCATCCGTAGAGAAACAGGGGGTGGCCTAATGAGGATATGGCCAACCCCAACAATGAAACTTGAGCAATAACTTGCGTTGTGCCACGACAGTAAATAAGACGCTTCTTGGGAGGAAACCCAAGGTCGTAAATAACTAGGGTTTTGCTTTTATGAATAATGATGCGTTGATGATGTAGGTTAAAGTGAAGGAATTGTAGAAAACTGAAGATTGGCGAGCAGAAATACATTCCGTGAACCACCAAGTAGGTCAGCGAGCCTGACTGGATTCATTATTTGGCTCAATGCAAGTGCTATACGGAGCCTGTAAAACTCAGCGAACTCGAAAAATATAGTGGCGTATCACTAACCTTTCTGGCGATTTTGACTCAGTCCACCAACCTGATACCCCAGAATCTGATGATTTACAAATATGGAGGAATAAATGACCACTCAACGAATCACTGAGTAGGTTGGCGTGTGCGACTAACGTCACCGAATGGACACAAATTGAACAGCGTATATGGCCAACAGTCACAATTATTCATTCTTTCTCACTTTCAAACCCCATAACTTCGCACCAAGGTAGTAATATACATCTTCTCACCTTAAATTAGTACTTTAGTCATGGATTAGCGCTTGGAACTCAGATTTTCGTTGCCACCTAGCATTCCAATTTTGTTTACTCAGCAAAATATTAGTTTCTAAAAACCCCCGTTCGCTTTTGAAGAGTTCAACCTCATCTGCAATCTAGGTGTCCATTAATGTGTATTAGATCTCCCTGATATAAATAGAATTTTTTGAATGCCTGCTTCTAATTTGTAAATTGGGGCCTAATTGATTTTACTGTCCGAATTCCTTTTTCACTCTACTTACCTTGAAACTAAATGTGTTTAACTATGCATAACGGGTGTTGACCATGAATGGGTGCGCAATGGGTTTGGGCTGAATTTCATTAATGCGTAGTTTAATTTTGTTTTTGGGGTTTGTACGATCGATTTTGAGAAGTGAGTTGAATTTCAGGCACGTTAGGTCAGTCGGCGAGCTGAATTGAGCTCGCCGAATCACTCGGCGGTTCGCCTACTAACACTAAATCACCCTTAATTTCATATCTTAAGTGTTGTGGGCTCTGTAACTTTCGGCGGACATATTCATGATCGCCAAAGAGTTTGGCGATTCGCTGATTTGATCGGCAAGTCTGTCTAAAATTTTGTGCTACAATGTAATTACTAACTATTCTATTTAACATTCTGCAGATATGGCCAAACAACCGACCAGAGGAAGGGAGAAAGGAATTGTGATCAGTGAAAATACACCTCCACTGAGGGGCAAGGCCGCCACAACTTCAAAAAGCAAGGGGAAGGGCAAAGCCCTCGAATTATCCGGCGCAAGATCTGACAACACAGGCTTCTACACCACTGAGCCACCCACATATAACAGTGAGAGTGCGGGGTTTGAAGAAGACTACCAGACAGAGGCAAGGAGGGCTAAGTTACGATCCAAAATGATACATGATCCATATCAGATCAGAGATAGTCAATCCACCACTCCAACTCCTCCAGCTCCAGAGCAAGCATTAGTGCTGGAACCTCCAGTACAAGGTCCCCAACATGGATCAACGAATAGATCAAAGGTAAAAGGTCTGAGAATGATCATTAAGGAGAAACAACTTTCCATAAATGGGGTTATTGATAGGTATCCAGAGGTGATGGAGTGCCTCAAACACAACAACTTCCAAATCTTCACAAGACATCACAGCTCTTACATACCAAGCTGGGTTAGAGAGTTCTATGACGCATACAGTGCATTGGTACCTCAACGGAACAGGCTAGTCTCATCTTTTAAAATAGTTGATTACTTATTTTTCTCAGAGGAAGGAAGGTAGCCTGTGATAGTGAGGCTATCAACACAACTTTGGGTATGTCCGATAAGATTAATGATCACTGCCAGCACTTGATCAGGAGACAAAAGCTGGATGCTATGAAAATATAGTTAGCTCCGCTAGTCTCAGATGATAATGCTCCGACATGGTTAACAAAAGGAGTACCAATTGAGAAGAAAAATATGAACATAGTTGCACGATACTGGTTCGGATTCATCAGCAGCACAATTATGCCATCACAGAATGAATCAATCCTTCGCCATGCTAAGGCAGCGTGTCTTGGATGCATCATGGAGAAAACCAGGATAAATCTTGAGATGATCATTGCCTCTGAGATCCATATGCTTGCAAAGCAGAGCCATATATCTCTCCCTTTTCTGGTATTAATCACTGAATTGGGCAGAAAAGCTCGAGTGCCTAGAGATGCAAAGAAGGATGTGGAATTGGCTGCCACCGCCTCTACCAGTATCCGAAAGATCGAAGCCGAATCTCTTAAAGACCAAGAAGAAAAGAAACAGAAGGAAGTTATCGCCACTGGATCTATACCCGCAGAGGCATCTTTGCCTACTCCAACCCCTGGGCCTTCAGATATATCTGATACCATTACTACACCTGATGATCCTCTAAGTCCCTCTGGTGTTGTATTACCACCCAGACCTACAGTTGTTGTTGCCTCATGTGACCCGATCACTTAGGCATCCTTGATCCGGATGGGATAGCTTGCCCAATCTGCTAATTGTCGAACTGCCAACATAGAAAGCTCCATTCCAGGCATGATTCAGGTTGCCCTCGACAATGTTGTGAGACCACTGAGCACTACTATTGATGCTCTAGAGGCTAGTAGTGTATGAACACGATCAAGGGGTCATAGAGGAAGTAACAACCTTAAAGGCCGCCATTGTAGAGCTGAAGAAAAATGTGGACTACCTAAAGTCCACCGATATATCCATGATCTTTGGACCAATGGAAATTCCAGATGTGCCCGAAATGCCTCAGATTACCGCAGGACATGGAGATGGAATGAAGCATAAAACTGATCCTGAATCAAAGGAAGAAACTGCTGAAGAGATGCTTGAGGAAGTTACAGCGGACGAGATAGCTGAAACTGAAGAAATCATGATAGATGTTGTTGTGCAAGCTTCTTTGGCAAAGTCTCCTACTGCTGGATCCAGTGGAGCTGGTCCTTCTGGTGGTCACTCCGGGTATTGATGCCCAGACAAATGAAGCGACCTATTAGCCAGGATCCCCTCTTTACCTCCCTCTCTGTCCTTCGTTATCTTTAAAATCTTGGTTAATTTTATTTGCATTTGAGGACAAATTGCTTTTATTTGTGGTGGGGTGAGGCCCACCTTTTGTGTGTTGTTTGTGACTCATGTTTTTGCCAAGTATTTGGGCTTTGAGCTATTATTGTGTTAAATACTGCTTTTTTGTGGATGTTTGAGCTCATGGTTCCCTTCTGTTTTTAATTGCAAAATGATTTTGACCCTTCCAAATTTTTTTGAATTTTTCACACATTTCTGCAACCCCTCATGTGTTGAAAGTGGCTGTTCTTTTGCAAAATTTAAGTCTCAATTCCGATCAGTACCGATGACTTGAATAGTGCTCTCAATAGAACAAACATGAATGCACGGCTATGATAAGGACAAATGAAGTTGCATAAACAATATGTGAACTCTTTGCATCTCGTTGTGATTAGCCATTTATCGAATTGATTCTCTTGTGATGACCGTTGCACACTAGCGAAAGTGTGTAGTCTTGTTTGACTTAAGTGTCGATGCCTTCTGTGATTAGCTTGCTTTGAACCATGCATGAATAAACCTAAAATTTACCCCGTTAGTCTAATTGATTTAGAAAGGTGTGCTCTTGAGATGATCTTGGGCAACATTAAAGAGTGTGAGACAAATTTGACATATACCTTTTTTGTGGCCTACCTGTAAGCGTGTGAAACTCTCTTGAACACCATTTGAGCCTTACCTTTCATTGGAAGAACCTTGATGAACCCTAGACCTTACTTGACCCACTACCTATAATCCTTTTGATTTATTGTTCCTAAGATGGGGGTGTGGTGAAAAGGAAAAGGAGAAGTCAAGAAGTACAGGAAAAATCTCCCTTAACCCATGGTGTTGCATAATAACGGGACCCAAAAAGAAATTGGAATAAAGTACAAAAGAAATCGGGTTTCCAAGCAATCCATGGAGGTGAATAAAAAGGTGGCTTATAAGCACTAGAAAAATAATTGATAAAGGAAAAGAAGGGGATGCCTTGAGAATACCACATCTCATAAGGAAAAAGCTACTGAGTCTAAATGACCATACCCTTGCACTTGTCCCCATTACAAGCCTTAGAAAGACCTTTTTGATCTTGAGTGAGCCAAACCGAAGATCGATTAGAAAATAAGGATAAGACTATGGGTGAAAACGTGCATTGTGTTCCTCTATTTGAGTGTGAGCGTTGCATCTGATTCCTGATCTTGAATTGATTAACCTCTGTGTGTGAATATGGAATCATCCTTTGTGTGAGGGCATTTAGATACTTTCTGTTGAGCTTGAACTTGCACAAGTAGCAAGTATTGCGAGCATGAGAATCTTTGGTAATGGTGTGTCACAACTTGAATCTTTGAGTACACAATTGATCCTTGCATAAATAAATTGAGTCTTGTTATGTGCATTCATGATTGAGTCTTGTGTACCACTGTTTGAGACACTCTTTTTGAACGGCTGAAGTTGAGTTTGCTTGAGGACAAGCAAAAGTTTAAGTTGGGGTGTTGATGAGTCCAATTTTTGGACTCATCTGGGGCCATATTTTAATAGAAATTGTGTCCTTAAATGCTTATTTTATCTCAATATCTCATAAAAACCTTTAAGTTTCAAGTATTTGAAGTTTCAGTGGAAGCATGGACACTATGTTGCAAAAACGAACGAAAAGGCTGAAAAGAACGAAGAAACGAAAGCCTGAGGATCGCCGAGTCCACTTGGCGAATCGCCGAAGGGTCTTACTTCGCCTTTTGTTCCAGTGTGCTGAGCCCTGAAGGAAAGGATCAAGTCGGCAGAGAAAGGGAGCAGTCGGCATATCGCCGAATAGTTCCACGAAGCAGCACTATGTCGCCCAATGAAACAGACCGTGACAATGCTGAAGGTGGTGCAAGACGGCGACGAACTACATCAAAGGGCGAATCGCCGAATTTATCGGCGATTTCGACTATTGGCGCCGAATGATCCGTTGCAGCACAAATCTGTAATTACTATAAATACTAGTTAGAGTTGTAGTTTTAAGTGTTGAACAATTAATATAATTTCCAGATAGAATAGTACTATTTTTCTCTCAAGTTTGGACAGGGTTTTTGGAGGACTTGAAGAAGAAAGGAGTTCATCTTCCCCAAATTGGAAGTGGGTCTTCTCTATTCTTCTTTCTTTTCTTAAATCAAGGTTTAATTTCTTATACACACTTGATTTCAACATCATTTTTGGTATAATTTCTTTTTTCTTTATGTGTGGCTAAAAACCCCTATTCTTGGGATGTGATTTAACAAATATGTGTTGATATTATTGTTGGGTTTTGCTTGCTGATAGGTTAGATGTATTTTAATGGTGATATCACCTAGTGGTTGTGGTCTAATTTAATGGGTTTGTAGTTGCAAATACAAAAACCACCTATGTGTTTTCGGCTTGCTCAAGAGAGAGGTCGCGAAACCAAGACCGCTAGACTGATGGCCTAAGGCAGTGGACATGAGGTTCAACCCGAGAGGGTGAGCCCTAGTCCCATATACTAACACTCAGCTCGAGAGAGTGAGTGGGGTAAGGCGTAGGCTGGCCTTCATGCGGCAAATGGGTAAGTTTCCTGAGAGTAAACTTATTTCCATATAAAGCTTAGCCTAGTCACTATGATCTTGCAAATTTCCTATCGAAAGCATGTACCCAACGATTTATATCAATATATATTGCGGTAACATCCAAAGAACTATTCCCCATACTTGATTTTCTCTTTATTTTTGTTGTTTTATCTACTTCTCAAATCTAGGGGTATAATCCTAGATTTCTCTTTTACTGATCAGAAAGTAGATGTAGGGCATGAGGATGAACTAGTCCAACACTATGATAGTCTTACATAACCTAGAAGAACAAGGTTCTTGAAAAATCTTGAAGAAGAACTTTATTAGAAGCCTTGAAACCCTAGCTTGAAGGTAAACGATCAAGAAAACCTTTCTTGAGATTCTTGAATTAGTTTCTTAAAATCTCTATGGCCAAGAATTATGATTTTCATTAATGATTCATAATTGTATGGAGGAATTTTAGTTGAAAAGAATGGAGTTTCTCGGAGAAAGACTTATCTTGAACAAGAATCTTGAAAAAAATTTAAAGAATCTTGAATGGAGTCTTTTACTTTGATTTTTCCTAAGGGTTTTGCCCTAGGGTTTGAGAGAGAAGAGAATGATGGATTAAAAGATGCAAATCTGATTGTTTTGAGCCTTTTATTAGTCAAGAAATTCATTTAGGGTTTTCTTGGTGGTAAAAAGACAAAAACTACCATTTTTAATGTTTTCCCATTGGCTAATTCGTAACAACACTGTATGAGGTTACTAAAATTATCATAACTGTTTACTCAGAAATTGGATTGACGTGTAATTGGTGGCGTTGGAAAGTAGATTCAACTACCTTCAATTTGATAGGTTATGGGCCACATAACTCTTTATATTCTAAGAGATATGGTCGTTTGAAGTTGACCCAAGTATAATCTTACATCAAAACTTAATCGATAAAGAAACTTCAAGAACACTTATCAAGAACTCATCAAGAAATTAAATTGCTTAATATTTATGGTCGCAAAAGAAACTCATGATTGGTGTGTGGGTGAGCAAACCCAACACTATGGAAGCTTACATACCTCAAAGAACTAGGTTCTTGGCGAAATCTTGAATTTCTTGAACGAACGCTTGAAACTTTGAATTTTTTCTCCTCTGGAATCTTCTCTCTAAAACCCTAAACGCTTTTGGGGATGAATGAAACTGATTTTACTAAGTTTAGACCCTTAATTTGGTGTAATTCGCGTTTAGAATAAGTTAGGGTAAGGAAAAGACTAAAATACCCCTCCTATTTTTGGGTAACTTTCCTTAAATGCACAGCCTGACTTCAAAAGGGCATATCTTCCTCATACGAGCTCTAAAATTAGCAAACTCAATGGCGTTGGAAAGAGGACTCATAGATCTTGCATTTGATATCTCTTGGGTTTCCTAACTCATTATGTATTGAAAGTTATGGTCGTTTGAAGTTGACCCAAAATTTAAAAGAACTAAGGAATGACTTGAATGAATTCTCTTTAATTCTTTTTGGAACTCAATGTGCTATATCTAGTAACATGACCTTAATACTTAAGAAATTTTAAATTCCTTGGTAAAATCCGACTCACAACGAAGAAGGGTTCGAGTCTCAGTTCAAAAAATTTCCCGGGTGTTAGAGAACATTTAGCTAACTAGTAAAAATCTCTAACATAATTATTAAAAACATCTACACTTTAAAATAATTATTAAAAATGTCAGTATGTCAATATTTTAGCAAATAAAGTTTATCCATATATAATTCATTTACCTTTCTTTTATTTTTCAAATTTGGCCCACTCTTTTACTCCATTACCAATGAAAGGAAAGAAAAAAAAACCCAGAACTCACTTTTCTCTCTCTAACTTTTTTATCCAAATTCTATTATTTCTCTTTCTTTCTCATATGATTTCTTCCATTATTCTGTCTCCTCATGTAACTTGAGCATTACCTAATAGAAATCGAAATTTCTTCATTTTCTGAGAAATCTCAGAAATCATTCAAAATATTTTCAACCTTCTATACAGGTAAATACATTATCGTGAAGTATTTTTCCAGATTTTCGATATTTTTGGTATTTATGATTTTTCGCGATTTCGACTTCATAGTTTGATTTTTTTCTGTGATTCTTTTGTATAGAAAATATAGTAGTTCATTAACATTCATATAGCATATATAGATTGTTTGATTTTGTATACCTTGTTGTGTGTTTAGTAATTTTGAGATTTTTATTTAGGATTTTAGGTAAGGGAAAATAATCTGATTTTAACTATAATGTCTGATTCAAAGAGGATTACAAGAGGTATCCCAAATAATTATCAACTTTTTTGGGATTTTTCACCTATTGATTTATGCATTACCAAGGATTGTTCGAAAATGTAGGCTTTGCGTCTAAAATGACTTAAGAGAGTAATTAAAAAGAGAGTTCCGGGTGCGGAAGAAGTTGATGAACAAGTTTAACAATATTTGTATTCAATATTGATAAATGTATGTATTTACTTCCATACTTGTATCTCTCTGTAAATAATTGTACCCCAATGATCAAAATTGTTTAACATAAATAGAGACTCACGTTCATTTAACAATATTTGTATTCAATATTAATAAATGTATGTATTTACTTTCATACTTGTATCTTTGTGTAAATAATTATATCTCAGTGATCAAAATTGTATTACATAAATGCTTATGTATTTGTATCTTTATCAAATATGTTTACAAATACACTACAATTGTCATAACTTTGTATTTCAGACAACCACTTATAGTATACACTATAATTATTATAGTTTTTCCCATAATGGATATCAAAAAAACAAAATCAACCAGCCAAACACTTTATCAAAACTATTCTTTTTCAGATTGAGGATACAATATTTATCAAAATGATAAAGGATACAATATTTATCAAAAGGATTCTTCGATTGCACTAAACATTACAAAAAAAAATATTTCTACAATTATTCCATATTCATTCTTATTTTTTGTTCAAACAAATTAAAATTAAAACTACCCAGCAAAAGTAATGTCCCCACTTAACTCATAGCAGGTACAATTTACAATTATAAAAAGTTTCCATAGCCATTTTTGAATCAATGAAATGTTAAAAATATATATTGGAAATTTGATGAAGAAGGGAGATTGGTGCCCTAGTCGTTTACTTTTGTATTGTAAGTGATGAGAATTTTAAGTGATATGTTCAAATATTCTTTCCGTGATTTTCTCCTTTCTGTTATTAAATAATTGTATTCTTTCAAATCAAACAAATAAACAATAAACAAATTTGAAGAATAAATGACTGTAATATTGACATTTTAAATATAAATATTGGAAATGATGACAAGTGATTTTATTAAATGTCAAAATATTGACATTTTGAAAATTTTCCCAAAAAAATAATTCCTTTCCGCCCAAACTCAACTTGATCTACCAAAATTACCCTGAACCCTTCTCTTGCTCTCACTTAGAGCCGTCAAAATGGGCATAGCCCATGAGGCCGGCCCAACCTAACCCGTTATTGGGATAGGGTTGAGATAGAATTTTCCAATCCCATTTAAAACTAGGGTTTATAAGCCCGGCTCATATAAGTCCTTGATCCTTGAGGCTTGATCTGGGCCGGACCGGGGTCGGCCCATGGGCAAGAACTATTTACTTAAGGGTAACTTACAACAATCTCACTAGTATATAAGTGAATTACATAAATTCAAGCTATGTTGTTATATTACAAATCTTCTTAGATTTTGGTACATCTAGAAACATGTATCTCGAGATAAATAAACTTAAAATTAGGTTAATTTATTCTAGATACAATATATCCTAGTGGATTCACATGTATCTAGAATACATAGATAAATTTGTGCCCTCACCTCCCTTTCATCTCACTCGTCACTCTCTTATCTCGCTAACGTATCTGGCATACATCACACCAAATACATGTATCTCGCGTATCTAGTATTCTAGATACATGCTATTACACTAGATTTTTTGCTAGTGTTATTGAAACAACGCCATTATTTGTCATATTTGATTTGAAAATCTTCTCATTTCTTAATGTTATAGAATTTAAAGTTTGAAAAGAAAAAATATGAAGAAAAAATAGAAGGGCTAGCCCGCCTCTGCCCTTGGCCCTTTAGGGTTGGGTTTGGTTGAACATTTTTAGGCCATTCCCAATGAAGTGTCAGCTCGCCATAGCCCATCAAATTCCTTGGCCCGTGAGACTTGGGTCAGGTGGGACTGGGGCGATACTTTTTGACAACTCTACACTTACTTCCATCATCTTTACACTCCAAAGAGCTGATGAAAACCTAAGCCTATCTTGCCACTCATCTCTCTCACCCCGCGAGAATCCGCAAGATTTTACGCTCAGATCTCTGCCACCCCTACCAATCATCTATGAACATCAATAGTGCCCTAGCTTCTCTAAAATGACTGAATTCAAGCGTTCACATTTCCAAATCTCTTGAAAACACCAACTACAATTCAAAATCTGCGATTCAGATTCAAATGTTAGGTTTTTATATTTATTGCTTCTTCCTGTTCATCTTATCTTCGTTGTCTCTCAATCTATTCAAAGAAGTGATTCCTTGTTTTGTTGTTATTTTTGAATTCGAGCAGCCCATATTTCAAACTAAAAGAGCCCTGGTTTTTTTCCCTATAAATAGGGCTCTTAAACTTTCTCAAAACTACGTCCTTTGGAAAATCTGTCTAGAGGGAGTCGATAGCGGAGTATAAGATTCAAAAGCACTAGTTTGCTGCCCTAGAGAAGGTCTATATTTCTCCTCTGTCACCTTATTTAATTCATAGAGCAAAAGTAGTCTTTTGAATGAATTGCTACTTGTTTAATTTTTGTTTTAAGTATTTGTTAGAATTTGTTTTTAGTATACTAAATTACTAATTGAAAGTAGAAATCGTAAAAGCAAAATTATTGGTTAGTCAACTCGTCGCATATGTGATGAACTTTGTTGCTTATTGAATTTTTATTTTTGAGACTAGTTAGAATCTGCTTTACTCTTGTTCTGTCTCTTTATGTATTTTTTGTTCAACGTTCCTACAAACTCTGTGCTAAACTTACGTTTAGTTTTGTCTCATAACATTCATAACAATTATGAGATTAGGTTGTGTCTCTGTGGATTAATATTTAAGGTATTGTTTAGTTTTCACTTTCCATATAATATGTTAAAAACCATAAAATTAATGGACTTTTTGATATATTTGACATATCTTTATTTTTATAACACAAGATTCAAAATTCTTCTTTCTTTTCTTAAGCTTCGTGCCAAGTCACAATTTTGAGATTATGAAACCTTAAATGATAATGATAACAATTTTGAGATTATGTTGTATGTCCAAAGATGTTTAATTTTTTAGAAAGATTTTTCTAGAAAGAAACCTTTTCAAATATTTTTTATTTTCACGAAATATGGGAACATGTTTCTTTTAAGACTTCAATAGACTCTTTTAACTTTTTTCTTGAAATCACTCTTTCCTTTCAAATATGAAAAATCAATGCTCTTCTTTTAATTTTTTTAAACAAAATGTTTCAAACTCATGAATGAATTTTCTTTTAATTTGACCCTCTTTTAAGTTGGAAAAGTCATTTATTGTTCCCGCGTGAAATTAATATTCTTGATTAATTTTATAACTAAAGCTAGCTAGTCACGATATTACTTTTATCTTTCTAAAACCAATTAGCACCTAGTTATAATAGATATTTTAAATTCTATAGTAATTTCAAAACCTTTTTAAATTTAACATAAGTTTGATTGGTAATCTTTTTTCACGGATCTTAAAGGATACTTAATCTCTTTCCTTTAGGATAACTAGAAACCTTACCTAGTATCACATAACTTAAGTAGACCATTAATTGGAGTTAACGTTAACATTACATTAGTTAAATATTTAGGTGTCCTAATTTACCATAAAAATAATTAGGTGGCGACTCCTTAAGTTAATTAATTTAGGAATCACCAATTTGTTGTACACTATTTGATGCAAGTTAAAATGAGGTATAACAAAGGTACTTTCAGTTTCTTTTCAGTTCATTTATTGAGTTCAACTATTTATTTATTTCATTTGGTCTTATTACATACCGTACATTCAATGTATTGATGTCATTTGGTGTTGCACATTTTATAATGTTGTTTCAGGTACTCACGATAGCAGACGTTCAGTAAGATCTCTTTTCATCAGCAGCTTGTGAGACCTCCTTGCTTCCGGACTGGCATGGCTATAACTGATCAAGATTTTATAGGTAATATCGCCCCTTCTGTGTTTCCTCTACTGGTTGCACCAATGTTGTCTTTGCTTTAAAATGAGCTTAGCTTAAAAATATTGTGTTTGAGTGTGTGTGTGTGTGGGTTGGAGGGCTCTTCAAGTCAGACGTCAACATGAGATACATGGAGTGGTGGAAGGACCAAAACGTTGCGTCAGACGATGCAGTTAAGCGTGTAACCAAGGGAAAACAGTCCAAAACTCATGGAAACATACCAAGACTGTCATGAGGACACTACGAAAAGTTGAATGCCTCTGTATGTTGTGAATTTGTGCAGAAATATGATAAGGTTAGAACATATGGAAGTCACAACGATCTTCTTCAACTTTGAATGATGGAGTGTTGAGAAAAATACTTCAATATTGATATTGGACTAGAATTTTAAAGTAGTAAATAGCTTATCACAAATAGTGTGTCGTGGCAATTCACTGCCTTGAAAGCGATTTCAGCCTGACTCCGATGCAAATCATTGTAGTTGGTCGCTCCCCAAGGTTCCACAGTTACTCTCAAACATGTGCACTCGTGGTTGAAAGTTTGGAGTTGCACAAAAACAATTGCCCAGAAATCCACAATAGGAAGAATGATTATTTAAGCTAATAAAAGAATTAGTGAAGGAGATAGTAAATAAAAGAAATGACTTCTGTTTTTCTTCTCCGTACTTAGCTCTCAAATGATACTCCTTAAATAGGAAAATCAATTACGTTTTCATCCATCAATAGAATGTAAGAAACTAATGTATAATAGATATACTCTTACTTTAATGACAAATTTGTCATACTACAAAAGTAACTTCAAGTATTCGGAATACTTATTATACTTTCTTACAAAGTTAAAAAACTAACACTTGAGATAAATGTAAACCATTATTGTGGAAGTAACTCTCCTATTTCACATATACTAACCACTTGACAATGTTCAGATAGATAAATTACGAAGAGTTAAAAGATGTAACCTATCCTTTTTATTAAAAGAAAAGCAATATTATCCACAATCCCCCACTAATCCAAAGATAAAGAATACAAATAATTTCTAGGTAAAAGAAAGGAACATGTACTTAAGTGTCAATATCTTTCAATTTGAATTATCACGTAGTGAAATGAGGCAACAACACATATCCACAGAGTAAAGTACTCTTGGACTAAATGGACATAAGTTGAGACCTCCACAATACATACCATATCCTTGATTTTATGCAAACTCGGCGATCCAACAAAGTACTTTTATGGTCATGCACACACACCTTTCTTATGAGTGCTCTATAAAGATGACCCAAGTCTTTCATAAAATACGACAACACCTTTACACTCATGTTGGTGATTCCATCAAGACTATCTCAAATAGATCACCTTAAGGCTATACAATCATTAAGAGAAAATAAGTTCAACCTTATAAAACACTGCCTCACGCCATAGGGATATAATAATGTGGCGTATATTGAGGCCTAAAGGATCCACCACACTAAATCAATCAATGGGATTTAGCCCCATCCCCTCGATGTTTCAAGAATTATTTTCCTTGCCAAGCCCTTGGTCATGGGATCCGCCAAATTTCTTTCAGACCTTTGCATATCCCAAGGAAAAAACACCCAATTCCAACAACTTTTTAACTGCACCATGTTTGATGCGGATGTCTCTTGTTTCCATTATACACACTATTTTTGGCTATTCCAATTGCAGTCTATGAGTCACAATGAAGAGAGACGAGTGAAGCTTGTCTTCCCCATACTAGAATATCTGCCAAAAACTTTCTCAACCACTTAGCTTCTTGCCCTGTCAACTCGAGAGCAATGAATTCAGATTCCATGGTAGAACGTGTTATACAAGTCTGTTTGGAAGACTTTCACAAAATAGCACCTGCACACAAAGTAAACACATAGCCACTGGTGGAGCTAACTTCATCATTGTCAATTACCCAGTTTGCATCATAATTTTTTTCTAAAACAACAAGAAATTTATTAAAACGAAAACACCAATCAATTGTGCCTTTTAAATAACTTAGCAAGCGATGAAGAGCCTTCCAACATTCACTACTGGGATTATGAGTATATCTACTCAATCTACTTACAACATAAGCTATATCAGGCCGAGTATAGTTCATGAGAAACATTACACTTCCAATTATTTTAGCATGTTTAGTGTGAGAAACACTAGATTTTGTATTCTTTCTCAAGTGTAAGTTAGGATCATAAGGAGTTCTCATTGGAACTATATCAAAAAAATCAATTTTTTTCAACATCATTTCAATGTAATGAGACTGACACAAAGAGAAACCATTAGCGGTTCTTTTGATTTTAATTCCCAAAATCACATCTGCTTCACCAAGGTCTTTCATTTCAAATTTAGAAGATAAAAAATTCCTAGTCTCATTAATAACATTCACATTAGGACAAAATATTAACATGTCATCTACATATAAACATATAATCACACAATCTAAACATATCATCTTAGAAAAAACACAAGTATCAAATGAATTTACAACAAAGTCATTATCCACTAATGTGATATTAAATTTTTTATACCGCTGCTCAGGTGCTTGTTTTAGTCTATACAGGGATTTTCTCAATTTGCATACTTTATCCTCTTGTCATGGAACAACAAAACCCCCAGGTTGAGTCATAAATATCTCTTCCTCTAAATCACCATTTAGAAATGTTGTTTTGACATCCATTTGATGTACCACTAAGTCATGAATAGCGGCTAAAGCAATAAGAGTCCTAATGGTCGCTATTTTAGTGACAGGAGAATAAGTATCAAAGTAATCAACACCTTTCTTTCAGATAAAACCCCAAATCACAAGTCTAGACATATATTTATCAATTGTACCATCAGGTCTCAGTTTCTTCTTAAATATACACTTGCTACGTATAGGCTTACAGCCTTTAGGTAAATCATACAAGTCCTAGGTGAGATTAGAAACTATAGAATCTAATTAATTTTTAATAGCCTCTTTCCAAAATATAACATTTATTGATCTCATTGCTTCATCATAAGTCTTAGGGTCTTCTTCTATTAAATAGATAGACACCAATTCATCATTTAAAATATTAATATCAAAATTTTCAGTTAAGAAAGTAGTGATAAAATCAGGAACAAAAATAGTGTCAATTCTACGTCTTTTACTCCTTCTAACTTCATTTTCATTCTCATTAGAAATAACATTAGAAGAAGGTACAATAGGAGAATTAGTAGACATAGATGTAGAAACATTATTTTGCATATCACTTGGCACATTATTTTTCAAAGGAAAAGTATGCTAAAAAAATTCTTCATCTCTAGATTTACAAATAGAATGATCCTTTAGAGACATAAATCTATATGCAACACTATTTTGAGCATAACAATTAAACACAGTATCAAAAGTCTTAGAACCAACATTTACTCATTTAAAATCAGGTAGACCAACCTTAGCCAACCAACCCCCCCCCCCCTCCACTTTCAAAAATTTCAAGTTAGGAGCAAACCCTGTCCAGAAATCAGATGAGGTCTTCTCTTACTTCTAATGAGGGGATCTATTAAGATTGTAGCATGAAAACAAGACTGTTTCTCCCCACATATTATCAGATCGACCAACGCTTAAAAGCATAGAATTCATTATTTTCTTAAGGGTTTATTTTTTTGTTCGGCTACACCATTTTGTTGGAGAGTATAGGGAGCACTAACCTCATGTATAATACCATTTTTCTCGCACAAATCTTCTAGAGTTTTAGTACTATATTCAGGGCCCCTATCAGATCTAAATCTCTTGATTTTTCTGTCTAATTGATTTTCCACTTCTGCTTTGAATTTCAAATACATACTTTCAGCTTCATCTTTAGACTTAAGAAGATATACCTTAGTGTATCTAGAAAAGTCATCAACAAAAGTAATGTAATAATTTTTCCCATCTTTGCTGACAGTGTTCTTGAAATGTGCTAAATCTGAATGTATTAGTTCAAGTAATTCGATCTTTCTACTAATAACAGATTTGAAAGGTTTCTTGGCATGCTTTGCTTCTACACACATGACATTTAGAAAAATCATCAGTTTTTCTAAGTCTTTTAATAGAAGCAATGTTAACATGACCTAGTCTACCATGCCACAAATTAATAGACACAACAATATAAGCAGAATTTGAAATACTTGCATTATTGACAATCTCTTGAACAATGTTTAATACAAATAATCCTCCACTAAGATATCCCTTCCCAAAAAAGTCTCCTCCACGAAAAATAATTATTTTATCAGCTTTAAAAAAAGTTTAAGGCCTACTTTGTTGAGAAGTGCTCTTGAAACTAAGTTTCTACGAAGGGAGGGAACATACAAAACTTTATTCAAGGACAATGTTTTTTCAGAAGTTAATTTAAGTAAAACTTTTCCTTTACCTATAACTCCAGTAGTACTGGAGTTACCCATGTAAACACACTCTCCATCAACGGACTCTTCAAAGTTATGGAATGACTCTTTATTGGCACAAAAATGCCTTGAAGCGCCTGTGTCTAGTACCCATTCAATTTTGTTAGCCACCAAATTTGCTTCAACGACTACACCAACAATCACTTCATTACCCTCAACAAGATGAGCTGGATATCACTTTGTCCTTCATTCTTTGAGTCCTGCCCTTTTCTTTGATAGCACTTTGCAGCCTTATGACCAAGTTTTCCACAAACAAAACAAGGACCTTTAGGTTTTTTGAATTTGTCTCTCCAGCTTGTTAAATTGATTTTTCTTCTTCACATGTTCCTTTTTCAAGACTTTCTTTTGTTTGCCTTTGAACCTGTCTTTCACAATAGTATCAGAAGATTCAACAAGATTAGCTTTAGAAAAATTAAGAGAAAGTGCTTCCATCTTATCTTTGAGATGGTTTGCCTCTTCTGTCCTCATATAACTAATAAGTTCTTGGAGAGTTAATTTTTTTTCTTATGTTTCAATTGATTTCTATAATCACTCCAAGATGGTGGGAATTTTTCAAGTAGATCATTAACCTTAAAAGTCTATCACATCTTAATGTTCTCATTGAGAACATCAACCGTCAAGTTTTCATATTCGTGAACTTCTTCCATTATTGGCTTATTATCAACCATTTGGAATTTAACCCACTGGCCGATAACAAAGTTTTTCTTTCATGCATCATCAACATCATATTTCTTTAGCATATTTATAGGTAACAAATAAATCAAATAAAAATTAGTCATATGGTTTAGCAAATGTCCTCTCACAATTCTACTATCCTTTTCAAAATTCGTTTGAACAATATCATCAACAACCACAACATTTCTAGAATCAGTAGTGGTAAAAGAACCATCTATAGAAGATTCGTTAAATAAAACATACTTAACTTCTAATTGTTCAAAGAAAACTAAAAGTTTTGTGATCAGTGTTTAAAATTGTTTCCATCCAAAGGTTCAAGCTTCGAAAAATCAGGAAAAGTTTTGTTCAAAGAAATAGCCATTTATCAATATTGTATGTAAGTAAAATCTCTTTCAAATTGTTGGGAAAAATACTAAAATATTGATATTGGATTAGAATTATAAAATAGTAAATAGGTTATCACAAACACTGTGTAGTGGCAAGCCGCTACCTTGAAAGCGATTTCGGCCCGATTCCGATGCAAATCATTATAGCCGGTCGCACCCCAAGGTTCCATAGTTGTTCTCAAACACATGCACTCGTGGCCGAAAGTTTAGAGTTGCACAAAAACAATTGCCTAGAAATCCACAATAGGAAGAATTATTATTTAAACCAATAAAAGAATTAGTGAAGGAGATAGTAAATAAAAGAAATGACTTTTGGTTTTCTTCTCTTTATTTAGCTCCCAAATGATACTCCTTAAATAGGAAAATAATTTACGTTTTCATCCATCAAAAGAATGTAAGAAAGTAACATATAATAAATGTTCTCTTACTTTAATGACAAATTTGTCATAATACACAAGTAACTTTTCAAGTCTTTTGAATACGTCCTATATTTTCTTACAAAGTTAAAAATTTACACTTGAGATAAATGTGAACCAATTATGTTTGATTAGTTAACTCTCCTATTTCACATATACTAATGACTTAGCAATGTTCATATAGATTAATTATGGAGAATTAAAAGATGTAACTTATCCTTTGCATTAAAAGAAAAGGAATATTATCCACATGGAGTTCCTACGGAAAAGGGATTCCTTTGTAGCTAGAATCAAAACAGTTAAATGGAAAATCAGAAGAACTAGATGGTGATAAGGCATATGTAGTTAAATAAATGGGTGACACTAGAGAGCAAGGACAACAATGACAAATTAGGTGGCTCTAAGCTTAAGTTGCCTGATAGTTTAGAACTTGCAAGTGAGGTTCCAAAATGCAAATAAGCACATACGGTACAATTACATACCATGATTGCAATACCTTCCATTAGCTTGACCAATCCAGATTTGTATTGTGTAGGGCTCATTAAAGGTGAAACGCTCCCTGAGACCAGGAGTTTCCCTAGGTTTGATCCAGTCCATCTGAGTTAACTCCTCAGTCTTTGGGCTTAGTGACTAAACAACATCTAGGAAAAGGGTTCCACAAATAAACTATTGTTCGTATGGATCAATAGATCTATGCTTTTTGCCTGTTTGCTAAGTAGACTACTCTTATCTACATAGGGGAAACAAAACATTGAACTGTTTACTATGTAACCAATTATTTTTAACGTTTATCATGAGATTTAACTTATAAGTAATTTGATAGTCTAAATGTTTTATATACACGAATTAAAATTTATAGGAATGAAAGGGGACACAAGAAGATTATGAGCATCAATAGCAAAAAATATAAGAAAGTTCATCCAAACTCATGTTAGCGAATTTGATCAGACATATTTTACATCATCGATAAGCACAAACCATAAATCCTAAACCTTAAACCCCTAAATAGAACTACCGGGGGAAAATAAGAGCAACTATCACTGTAATGTCATCATTCATTCCACCAACACCATCTTTGCCAACTTTGAGGCAGTCTATGGCAAACGGTGTATAAATACTTTTCATTTCTGAATTCTGCAGTGCATATTCTGCAATCTTTCGTGCTAATATCTTCGAAAATGTTCCCAGTTCGTGCAAATCAGCTTGCCCGTTGCATGCTAATTTCTCAAACTCAATGTCGTGTGCGTTATCGAACAATCCATCTATAGACATCACTATCATAAACCCTGTTCTTACTGTAACTTTAATTTCGTGTGCCACACTTGGATCATCAAATTAAACACCATTCCCTAACTGAAAAGGATAATTGAATCCTTTTTCCTGAATTTCTGATTTGTAAACTATTACCCCATCTCTTATAACAACTCTTCTATCTACTATGTTGACCGCATGTACAATATCACACGTTAAAGTCAATTTATAAGCCGTTAACGAACCTAGATATTTCGCTTTAAAATAAGCCTCGTTGAGAACTTTCATTGGCTGAGTTTTGTTCCTTTGACCTTTCTGCTTGTGAATCGATAGATCAACATTTCTAACCAGTTGTCTTGAATATTCTCAAGAATTGATACCCTTTTTGGCCCAGCAACCAATGCCATCTGCTACACCGATGGCTTCTTCCTCAATGTATATAACATGTGTCCATCTTCCCCGAGAGGCGCTTTGTTAGAATTTGGTATGTAAAAAGAGCCAGCCACCATCTTCGTCTTGAAATTCCCATTAATAAAACTTGAGACATTAGTACTCTCATCCCAAAAGTTTAGATCCTCATCTATATCCACTCCTCTATAACATCTACCTCATCCATATCCATCTCGTCTATAGCAATTTAGGAAACTAGTGAAGAAGTGACACTGCCAAAAATTTATATAAGGGGATTCTGAAAGAATGACCAGAGTACTATTACGCTTAGGATTTGAACTTGTGACCTAAAGCAATAATTGAATTTCCTTAACAAAAACAATCAAATCTTGACGGATTTCTTCATGGGAATTCACTAGGTAATGTCTCGGTTTTATTTTGTTTGACCAATAAGACTTGGCACAAAGTTTAAGAAATAAAAAAAACTTTTGAATCTTGTGGTCTAAAAATAAAGATATGTCAAATGTATTAAAATGTCCAATAATTTTGTGATCTTAAACATGTCATATGGAGAGTCGAAACTAAACAATTGCTTTATTTTAAACTTTTTAGGAATTGTTTAGTTTCCACTTTCCATATGATATGGTTAAGACCATAAAATTAATGGATTTTTTTTTTTATATATTTGACATATCTTTATTTTTTTACCACAATATTAAAAATTCTTCTTTCTTTTCTTAAGCTCCGTGCCAAGTCAAATTCGTCAAACATATTAACACAGAGAGATTACCTAGTATCTCAAGGTGTAATTGAGTGTCCATAAAATGTTTTGGCGTTTTGTGCGATTATGAGAAACGATTTATTTATTTTCATTGTATATGAACTAGTATATTCACATGAAGAAGTCAGTCAAGATTTGATTTTTTTTTGTAAAGGAAATTCAATAATTGATTTTGTTCACAAGTTCAAGTCCTAAGCGCGATAGTACTCCGGTAATTCTTTTTGAATCCCCCTTTATAATTTTTCGGCTTTGTCACTTCTTTACTAGTTTCTTTAATGGATATAGACTAGATGTATATAGATGATATATATGTTGTAGACGATATGGATATAAGCTTTTGCGGTGAGAGTACTAATATCTCAAGTTTTATTAATGGGAATTTCAAGTGAAGATTGCGGGTGGCTCGTTTTACATACCAAAATCTAACAAAGTGCCTCTTGGGGAAGATGCACATTTTATTTGTATAGAGGAAGAAATCATAGGTGTAGCAGATGTTGTTGATGGTTGGGCGAAAACGGGTATCGATTCTGGAGAATATTCGAGGCAATTGGTTAGAAATGCTGAATTGTCGATTCACAAGAAGAAAGATCAAAAGAACAAAATTCAGCCATTGGAGGTTCTCAACGAGTCTTATTTTAACACAAAATGTCAAGGTTCATCAACAACTTGTATTTTGACTTTAATGTGTAATAATGTACATGCGGTCAACCTTGGAGATAGCGGATTTGTTGGTACAAGACACGGAGTAATAGTTTACAAATTGGAAATTCAGCAAAAAGGATTTGATTATCCTTTTCAGTTAGGGAATGATGTAAAATTTGATGATTCAAGTGTGGTACAAGAAATTAAAGTTACAGTAAGAACATGTGATGTGATAGTGATGTCTACAGATGGATTGTTCGATAACGTTCACAACATAGAGTTGGAGAAATTAGTACGCGATGGGCTAATGGATTTGCAGGAACTGGAAATATTTTGGAGAAATTGTTCATAAGGATTAGAAGAATAATAATCCTTAGCGAAATATTCTAGAAATATAAGGATAATTTCTTCGAAGACCTTAGAATTTCCATAGATTTGCATTGAACATCGTTGGATTCTTCTAGTTGTATAGAGAGTTTTAGAATAGGGTCTTGTACATAATTTGTATTTTCAAATTAGGCCCGCCACCCCCATTATTTTTAAAAAAAAAAATATTTTTTGTAAATAATATTTCAAATTTAAATTATTTTTATTTTTTATGCCACCCCCACCCCTACCTCCCCCTCCCCCCAACACACCTAGGCCGTCCCCGTCATTTTTTTTAAAAAAGAAACTTGTTTTTGGAAAATATTTCAAATTTTAAAAAAAATTCATATTTACACCACCCCGTCAATTTTTTTTTTTTAAATAATTGTTTTTTAAAAAAAATTCATGTCTCATTTCCTGGGCCGAAAGTTTGGGTCAGATCTCATGATCGGATTTTAGAACGGTCATCGGGGTCTTGTCCTAGTTTGGGTGTCGGAGTTGGGTCCTAGATCAATTATCGGGGTTGATTTTCGAATCAAAAATTATTTTCCTAAAGAGTAATTTTTAGTTTCAAGCCAAAAATAAAAAAATATTTTTCATTCACCAATAAACATTAAAAAATATTTTCCAGAAAATATTTTCAACTCACCAACCAAACATGAGAAAATAATTTAGAAATCCATTTGCTCTCCAAGAAAGCATTTTCTAGGAAAACAATTTCCATGGAAAATATTTTCCTTCATACCAAATACAACCTTAGTGTTTAAAAGGCTTACTTGAGCTTGCAAGATCGTGAAAGATTCGTGAGTGAGTTGTTAAGTGCCACACAGTGTGCTTAGTAGAGGTCTAAGGTAGTGACATAGTTGCACGTATTTTTCCCCAGTAGTTCTATTTAGAGGTTTAAGGTTTATGATTTATGGCTTGTGCTTATTGATGATGTAAAATAAGCCTGATCAAATTCACGTACATGAGTTTGGATGAACTTTCTTATAACTTTTTGCTATTGATGCTCATAATCTTCTTGGGTAATTGAAATTTATTTTAATCCAACTCAAATTGCTCATTGATTCGTCGAGGTAAGGTTATTTTTGTGTATATTATTTATACGTATACCTTTTTTATGTTGATTATTAGTTCTGATTTAAAATTTCTTTCACAATATTTATGCATAAATGTTAGGTTAGGAATGAAAAAATCCGAGTTAAATAAGTTGTGTATGGATGAGAATATGATCAATATTGAAGTGCGATGCAAGTACGGAATCTTATTGCAAATGCAGACCTCTTGGTTAGATCGCATTCTGAGAAGTAGATTTTGGTCTTGTCCTCACAATGAGGCCATGAATTGCAATTTTTTGGAGAGACAAGGATAGAGTTGACGAAAGATCTAAATTTATTCTTCCGATATTGCTGAAAAAGATTAAGGAGTTAGAAGAATAATATGAGTGTATTAAGATGCAATTGGAACAACTTGATAATTCCAACATGAATTCAATGGACATTGAACATTCGAAACAATAGAAAATTTGCTTGGATGAAGTTGAAAGTCTTCAAATTCGGTATGAAAATCCCAACATCAATTCAAAGAAAAAGCGTGGCGATGTAAAAGAAATTGGTGATTTGAAAGAGAATCATATGAATATGAAAGGGATGAAAAAGAAAAAAAGAAGCTGTTGATTTTTTGGGAAATTCCTTTGATGTTGGAAGATTTGTGTCTTTGTTATATATGTTAGTTTCTAATCCAAGTACATAAGTTGAATAAAAATCAAATGAAATTGTCATAGTATGATATGTAATAGAGCATAATTTTGTGTGGTATTGAATACCTCTATTTGATCTACCATAATGAAAATTTGAATTTGCTTGTGTCTGAATTTTTTTTACTTTTATGCTCTTTTCTGGAAACGAATGATTCATTGAGTTTAAGAGTTCTACCAAACTCGAAATTGTAAAAAGAGGCAACTAACAATACTAATAAAACAAAAACAAAGCTTCACAGAAACAACACAACTCATAAATGTAGGCCAACAAAAACAACTTCGATTCCAAAAGTGAACTAACGAGCAGAACAAAGCTTCAGCATTGCATAAATACTATAATTTCAGTACTATTTCATACATATAACAAAAAATAGGAAACATTTGTTTCTCCTTCAATCAAGAAACAAAATAGTATGTTAGTGGCACCAAAACAGTACTAAACAAACACCACTGATATCAAAATTATGGTTTTTATGAGTCTCGAGGTTTTGAAGAAGAGGAAGTATTCGAGTTTGAAAGCATTGATTGATCTCTAATCTGCTAAAGCCTTCGTTTTGTGATTGCTTGATTTTCTTTCCACTTCAATCCACTTGTTGGTTTGAAACCAACATCTCTGGCTACAACTACTGATTTAAAGACTCTTTTTGGTCCAGTCCATAGTGTTCTGTTACTTGGTATTCCAATTTACAAAAGTTTTAGAGAATTAAAGTTATTAGAGAACAAACATTATCAAGTTATTACAGAACAAACATTATGAATGCATCACAATACTTACATTGAATGTTATGAAATCATTGTCAGCTTGAAACATGCCCATTCCAGTTACTCTTGGCCTTTTAAATTGGGTTTTGTTTCCAACACCCTTTCCTTTCCTCACAGTATCACTTTCCTTTGGTGCAACATTTGCATTGTGTCCTAGAACATGTCTTGTACTACCTTGACAACATCTAAACCAACTTTAAAGTGGATGATTAATGCCTCTCTCTCTCTCCACTTCTCATTCCATTACTTCTTCCTCTACCACTCCTAGTTCTTGATGATAGGCCAGCGCCCCTTGCACCTGCACCATGCCTTGGTGATCTTGATGCACTTGGTCTTTTGTTAGAAAGAGATGTAGTGGTTCTAGGTGCACCTCTTGATAAACTTGCACTTGCTTCTTGCCTTGGTGATGTTGAAGCACTTGTAGGTGCAGTGTTTCTAGGTGTTCACCTTGATACACTTACACTTGATCCATGCCTTGGTGAGTTGAATGTACTGACCCTCCAAGTTAGTTCCTTTGTTTTCGATCGATTCAGCATTTAGATATTTCCTATAGTGATCCCAAGTCATTACTGACTTCTGGCAGTGATAATTCGGTTGTTGGGGTGTTCATTTGAGTTTTGTGCAAGTTTCCATATTTTGGAACTTCTAAAGTTTGTACAGTTGATTTCGATCAAAACTCCTTAGAATGAAATTCAAATAGTTCTGTTAGCTTCGGAACATCGAGTTGAGTTTAGAGTGACCTTTCATGTAGATTCTGAGGCTTCCAGTCTCATTTCAACCCTATTGTGGATTTTGGCTTAAAATGAAACTTGGGTGTGAGACCAACTTTTCATTGTGACGACCTTAGATAGATGTTTTGATGGTTCCGTTAAGTTTAGAATGTCGTTTTAGAGTGGGTAGCACATTTGATTTGTGTCGTTTGGACTCAAATAAGTTCGAGGGTCCATTCAAAGTTTGGAGCTTTGTTGCCCTTGACCTCTTTTGCAGTAGCCATGTTAGCGACCTATGAGGCACTTTAACAAAAAGCCTTGAAAGAGAGGAGGCCGCGTTAGCGGCTGACTAGCTATGTTTGCGGCCTGGACGCTGCTTTTGCGGTGGGTGCCTTATGAAATTGGGCCGCTTTTGTGGCTAGTTGACCACCTTAGCGGTGACCACGTTAGCGGCCACTTGACCGCTTTAGCGGTCATCACTGATGTTATATTTCCTCTTTCAACTTATTTTTCAGCATCTTTTTCAATATTCAAACATGGATAAGTTGAGCTAGGGAGATCATTTTTGAGTGATTCAAGTTGCATTTCATTCAATATATGGCTACACATCGAAGTGTTCGAGGGAAGTAAGGGGAGCATCACTTCTAGGTAGTTCTCTCCCCAAAGGGGCTCCCATATCTCTTTAATGTTGAATTAAATTGCATGTTCTTGTGTAGGCTGTTCCGGGCATCAAATTGTTTCCCATTTCACGACATATGCTGGGAAAGCCGATTAGGAAATTTTGATGGAGTCAATTATGGGATTTCAAGTGTAGGTCCCACATTTCCATTTTGACTCAATTTTGAGTCCTTCTCTAATTATAGTGCATTTGGTGTCTAAATGTCTGTATTTAAGTGGTGATCAATAATTTAGTAGTGTAGTATTGTTCAGAGGCATTTCGAAAGTGGATAACTCTTGTGCGGTGGATTCAGACCATGTATGATAATCTGAGAGGTTGGCTTTGGTCTATTTTTTTTATTTGACATCTTAGATAATGTTTAGTATGAGTCACATTTGATTTAGTACAATATTTGTTGGGTTTTAGACCTCTTTCTATTATTCTACCTTTTATTGATTCTCGTAGGAACGTTGGGCTTATTGTGGGTGACAAGCACCTTAGTTTAGCCTTGTAGACTTCCTTGTAGTTTGCCTTAGCATGTTTAGCCTTTTAAGGATTGATTCTTGTTGCCTTAGGCTAGGGTTGAACTTTAGATGTATTTTATCGCCCTTGTAGTTATAAGTTGCTCCTTTTAGGGATTGTATTGGGTCATTTATCTTGTGTTAGTACTTGATACATTAGTGGCTCGTTGTAGACGTAGGTTTGCTTTAGTTGTGCTCAGTTGTAAACCAGAGTGGTATGTGTAAGGCGTTGTTCTTTGAGTTACTTTTCTCCTCTTTTTTTTATTTAAAAGCTCTGCTTGACTTCTTCTCTCATTGATTAGGGGTAGGCTTGTTATAAATTATTGAGCTTGTGTTTATATTATTGGCCCTAGGCCGTGGTCAGGACCAGATGGATTCCAAGTTAGTACTCTCCGCCTTGGTAGCGTGGTAGGTTTGGTATTATATTTCTAATTGTGAGTACCTTGTTATAATGCTAGTGATGCCATGCATTGCATTGATTGTTCATTCTCATGTGTTTTGTAGTACGATCCCGGTTCATGCAATTTTACATCATTATCATTATGAAGAAGGGTTATTTTCACTTGGTTACTATTCTAAATTCATTTTAATGAATGTCGTACCACTTGGGTCATTTTGATAAATTTATTTTTGAGATTTTTATAAGGCGTCGAGAATGTGAGCCATTTCTACTTGAAACATTGGAGGCATTTGGGATGCGCTCAATTATTACTTCACTAGCCGATACATCGATGTCCTTTCCAACATGGTTTGGCTACTTATACCTATGGTACCGCAATGGAGAGGACTTGTTGTAAGACTTGGTTTGAACCCAAGCAGTGTATACGGGCTTCCTGTGTCCTTTGTGAGTCCTTCTGGTTGTGTGTTCCATTGTACAGGAAGAGGGAGATGCACGGGTCCTACTTTGTTAATCAAGATAGGGGGTAGGTGTATACACTTGGTTACTTATGCTTACTAATGGTTCTACTGCAAATCCTGCATTGATATTCATTACCTAGCACCAATATAATTGAATATTGTTTGCACCCTCTGATTTTATGGGGGCGGTTAGCTTATGTTTGTTGCTTGTACCTTCTGGAATTATGGGATCCAGTTAGGTTATTGTTTGATGATATTTTGTATTCCTGTGATATTGATATGTTAGTTAATAGGTTGTGGTCTAGATATTGTGGATGTTAGCCCTCCTTGACTTGGGTAGACAACTCTTGAATAAGAATTTGCAGTTTTTCGCAGTTTAGCCCGTTCGAGTCTTTCAAAAGTGTACTAACACTTCCTATCGATTCTAACTACTCTAAATGACTTCTACACATCTAGAAATCATCCAGAAACATGAATCTTAACCTTGAATCCATAAATTCAAATTCAAGAAAAGTTAAGAGCCAAGTCTAGAAAGTTCATAAAGTCTTTTCAAGAATTCTTTGCAAATGTTTTAAACTTATTCTAAGACTTGAGTTTGAGTTGAGTAAGAGTAACAAATGAAGTTCTGTTCTTCAAAATAGTATATGGGGACTAAGTATTCCCAAATGAGTAAATGTTTTCACATTTTAAACAAGAATGGAAACACCGATTTCCAAGAGAGCCTTTGAGCTAGTTTTTGAGTAATTATCTCAAGCCACAAAAAGAGTTTTGTTTTTAAACATATGAGCTGAGTTATTTTGGGAGTAGTATTGAACACCGATATGGGGACGAGTTCATAATAACTCATGTCTCCATAAACCATGTAGCCAACGTGGGTAGAAAGGGTCTTACTTTTGAGATGATTCCTTAATGCTTTTTAGCATAGACTAGTGGATCAACTTAGTTGAGGCGTTCTATATCCTAGCAAGTTATAAGGCAGTTCTAGCAGCGTGGGCGAGACGCTGTATCATCACAAAGATCATAGTAATGGTTGTCAGTTAGAGAAACTCTCACAGAATTATATTACTTTATTGTATGATTAAATTTAAGTTTCTATCCACTATTTGAATGGTTTATATAAACTTCACCTTTACTGTTGTTTAATTATGTATTTGAGTTGAGTATCCATGAGTTGAGTAAAGTTGAGGTAAGTGTTTCTTTCAGAATTTAGTTCAAGCTTATGTCATGTTTAGTTTTCCCCTCGCATGCTCGTACATTCAATGTACTGATGCCATTTGGCCTGCATCATTTTATGATGCATATACAGGTAACCAGGATCAATATCCAGCTCTTCATTGATCGAGTTGAGCACTCAAAGTTAGTTGGTGAGCCTCCTTATTTTCTGCAGGACCCCTGTTTACTTTGTTTTTCAGTATTTAGTTGTTAGGATGATGGGGGGTTTTGTCCCGACATCCCTCATTTTTTTAGAGGCTTCATAGACGGATAGTTATAGTTCACTAGTCTTTCCATTTTCAGTTGTTTATGTTAAGACATTGAGTTGCCATTTTGGCTAGTCGAATGTTCTTTTAAGACATTCCAAGTTACTGCATGAGTTATCTTTTGAGGTTGTTTCTTATTATTTAAGTGTTTTGCTACAAGTTAAGCCAAGCCAAGGATTCGCTTGGGGCCAACAATGGTTCTTGAGTGCCAGTCTCGCCCAGGGTGTAGGCTTAGGGCGTGACAAACTTGGTATCAGAGCACATAGTTCAAGAGTCCTAGGGAGTCTATGAATTCGTGTTTGTAAAGTCCTGGTTATTGGTGTGAAGCGCGCCACATCTATTATTAGGAGGCTGCAACATTTAGGAACTATCTCACTTCTTTCATACTCATTTCGTGCGATAGAGTTAATCTCTTTAAAGTTTCTTTCTAACTCGTGCTTGCGCGTGTCTTTCAGATCATGCCTCCACGAAGAGTTAGCAGAGGTCATCCCGCTAGGAGGAATGTTGAACCATGGGAACAAGGAGTACCTAATGCACCTGAAGTGCAACCCCAAAGAGAAGTCACTAATGCTTAATTTTGAGAAGTAATCTGAATGTTAAGTCAAGTTATGACTAACCAGGTTGGGAAACAAAGAGGGGTTTGACAGGAAGTGGCTGATACTTCGAGGATCCATGAATTTTTTAGGATGAATCTTCCAAGCTTCACTAGTTCAACCACCTCAGAGGATCTGGAAAACTTTGTAAAGGAACTGTAGAAAGTGTTTGAGGTTATGTACGTTGCCGATACTGAGCGAGTAGAACTAACTGCCTATCAGCTGATGAGTGTTGGCAGGACATGGTTTGACCAGTGGAAGAAGAGTAGGGATGAGGATGCACCGGTTTTGAGTTGGGTTGTGTTCGAGAGTTCTTTCTTGTGGCATTTCTTTCCCCGTGAGCTAAGAGAAGCCAAGGTACGAGAATTTCTTACCCTTAAGCAGGATTGTTTGAGTGTTCATGAGTACAGTTTGAAGTTCACCCAACTTTCCCGATATGCTCCGGAGATGGTTGCAGATATGAGGAGAAGGATGAGTCTGTTTGTTGCTGGATTGTCTAGTCAGTCAAGTAAAGAGGGCAAGGAAGCGATGCTAATAGGGGACATGGACATAGTGAGACTTATGGTTTATGTGCAACAGGTTGAGGAAGATAAGTTAGGGGATAGAAAAGAATTTAGAAACAAGAAAGCTAAGACAGAATTGTGTCCGGGCAGCAAAAGAGTAATGTGAACCGGTCTTCCTTCTAGCATAAGCAAAAGGGACCCGCTCCATGATCTGCTAGTGGACTTGCACCAATGAACAAAGGTGATTATAATAGTCCAACTTCACAGAAGTTTAGAGCTAGACCTTCTCAGTCTCAGGGTAGTGTGGCACAAGGAGGTAATTAGGCTCCTACATGTGCTAAGTGTGGTAGGAACCACCCTGGTGCTTGTTGTGATGGCTCTACTGGTTGTTTCAAGTGTGGTCAAGAGGGTCACTTCATGAAAGAGTGTCCTAAGAACAGACATGGTAATGTGAATAGGGGAAATAGAGCCCAATCTTCTTCAGTTTCTCCACCAGACAGAGTTACACCTAGAGGAGCTACTTCAGGAACATGCTGATGAGAAAACCGCCTTTATGCGATTACTAGTCATTAAGAGCAAGAGAATTCTCCAGATGTTGTCACTAGTATGATCAAAGTCTTTACTTTTGATATTTATGCTTTGCTAGATCCAGGAGCGAGTCTATCTTTTTTGAGTCCTTATGTTGCGATGAATTTTGATGTTCTTCCCAAGAAACTTTGTGAGACCTTCAGTGTTTCTACACCTGTTGGTGAGTGTATTCTAGCTGAGAGATTCTGTCGTGATTCTATCATTTCTGTCAATCACAAGAGCACCATGGCTGATTTAGTTGAGTTAGACATGGTAGATTTTGATGTTATTCTGAGTATGGACTGGCTTCATGCTTGTTATGCCTCCATTGATTGTAGAACTCGATTTGTCAAGTTTCAGTTTCTTAAGGAATCCGTCTTTGAGTGGAATAGTAGTTCAGTAGGGCCTAAGGGTCATTTTATTTCGTACCTGAAGGCGAGAAAGTTAGTTTCCAAAGGTTGTGTCTATCACTTAGTCTGATTTAATGACTCTAGTGTTGAGACACCTCATATTGAGTCAGTTGCTGTTGGGAGTGAGTTTCCTGAGGTCTTTCCAGATGATCTACACGGAGTCCCTCTTGAGAGAGAAATAGACTTTGGTATAGATATTTTTCCCGATACTCGTCCTATCTCTATTCCACCATATATAATGACACCAGCAAATTTGAAAGAGTTAAAAGAGTAGTTGAAAGATCTCCTAGAGAAGGGTTTTATATGACCAAGTGTCTCATCTTGGGGAGCTCCGGTCTTATTTGTGAGAAAGAAGGATGGTTCTCTTAGAATGTGTATAGATTACTGGCAGTTGAACAAGGTTACTATTAAGAATAAGTATCCTTTTCCGAGAATTGATGATCTCTTGGATCAGCTTTAGGGTGCCACTTGTTTTTCCAAGATAGACCTCAGATCTAGATACCATTAGCTAAGTGTAAGGGAATGTGATATTCTAAAGACAACTTTCAGGACCCGTTATGGTCATTATGAGTTTCTGATCATGTCTTTCGGTTTAACTAATACGCCTGCAGCATTCATGGACCTTATGAATAGAGTATTCAAGCCTTATTTAGATATGTTTTTTATCGTGTTCATTGATGACATTCTATTCTATTCGAGGAATGAGGAAGATAACGCTAGTCATCTCTGAATAGTTCTCCAAACTCTCAGAGATAAGGAGTTATATGCTAAGTTTTCTAAGTGTGAGTTTTGGCTTGAGTCTGTGGAATTCTTAAGCCATATTGTTTTCGCTGATGGAATTAGAGTTGATACCCAGATAATAGAGGCATTGTAGAGTTGGCCTAGACCCATATCTCCAAATTATATTAGGAGTTTCTTGGGGTTGGCTAGCTATTATAGAAGGTTCGTAGAGGGGTTCTCATCTATTTCGTCTCCTTGGACTAAGTTAAAATAGTTAATTTCAATGGTCTGAAGATTGTGAGAAAAGATTTCACGAATTAAAAAAAAGGGTTGACTACTGCACTAGTATTGACCTTACCAGAAGGTACGCAAGGCTTTTTTGTATATTTTGATGTGTCCCGAGTTGGACTAGGTTGTGTGTTAATGCAAAATGGTAAAGTTATAGCTTATGCATCCAGACAGCTTAATGTTCACGAGAAGAAATATCCAACCCATAATCTAGAGTTGGCTGTTGTAGTATTTGCTTTGAAAATATGGCGTCACTATCTTTATGGTGTTCATATATATATTTTCACCAATTATAAGAGCCTTCAGTATGTGTTTAGTCAGAAAGAGCATAATCTCTGACAAAGAAGGTGGTTAAAGTTACTGAAGGATTATGATATGTGTATTCTTTATCACCCAGGTAAGGCTAATGTGGTTGCTGATGCCTTGAGTAGATTGTCCATGGGTAGTACCACCCATGTTGAGAAATAAAAGAGAGAGTTAGCGAAAGATGTGCACAAACTTGTACGATTAAGAGTTCAATTAATGGATTCCACATAAGGAGGAGTAATGGTGATGAATGTGGCTGAATTATTATTAGTGTCAGAAGTAAAAGATAAGCAAGACCCAGATCCTATATTGCTTGAATTAAAGGCAAATGTTCATAAGCAAAAAGTAATGGCTTTTGAATAAGGGGGAGATGGTATATTGAGGTATTAAGGTAGGTTGTGTGTACCAAGGGTAGATGAACTCCAAGAGAGGATCATGGAGGAAGCTCATAGCTCCAGATATTCTATCCATCCTGGTTCAACAAAGATGTATCGTGATCTGAGAGAGGTTTATTGGTGGACTAGTATGAGGAAAGGTATTGTTTAGTTCATTACTAAATGCCCGAATTGTCAACAAGTTAAAGTAGAAAACCAAAGGCCCGGTGGTATGACTCAGAATATAGAACTTTCGAAATGGAAGTGGGAGATGATCAATATGGATTTCATTACTGGTTTGCCATGGTCTCGCAGGCAACATGATTTTATTTGGGTGATTGTTTATAGAATGACAAAATCAACCACTTTTTGCCAGTAAAGACTACTTATTCAGTAGAGGATTATGCTAAGTTATACATTCAAGAGGTAGTAAGACTTCATGGAGTCTCTCTTTCGATTATTTCAGATAGAGGAGCACAATTTACTGCACAGTTTTGGTAGTCATTGCAGAAAGGCTTGGGTTCAAAGGTGAACTTGAGTACTTCTTTTTATCCTCAGACAGATGGTCAAGCAGAGCGCATTATTCAGACTGTAGAAGATATGTTGAGGGCCTGTGTGATTGATTTCAAGGGTAATTGGGATGATCACCTACCTCTCATTGAGTTTGCTTATACCAATAGTTACAATTCTAGCATCCAGATGACTCCTTATAAAGCTCTTTATGGGACAAGATGCAGATCTCCAATTGGATGGTTAAGGTTGGTGTAAGCTAGGATGATAGGACCAGACTTAGTTCATCAAGCTACGGAGAAAGTTAAAGTTATTCAAGAAAGGTTGAAAACAACGCAGAGTCGTCAAAAATCCTACATTAGTCATTGCAGAAAGGCTTGGGTTCAAAGGTGAACTTGAGTACTTCTTTTTATCCTCAGACAGATGGTCAAGCAGAGCGCATTATTCAGACTGTAGAAGATATGTTGAGGGCCTGTGTGATTGATTTCAAGGGTAATTGGGATGATCACCTACCTCTCATTGAGTTTGCTTATACCAATAGTTACAATTCTAGCATCCAGATGACTCCTTATAAAGCTCTTTATGGGACAAGATGCAGATCTCCAATTGGATGGTTTAAGGTTGGTGAAGCTAGGATGATAGGACCAGACTTAGTTCATCAAGCTACGGAGAAAGTTAAAGTTATTCAAGAAGGGTTGAAAACAACGCAGAGTCGTCAAAAATCCTACATTGAAGTTAGAAGAAGGGACTTAGAGTTTGAAGTAGATGATTGGGTATACTTGAAAGTTTCATCCATGAAGGAGGTTAGGAGATTTGGTAATAAGGGGAAGCTTAGCCCCCGGTATATTTTCCCTTACAGAATATCCAAAAGGATTGGTAATGTAGCTTATGAGTAGGAGCTACCACAAAATTTAGCAGCAGTCCATCCAGTATTTCATATTTCCATGATGAAGAAGTGTATGGGCAATCCTTCACTTATCATACCTACTGAAGATATTGGTATTAATGATAGCTTATCTTATGAGGAGACTCTTGTTCAAATTTTGGACCGCCAGGTTCGCAAGTTGAGAACCAAGGAAGTAACATCAGTCAAAGTTCTTTGGAGAAATCAGTTTGTTGAGGAAGCTACTTGAGAAGCTGAGGAGGACATGAAAAAGAGATATCCACATCTCTTCGAATTCGGAGAAGTTCCAAATTAAGGTACTAATCCTTTCCTTGGCATTTATTTTAAGTTGGCATGTTGTAGTTACCTTTTGCTTGTTGGTGTTAGAGCTAGATGTTAGATGTTACACCCTTAGTCCACTTAGAGTGATCTCATTAGAGGAAGAATGTTCCCAAGGGGGAGATATTGCAACATCTCGCTAAGTGAAACAACTAGAATTACAAAGAGCCATTTTTGGAAAGAATGAAAAATCTAAAATTTGGTTAAGTTAAGCTAAGTATGAGTTTTGGGTCAACTTAAAACGACAATAACTCCTAGCTCAGGATAGTTAGGTGTGCTACAAGGAACCGTAGGAATGATCTTTGAATTATATTTTCAACACAACCGAGTTTGCTCATTTTCAAGTTCGTATGAGGGAGATATGCCCATTGGAAGTCGGGCTATCTGAATAAAGAAAGTCAACCAGATTTTTAAGAGGTATTTTGGTCTTTTCCATATCCAATTGATTTAATTCGTTTTTAGTGAATTAATTAGGGTCAAAACTGAATTGCTTCAGTTTGCACAACTGAAAATTCACGCGAGGGTTTTAGAGAGAAGAACTCAAGAGAGATGAGAAGAGGAAAGTCAAGATTCGTCGTCTTCGTGAGGAGGAAGTCGGGCTATCTGAATAAAGAAAGTCAACCAGATTTTTAAGAGGTATTTTGGTCTTTTCCATATCCAATTGATTTAATTCGTTTTTAGTGAATTAATTAGGGTCAAAACTGAATTGCTTCAGTTTGCACAACTGAAAATTCACGCGAGGGTTTTAGAGAGAAGAACTCAAGAGAGATGAGAAGAGGAAAGTCAAGATTCGTCGTCTTCGTGAGGAATTAATTGTGGACTTCGCCAAGGATTCGATCCTATGAGGTATGTGAGACTTTCATAACGTTGGTTTCGTTCACCCACGTGCCAAACATGTTTATTTTAGTGTGAATTCCTCCTAAAAAGATTGTATGTTTGAATGTTCTTGATGTGTGTTCTTGAGTTGCTTTCGTTCTTGAATTTGGGGTGAGATTGAGGGATTCTTGAGGGTTTAATATCGATTGTTAGAGTTGATTTGAGTTATATTCTTGTGTATATGTTTTGGGTACCTGAATCTAAGGATATATTCAGAAAAAGAATCAAAATTAATCAAATTAAGGTCAGAAAATAAGAGGAAAAGTTCATCAGAATTGCCTATGGGAATGCTGGCGCGGCGCATCCCCGTAGCACCAGGAAGGCTGGGGCGGAGTGCCAGCAGTGCACCAAAATGGGATCTCTGAACTTTAGGGCTGGCGCGACGCGCCAACAGTGTGCCAGGGTTGTCCGCCCCAACCCGATTTTTGTTGTTTAGCCCGTTTGAGTCCTTCTTAAGTGTACTAACATTTCTTATCGATTCTTACTACTCTAAATGACTTCTACACATCTAGAAATCATCCAGAAACATGAATCTTAACCTTGAATCCATAAATTCAAATTCAAGAAAAGTTAAGAGCCAAGTCTAAAAAGTTCATAGAGTCTTTTCAAGAAGTCTTTTGCAAATGTTTTAAACATGTTTTAAGACTTGAGTTTGAGTTGAGTAACAGTAACAAATGAAGTTCTTTTCTTCAAAAGAGTATATGGAGACTAAGTATTCCCAAATGAGTAAATGTTTTGATAGTTTAAACAAGAGAGGAAACTCTGATTTCCAAGAGAGCCTTTGAGCTAGTTTTTGAGTAATTATCTCAAACCACAGAAAGAGTTTTGTTTTTAAACATATGAGATGAGTTATTTTGGGAGTAGTATTGAGAACCGATATGGGGACGACTCATAATAACTCATGTGTCCATAAATCATATAGCGAACGTGGGTAGAAAGTGTCATACTTTTTAGACGATTCCTTAATGTTTTTTAGCATAGACTAGTGGATCCACTTAGTTGAGGCGTTTTACATCCCGAGAAGTTATATGACAGTTCTGGCAGCTTGGGTGAGACGCTATATCATCACATAGCTCATTGTGATGATTGTCGGTTAGAGAAACTCCCACATAACTATATTACTTTATTATATGATTAAATTTGTGTTGCTATTCACTGTTCAATTGCTTTATATAAACTACACCTTTACTGTTGTTTAATTCTGCATTGGAGTTGAGTATCCATGAGTTGATTAAAGATGAGGTAAGTGTTTATTTCAGAATTCAGTTCAAGCTTATGTCATGTTTAGTTTTCCCCTCGCATGCTCGTACATTCAATCTACTGATCCCATTTGGCCAGTATCATTTTATGATGTAGATACAGGTAACCAGGATCAACATCTTGAGCCTCGTTGATCCAGTTGGTGAGCCTCCTTGTTTTCTGGAGGACCCCTTTTTGCATTGTTTTCAGTATTTCAGTTGTTAGGATGATCGAGGGGTTTTGTCTTGATATGCCTCATTGTTTTAGAGGCTTCATAGATGGATAGTTATAGTTCAATAGTCTTTCCATTTTCAGTTGTTTATGTTAAGACATTGAGTTGCCATTTTGGCTAGTCGAATGTTCTTTTATAACATTCCAAGTTATTGCATGAGTTATCTTTTGAGGTTGTTTCTTATTATTTAAGTCTTCTGCTACATGTTAAGCCAGACCAAGGGTTTGCTTGGGGCCATCAATGATTTTTGAGTGCCGGTCCCTCCCATGGTGTAGGATCGGGGCGTGACACCTAATTAATTGTCCATTTAGACAAATCAAGTAAGGATACATTTTTTAACCTATTATACCGTCAATTAATTATTTTAAAAAATGTAGAACTTCTTGAAAATCCTATGTTTTTTATTCATCAACTTCATAATTAATAGGGGTAAAATGGTGAACTTACTATGTCTATTATTGTTTCCTTAATATGTGTGTCAATATAAAAGTGGGCAAGTAATTAAGGATAGATGGAGTAATAATAAGTATTGAATTGTAAGTCTAGTTGGAAATAGGAGTGTTAATTACCATAATAGGATCAGTCAAAATTCATTAAATCTCAAAATAAATATCAAATGATAAAAAATAATATTTTAAAGAATTTCAAGAAAATAAATTAAAAGTTAAAGGGTATTTTCGTAATTCAACTTTTGACTTAGATTCTTCCCATTTTTAGTATAACTAGTGTCTGGGAATGCGCTTTGCGCGTGTAACCCGTATTAATGAGTATATTCTTTCTTAAAAAAAATAAATACTATGAAAAAATATGGTTTTCTTTTTTTATAAAATATGTCTAATGAGGTTTCTTACTTTGTCTTACTACTAATTGTGACACCAATTTCATGACCTCCAAGTGAATGTACTGCGATAATAATATAAGAAGTTAATAAATTAATCTCTATTTATAAGTCAAAAAATAAGCTTGTAAAGAAAAAAAGGAAAAAATACCAACTATCTAACTTAAATTTCTCAATAGTGTTAGAAGTTCCTTTTTGTTGGTAGAATAATGCTAGAAGATCAAAAGATTGCATGAGATTACTCCTCTGCAAATCGTAGTGCAATATTAATTTTTCTTCAATTAAAAGCTTGAGAGGAGATTATTTATTTTTTGTACAAAAATTTGTGTAAGATTAACATTGAGTGAAAGGAAAACAAAACCTTTCAACTTTTTTACTTTGTCTTTTGAATCTCCTGATAATTATAATGAATGTGTTCAAATTATTATATAATTTTTTTATCCACAAGCACTTTAAACTAATTAGTTAATTATAAATATTTAAAACTAAGGTGTAAAAGTTCTTGTTATTTATATTTTGAAAATTTAGGATATTTATGAACATAACTACTATTTTTTTATATAGAATTTAATTTTCTCTTCATACATAACTTATCCACCACTAATCTAATGTTATATGTTTCACCTTCTTCTTATTTATTTCCAAAAAAAAATAAATTAAACATTTTATCACATTCATTCTTAAAGATGAAAGTTAATGTATATGTAAAACTATAAGTACAAAGAACAAAAAAAAGATGAAAGATAAACCTGAGCAGGACAATTAGGCATTTTTTTTTGTTTTTGTCTCTATAATGAAAACTGAATATTTGAGCGCACAAAATAAAAATCTGGAATTGAAGCAAGTTGCCAACAAAATAATAATTTAACTATATGAAGAGAGATATAAAAGTCTTATTACCATTCTAATTACTACAAACAAGTATAAAACTAACACACCAAACTCTGATACTTCAATAGCTGAATTCTTGTCTATTCTCATGACTGTATAAGAGGATCTCACAACTTTCACCACAAATTGTGACATTATTTCACTTGTTTAGAGCTCCTACACACAAGAATTGTTGGAGTAGTAAATAAAAGTTTTTCCTGGAAAAGTTAAATTTATAGGACAAAAATTACGGAAACATGAAAAGTCGCATGGAAAATTGAAATGTCAAATACTATTAAAATAAATATAATGATTCTTTCATTATCTTTATAATAAATAACTAACAGTTCAAATAATAATTATAATATTATTATTAAAAATATTTAATTAATTAGAATGCTTAATTTAGACAAAAATTACGGAAACATGAAAAGTCGCATGAAAAATTGAAAGACCAAATACTATTAAAATAAATATAATGATTATTTCATTATCTTTATAATAAATAACTAACAATTCAAATAATAATTAAAATATTATTATTTAATAATTAAATTAATTAGAATGTTTAATTTAGCCTAGGGGTAAATTAAATATAATAATTATTTCATTGCCTTTATAATAAATAACTAACAATTCAAATAATAATTAAAATATTATTATTTAATATTTGGTTAATTAGAATGTTTAATTTAGCCTAGGGGTAAAATGAATCTAAACTTTCATCTTTGGAGCTTTCGAAAAATTACGGAAACATGAAAAGTCATATGGAAAATTGAAAGGTCAAATACTATTAAAATAAATATAATTATTCTTTCATTGTCTTTATAATAAATAACTAACAATTTACAATAATTAAAATATCATCATTTAATATTTAATTAATTAGATGTTTAATTTAGCCTAGGGGTAAAATGATAATCTAACTTATTATCTTTGGAGCTTCCCACTTTTAGTAATATATGATATGAAATATGATTCAGATATTTTGGGCTTTTCCCCATTCAAGATATTAAACTATTTTTAGCTTCTGCACAGTACACGTTTTAATTGAGCTTGTTTAGACATGTCATGACATGAGTTAACTTGGTGTCACTTGTGACATTAAGTACCGTGTTGCGCCGGGGGGGGGGGGTGGTGATTTAAAGGATTCTATTGAAGCAGCAAAACTACAATATATGGCTGTTATTATTTGTTTTCAACTATTCATAGTCAAGTTTTCTTATTCAGCAAAAATCAAGATTAGGAAAATAAAATGTAGTGACAATAAACTTAAGATCTGGTAGTAAATGTTCAACATTGACACAATTAAAGCTTTCAAGGTGTATCTTTAAGCTTCCTTATGGTTCCGAATTCCCCAATCTTGTTTGCCTTCAACTAGACCATTCTAAAGTGCCAATATTTCTTATTCTGCCAATGCTTGAGACTTTGGAGTTAAGATTTTGTATTTATGTTAACTTAGGTTGATATGATTTCTTTGAAGATTGACAACTTGTCTATATTTCTGTTAAGCGTATTTCTTGTCTGCTTTGTCTGCTTTGGGATACTCCAAAGCTTTACGAGATCGACATAAATGAAGTCATCAAGGTAAGAAATATATCATGACTAATAAGTGTGGTGGCAGAGCATCATCAGTTAATTAATCATACTTTGTAATGGCTAGTAAGTGTAGTGGAAGAGACATATAGGGTCAAGGGCAGTTAGTTAGCACTAAGTACAATTCTATATATCTTCGAAAGTGATAAGATAGTGTGTCATATGATTCTTTCTGTTGATTTGATGAATTATGTGTCAAACAATAAAACAGTTTTCCTTGGTGGCGAAGGAAGAAAACAAAGTGAGTGAAGCTTTTGAAGATTATTTGAAATAATATGAAAAATATAGCTACAAGTAATGTATGCGATTAGTACTTGGGATATACTAAATATGGAGAAAGATTCATCAGTATAACAAGATAAGACTGGAAACATGATAATGAAATGACAAAGCAAACATGTCATAAATCTAATCATATGATTTCATAAAACACAATACAAGGTCATGCATTCTTCTTTATATAATAACCATAATATAAGTCTTTGAAGAAATCATAAATCTTTGTAGGAGTTTCCATTAACCGGCATAAACCATGTGAGATATAACAAGGAGTGTATCTCACAATGAAAAGAGAGTGTCCTACTTGCCAAGGTAAGGACCATAATCATGATCTTAGGTGGATCCATTAGCTGTTGTCCAATCGGAAAATATCCTATGGGGGCACATTGTTCTGGGACATGGGTAATCACTACTAGTCCAACTCGGAGCTAAGTAAACTACCAACATAAAACATGCATAATCATAATCATATTTATATTCATAATCTTTTAAATGATAAGAATCTAGTAATACCAAATCATACATAAAACTTCATTAGAATATCCCCCTAAAAATCATGATTTTATACATAGTCATAAGAGATACTTTAATTGAAAGCATCCAAATCATGATAATCTTTTCATAATAAGAAGTACTTCAATTGGAAGTATCTAAACCATGTGATGCTTACATAATAGGAGGTACTTCAATCAGAAGCGCCAATTTTCATAAAATTGGTTGATACTTTATTCGAAAGCATCCTTGGCTCATAAAATCATTCATAACATAATGCATGCATATCATCATAGCTTGAGTTCATATCATAAAATACTTGAATGACTTGAGTTCATAAAAATATAATTGAAAACATTGAAATATGATCAAATCAGTCATATTAAGATCAACCATGACGAATAAACTCGAAATCAATTAAACCAATGGAAGAATCATAAAACCTTGGAATTGGGCAAGAATCATAAAGTAGAATTTGAGGTTTCTTTGGGACTCAATGGGTGAAAGAGGAACCCATTGATGAATTTCCCACATAACTTGAACAAAGCCCTTATGGAAATCTTCAATGGAGGCTATAATAAAATGAAATCTAGCTTTCTTTGAGAGGAACACTTGAGGAGAATTTGAGAGAATGAGAGTCATTGGAAAAGGATTTGAGTTTTAGAATCAATTATAGGTCTTAGAAATAATCTTAAAATGACATAGTATACGAATTAAGAATGTAGGAAAACATCCAAGTAACCTTAATCATAACTATTTGTTCACCATACGACCCCATGTATGGTCTATACTCACATCTACGGACCGTACAAGTCCTTGTAAACAAATTACTGGAAAATCCACTTTTTGATGAAAATCCATGAACCAACTTCCACGATCCATAGTTCACTAGATTACTTGTCAAACCTCCTCGTATACCCAAGGTATGGAAAATGACGAGCTTAGAACTTGAACCACGAACCGCTTTGCACGGACCGTATTTCCTTCTATGGTCCGTACCTACCAATCATAGAACTCAAGTCTTGAAAGTTCAACTTTCCGATGTCTACTACCACGAGAATAAATATATCTTGTCAGTCCATCCACGAGCCGTTCTGGTGGCTCATGTAATTTTATTTGAGACTTACAATTTTCTTAAATTCTCAAACACTGACCCAACTGGGCATCAACAATCTGTGGTTCAACTTTTCTACAACTCTTCAACTTCTAAGGAATTTTACACTTTTTAGGTGTTACAATATCCCCCATGAGAACATTCATCCTTGAATGAGATTCAACTAAGCATGAATAGAGTAGGGAAGAGACATAATAGCCCAACATAAATTCAAATCACAGAAGAATGCATAAACTGAGGAGTAATCAACTCCAAGCTAAAACATAAAGTTTAAAACTAATTTCATGAATATGCATGCATATGGAAACATTTGAATTTCTTAAACACATGAATGCGATAAAATACATAGGAGGAAAGAATACCTCAAACTGAAACTGAAGCGGAGGTAAATACATGGGGGTACTAGGACATCATATCAATCAATTTTGCCCTCCCAAGTAGCACCCTCAACTAATTGATTAATCCAAAGAACTTTCATGAAGCAACTTCTTTGTTTGTCAACTTACGAACTTGACAATCTAGAATCTCAACCGAAACTTCTTCATAAGAGAGACTTTCCTTCACACGAATACTTTCTAGTAGCACAACTAAATTAGGATAACTAATACACTTCTTCAAAAAGGAAACATGGAATATGAGATACACGTATGCTAAATTTGAAGAAAAATCCAGCTCATAGGCCATCTTACCGAAATGCCTTAAAAATTGATATGGGCCTACATAGCAAGGAATGATCTTCCCTTTCTAACTAAATCTCATCACACCCTTCATGGGTGAAATTTTCAAATAAATCCATTCATCAACATCGAATTCATGATCCCTTCTCCTCATATATGCATAAGATTTCTATCGACTCTGAGCCCTTCTCAATCTATCCCTTATGAGTCAAACCTTTTCCATCACCTCATGATCTAAATCGGGCCCTATCAAAGAGACCTCACCAAATTTGAACAAACCAATAGGATATCTACACCTCACACCTTAGAAGTCCTTAAATGGAGCTCTCTAAGTACTCTCGTGATACCTATTATTATAAGAAAACTAAATCAAAGGCAAATGATCATTCTAATTACACTTTAAATTCCATTACACAATCTCTAAGAATATCCTCCAAAATCTGAATAATTCTCTCAGCCTGACCATCGGTCCGAGGGAGAAAAGTTGTTCTAAGATTAACTTGTACCAAGTTCTTTTAAAACGATCTCCAAAACTGAGAAGTATTGGGTACGTCTGTCTGAAATTATATATAAGGGTACTCCGTGCAACTTAACCATCTCCGGAATATAAAGCCTATCTTAGTCTTTGGCTGGATAAAAGGTTTTACGAGAAGAAAATGTGTTGACTTAGTCCTTCTGTCTAATACAATCCAAATATAATCATGTCGTTGACGAGTCCAAGATAAATCTATAATGAATTTGAATCTTCCCACTTCCACGTAGGAATGCTAATATCTTGAGTCATACCTCCTGGTTTTTGATGTTCAACTTTCACTTATTTACAATTTGGACAGTTAGCCACAAATTCCAGAATATCCCTCTTCATCTCATTCCATCAATTAATTTTCCTTAAATCACAATACATCGTAGTGGCTACTAGGTAAATAGAATACCTAGAATTGTGAGCTTCTAATAAATCTTACGCCTCAACTCATCAACATCCGAAATACACAAACGACCTTGATAGGTAAATATACCATACCCCACTTAGGATAAAGCCTCAAAAGTTTTTTCTGAAACTGCCTTCTTCAATTCAACTAAAGTCGGATCATTGCCTTGTTATACCTTAACACCTGACATGTGAGTCGATTTTGAACAATTTTTCACAATAGTACCACCATCCTTTAAAACGGGAAGGTACACTTATGCTCAAGCTTACATAAAAACCAAAACAGGCCCCATAAGCCCAACAGGTACACAAAATAGCTATATCTACTAAGAACAAGTCTCGATGAGTCCAAATCTAGAAAAAGCATATCCTCAACCTCAAACTGTGGATAGCCTCTGATGTGACCAATAATAGTTTTACATAGACAAAGAGTGTAGAGTTTGGACCTCGAACCACAGATAACCTCTAAAGAGTAATAAGTTGTAACCAATGTGTATTAACTCTGTAAAGGATATCGAAAAGCAAGGCCAGACCTTAAATCTACAAATATAATGTTTCCCAAAGGAACTCATTTCAACTCAGCATCGAAAAATTGATGTTTGCATAATCAAGACACAACTACCAATGCAAGTGTCTACGATCGTACAATAGTAAAGTAAACCAACCAAGGGTTGGGGTCGAGTCCCAAGGGAGTGGTTTTGAGAATTGATAGAAAAATAAAATCAAGTCCTAATTAGTCATAGCTAAAAACATTATCGAATAAGAACATGTTAAATCGAAGGGGTGACACAATAGTGTCACTCAACAATGGGGGTTTGTCACAAGTAAGCAAACACAGCAAAAATGCAAAGAGTACTAATCAAGGAGACGAGATTCTTGGGATGGGATAGGAATACAGGATAAACTAAACTATTGGGTAAATGCTTTTGATAATAAATCCGTTGAATATTTGTGACTAGGCTAGACTATAGTGGGGGTAAATTCTCTCTCGAGCAACTTACCCCGAATCAACTCGGTTTCTCTCAAACACCGAGTTGCCGCATGAAGAACAGCCTCCACCTTAGCCCACTTACTCTCTCGAGCTGAGTGTGTGGGTGAAGGACTAGGGTTCACTCTCTCGAGCTGAACCTCATGTTGACCCAATCCCATCGGCCATCAATTTAGTAGTCTTAGTTTTACGACCTCTCTCTCGAGCAAGCCGAAAACACAAAGGTGAAATCGTATTTGCAGCTACAATTTCATTAAGTTCCACCACAACTACTAAATAAAATTACATCTAAATAACAAATAAATCATCAACAAGCAAGACCCAACAGATAATCTAACCCCATATTCACAAAAGACACACCCCAAGAATTGGGGTGTTAGCTAGACATGTAAAAGAAGATAGAAATTTATACCAATATGAGTTTGCATTCAAATGGGTATGAAGATTTAAGTCTCAAAACAAGCAAAGAGTGAAGACTCCAGAAGACCCAAGTCCAAATTCTTGGAGTTGAAACCCTTTGAATCTTCAAGTTCTTCAAAACCCTCTCCAATATAAGAACTCAAAATTCTATGTTAAAATTTTCTATATTAAAAATCTAATTTTAAGCTACAACTCTCAACAAGTATTTATAGTTTTCAAAAATATGTGCTGCAGCGGATCGTTCGGCGTCGATTGTCGAGATCGCCGATAAACTCGGTGATCCGCCCTTTGGTAGGTTTCATCGTCGTGTTTTGGATCATAGGGCGACTTAGTACTACTTTGCGGAACTGCTCGGCGACACGCCGACTGCTCCTTTTCACCACCGATTTGTCTTTTAGGGCTCAGCACACTGGAACAAAAGGCTAGGATAAGACCTTTTGGCGACTCGCCGAACGGGTTTGGCGATTCTCAGATCTTTATTTCTTCGTTCTTTCAGCTGCCTTTGTTCCTTTTTGCTAAGTAGTGTCCATGCTTTTGCTTCAACTCCAAATACCTAAAACTTAAAGGTTTTCATCATATGTTGAGATAAAATATGCATTTGAGGACACTAATTCTATCAAAATATAGCCCTAAATGAGTCCAATTTGTGGAGTCATCAAAAACCACTGTGAAACAATGTCCACTCTCTGATAGTCAACATAAAACTCCAAGCTCGAACCATCTCTATTCTCTAGGCATCAAGCGAAGCCCAAATTCTCAACCACAACTCACGAGGCCATTAAAAGATGAAGAATATATAGAAGGTCATCAAAGCTGAGACAAAGTCTAATCTAAGGTTGTTTCTATCAGAACCATATCTGCTACAAGGAGATAAATAGTCCAAAACAACGTCAAAATAAATTCCGTTTTACCCTTCACCAAAACCCCTATATAAGTGTTTTAACTCTAAAATTTTCCAATTGAAAATAATTATCTCAAATTACAAAAGAAGAACAAGTCTTCCTCCCGAAATATTTCTCTCTCTAGGAAACTTGAAAAAGAAGGGTCCAAGCTATGGTTTGCAGGTCAATTCTCCAATTCCTCCATTAAATTTAAGCAATTGGCATTGAGGTATGATAGTTTTCGTCAATGGATTTCTTCCATTCAAGGAGTTCCCAAATTCTCCTATTTTCAAAGTTAGAATTCCCCAATTGAGATGGTATTTTGATCTCTTATGAATGTATTGATGAAATTCTATGGTTTTATGATGATTCCCCATGAACTCATGTAATCCCCATATTTTCCTAATTGTGATGATGTGATATGTGTTTTAGATTAGGAATGAAGAGTTTATGAAATTAAGCATGTTCTCATGAAATTTATGTAAAAGTTTTAAGGATTCTTTGAGAGTGAAGTATCAATGATGATTTTGTTATTGTGTTGTTGTAGGGCTTTCTCACTTACACATGAAAGCATGCTTGTGAAAGGTTTTCTCACATAGTAAGGGTTCTAAGGTTGAAAGGTCTTCTCACCTAAATGAATCAAAGATAAAGAGTTATCCTAATGAAACCTACCTTAGATTAGTTATTGAATGATACCTTTACACGGATGACTCATTACCTAGCTTGGATTGGCAAGATGATGTGCCTTTCCATGGATAATAAGAGTAAGTAAGAAAATGACTATTTCGTGAGATTTATGCTTAGCATCGAGAGGATATTGAGATGGAAGCTCTCCCATTAGTAAAGGTCGGGGTTTATAGAAGCAATCTCCTTATCCCTTACTTATGTGCCCCCATAGGATGATTTTCTATATAGACATTAGCTAGTGGATTCACTTAAGCTAGAAGTTCATGGTCCTTACATTGGCAAGTAGGACAACCTTATTTTAGTGTGGGAGACACAGGGGGATCATGTTATAGCTCACATGGTCTCTATGTTGGTTAATACTAATTCCCACAACAATAATGAACTAAGGTTACTTTAAGAAGTATCTCACATGTTTTCAAAGAACTTAAAGATGTCTGGTTGCATAGAACATGTTTTACAACTCATGTTTTCTAACCCTTTTATATCATGTTTTAGCTTGGTCATTGCATGTCAAGAAATGTCCTATTTTAGCACGATATAAATGTTTATATGCATGGCTATCATAGTTGGTACATATTTGTACTAACACATACTTTTGCCTACATTTCCCCAAATGTGAGGCTCGACAGTAGGGTTCTCAGTTTCGTGGCTAGGGGTTGACTTGAGAGATTTTTGAGCTTTCGTGAGTCCCCATGCTTCGAGGACGGATCTTCATTGTTTTCACTCTTCCTTCTTATTTTCAGTTTTGGAAATGATTTATGGGCTAGGGCTAATTTTATTCTATTGTACTAGATAGCTAATGAGACAAAGTGTTTAGACTTCCGCTTTACTTTTAAAAAAACTATTCAGACTTGAAATGTATTTCTTTATCACTTTGTTCTATGTTTTATGTTATGAATGCTAAGTGGCTTGTATGGGGCCTCTCGGGGTCCTATACGCCATGTTATATCTAGGGTGTATCCCTAGGTTGTGATACAATGGGAAATAACCTAACAAGGAAAGCAACCTTAAACTTTTCCCAATCAACAGGAAGGTTGATGCATATTCCCTCACACATATACTTCCTTGACAAAGGTTGATGCAGTCAAGAACCTTTGCCTCCGTCATTATCCGCCCTCTCTTCCTTCCATTGATTGAACCATATTTGAGCAATACACTTAAGTTGGTAAGCGCCAATTCCGCCTTTTCCACCAATGTCACTCCTATGATCATCAAAACCTTATACACTTCATCAGCGAACTCTTGACGATCTTCCTCAACCTTGGAACCATAAAACTCCAGAGGATTCATTCTAGTGAAGTCTCTCCCTCTAGTTCCCACCGTACCCACATTTGGGTTCACGGGGATCACAATCTCTCTAATAGCTTGATCCAATACCTGAAAATCAGCCCTAAGCTTCACATTAGTCACTTGTTTGGCTAAAGGGTCGGACGGAACTTGAGGAGCTTCTCATTCCACATTATCTCTCGTATTCTTCTAGTATATGTTCTTCGAGTGGCATTATCCTGAAAAGCATTGAATCGAGATTAGGATAGATACATTATAGAGTTAAACTATATCGCATGAATTTGGATAATGAAAGAAGTGGAGTTTCCTAAGAATCTTATAGCTTCTCATTCATAAATGTGGCACGCTTCACACTCATGAATAAGACGCTATTCGACGTGGCTGATGAAACTTCCTAGGACCTTTCTCAACCTTGTGCTTTGAATACCATGTTTGTCAGGGCCCAAAGTATACCCTAGGCGTAACATGGCGTATAGGACCCCGTGAGGGCCCTACACAAGCCACTAGCATACATCATACAAGATAGTAGAAAATCAACAAAGTTTAAACAGATAATTTCAAAACATAAGAGTTGGTAAAATGTAGCAGAAGTTTAACATAGTCTCAAAGCCATCTAGTAAATCAAGAGTGATTGGGACATAACTCATGTATCACATACAATACTTAAAAGTAAAGATAATAAGATATAAAGGGATCGGTCCTCGAAACATGAGGACTCACCAATCTAGAATTTATACTAAGTGATCCCTAGCCATAGAGATACGAAACAGGAGCACCAGACCCTACATTAGTGAAACAATGTAGGCAAGAGTATGCGTTAGTAAATGGAATGTACCAAGTATGATAGCAATGCATATAAGTATGAAATCATGATAAAATGATCTTCCATGTCATTAAAGGACCAAGTTAAAACATGAGATAACAGATTAGAAACATAATCATGATCATGGTCAATGCAAGTACAAATCATCTTAAAAACACATGTGAGATACTTCTAGAAGTAACCTTAGTTCATTATTGTGGGATATTTACCTTTAACTGACATAGAGACCTTGTGAGTTATAACAAGGAACTCAGTGTCTTCCTCACACCGAAAAGAGGTGTTCTTACCTACCAAGGTAAGAACCATGAACTTCTAACTTATGTGGATCCACTAGCTAATATCTATCTAGACAAACCTATGGTGGGACATGGTTTATGGGACATGGGTTATCACCGCTTACCTAATTATCCATGAAAGGGGACTTCAAGTGGCCAATCCAAGCTATGCTTTATTAGAATAGCTCTTTAAATTTTTTATTCATCTTAGGTGAGAAAACCTTTCAATCTTATGAATTTTTTATGTGAGAAATCCTTTCACAACAACAACAACATTGATGTTTCACTCTCAAATTAAAGTATCGTTAAATCATTTTCATCAATTTCATAGAGAACATGCATATCTTCATAAACTCATCTTTCATGATACAAAAGCTTCGTAATATGATACATTCTAGAAAACATGGGTTTCACATGGTTTCATGGGGATTCAACCTAGAAACATGCAATTACTTAAATTCATGCATAAAAATACATTAAATGATCAATTAGATCATAATTGAAAAGAACCCCTGAGATTGATTAAAAACCCTAACTTCCGTTGGAGATTCTTCCTTGCAAAATTGTAGAATTTAGGAAACCTAAGAAGGAAATACCTCCATAGGCGAGTACTATCATACCTTGATGCCAAAAGCTTACAATCAAAGGTGAATTTGGAGACTTGACCTTAAAACCCTAGCCTTCTTCTTCAAGCTCATAGAGAGAGAATTATTTGGCAGAAGAACTTTGATCAACTTTGAGAGTTTAGAAGAATGAGTTCAATTGAGAAAATTTGGGGGTAAAAATGTTTATATAGGGTCCATAATAGAAGGTAAAACGACATTGCATTGGGTTAGAATAATTAAGAAAAGACCCTTTTAAAAATAACTGCCGACCCTCACCAAAAACATGTCCTACAGTCTATAGGTCACACCACGGACCATCCTGGTCGATTGTTGGTGGGCTTGGAGACAACTATTTTGGACCTCAAAAGACGAGACCCACATGCACTCACCTACGGGACCTGTCTTCGACTCATGCATTGGATAACAGACCATTTTGGTAAACCATATAAGAGTACTGAAACTTTAACATTTTTAGGAAGTTTGGCCTTGCCACCCACGACCCTTCCTACAGACCGTGTGCCAGGACATGGACCGTTAGTGGCTTTGTTGGGGCTGGCCCCAGATCCAGGAAAAGCTACAATTTTTCCCATCTTTCATATTCGATGTGTGACAATAATAAAGTTCATCATGTGGGTAAGGAAGATACGGTCGTCATCAATGAGAAGCATGAAGACTCAATCACTCCCAACAAAGTGTTTCATGTTCCAGGGATGAGGAACAATCTATTTATGTTTCAAATGTCGTAGATGCAGGAAGTTATCTCTTATTTGGCCCACATGATGTGAAGTTCCCTTGAAATATCAAAGAACTCAAGGCTTATGTCATTCATACCGGTAAGAGAGTTAATCATTTATATGTTTTATCTGCTTCTTAATCATATATTGAGATTATGACTAACAATGATACTGCAAATCTATGGCATGCTAGACTTAGGTATCTTAACATGGAAAAATTAAAAGTCATGGTAAAGTTAAATCTAGTAAAAGGATTACCTAACTTAAGCAATTTTGGTGGAGGAGAAATTTGTGAAGGATGTCAATACAAAAAGGCACATCGTCTTTCGTTTGATAGATCTTTGTCAAGATCCGTTGCTGCACTAGAGCTAGTTCATAGTCACTTGATGGGCCCAACAAGAACTCCTATATTCTTTGGTTGTTCTTATATTCTAATTTTTATTGATTATTTTACTAGATTCACGTGGGTTTATTTTGTGAAGCACAAGTCAGAAGTTCTCAACAAGTTTATGGAATTCAAGGAAAATTTTAAAGGCGAGTTTGGCTCAAGAATAAGGAGGTTGTGAACAAATAGCGGTGGTGAGTACTTTTTTGAAGAGTTTCTATCTTTTTGTCGTCAATATGACATTAAAAAGAATTTACTCATGATGATACGCCACAACAAAATGGAGTGGCAGAAAGAAAGATTTGACACTTAATAGAGACATGTAAAAGTTGACTTCATGTAAAAGATTTACCTGGAGCCCTGTGGGCCGAAGGTATAAAAGGAGCAGCTTATATGATCAACAAGATGCCACTATCTCCAAATAACATGAAGTCACCCTAAGAATTATTGTTTGGAGAAAAGCCTAATATAAAAAACATAAGAGTGTTTGGCTCTAAGTGTTATGTTCATATCCCTGATTCTCAAAGGAGCAAGTTGGATCTCAAGGAAAGAAAATGCATCTTTGTTTGATATGATGAAACGAAAATGGCTTGGAAGTACCTGGATCTGAAAAGTCATTGTTTTGTTGTTTCGAGGGATGTCGTATTTGATGAAACCTCCTTGTGTTATGGAGTTGCATCAAAAGGGGAGTGTTCTAAAATATTGAACCCTAGAGTTTCAATCTTGCCCATCACAAGTGGTTCTCCAGATAATACATATGTTGAGGAGCTAAGCATAAGGAGGAGCCGTGAAACTCAACAATGTGAAACTCAGCAAGAAGATAATGCATTGGTTTTACAAAGACCAAATAGAACTATTGTTGTCGCTTCAGATATGATAACTTTGCTAGTACTTATTCTTGTTTCTTTGTAGGTCCAATTGACGATGAAGAATATTTATCTTCTGAAGAAGCTAAAGGAGTCAAAGAGTGGAAGTTTGCCATGGACCATAAATCTTCTATACAAATTCTTCCTTTTCTTTTGTAGCATTCTCTTCTTTAGTTGAATCTTTCGATCTTAATTAGTTGACGTTCTTGGGCTAGTAGAAGGTCTTCTCGATTATACTTTTCTTCTGCTATTCTCTACAAAAATAACGTAAATATACTCATCTTGAAACTTTGAAATTAAATTTTGCTCATACTCACCATCGAATAAATAACCATTTAGACTTTAAAGCATCTCTTCATTGTGATCACGCTACATGGATCTCAACTCTGATTAATACTTGTACTAGTGAAAATATTGAACAGTACAGAGTTCCAAAATGATGTTGAAACTCATCTGAATCCCTCGATTCCCAACTCAAACGTTGTGAAGAAATCACAAATGATATTGTTGATTAAGACAAGGTCTCCAAACAATTTTTTCGTGCTTTAAAATAATAAATAAGGGATTGATTTATTATAACAAAATGCAAAATAGCTTACATATATTGTCCATTGGAAATATATCCATAAAAGGAGATCTACATATAAAATATATTCTTCAAATATTACATTATTTATTTTACATGTTAGCTAAAGTAGCCAATATTATAAATTATTCATCATACAAACACCAATACACATAGATATGTTTATTCATATAGACACACGCGAGGCGCGCGCGCACACACACATATATATGTATAACAACATATATCTTCTAATTCTTTAGAAGGTGACCCTCCATATCCTTGATTACGTTAAGGATATTACCCAATAAACCGAGGGGCTCTGAAATGTCTTCAGTTTTCTTTTCATATTCAAATGTCCATATAGTCCACTAAGGTTCATGAGATGTTACAATAGTAAAAGAACTATACATCTCTAGCACGTCTCCTTCAATGACTTTCCAACGAATTGATTTTTTTTTAGGATCGATGGCTTCAATAACTTGCTTCATAAACTTCTTTTGGCCAGCTGTTATTATCAACATAAAAAAATATACAAGAGATGTTACTTTAAATTCAACTGTACAATTCCTCATTAAAGATTTAAACATTTACAAAATAACATCTTTATCATCATATCATGTTTAACTTTCTTCCTAGATTTTCATTTTCATTTACTCCAAAATATATAATGCTCATAAATATTTGATTTTCTACATTTTCTAAATAGATTTATTTTTTAAAATATCAAACGAAGAGCTGATTTTATTACGTTAAATATAACATTAGTAATATTTTAGTATAATGTTTGGTGGAAAGATATTATACCTAAATCATACTCTATTAAAGATTAATAATACTATTCACAAATCATAGAATATTTTGATAAAATAAATCTCTGGAGTTACTAAATATAAGTAAGTTAGTGCCTAAGTATTAGTTGGAGAAAAAAAGAAAAAAATTTAAGTAAAGATAATTTTCACGAAGAAAGTATTTTCACCCACAAGTGGGAAAGGTTATTTTGTTTCTTGAAGGAAGAGGATTCACTTAAAATGTATTTATGATAATCAAACACCATCAAACAACTCTTTTCAAGAAGATCATTTTCTTGAAAAGCACGTTTCAGACTACGGAATACACTTAAATAAACAAAATTGATGTACATAAATCGCAATGAGTGATAGGAGTAGGGAAATGTGTGTTACCCTCGTTATAACTCAAGCTAACAATTGAACCAACTTTTACGCTTTCACCTTCTTGAATCTGATAATGGTTCATATGGTTAGGACTTATATTAGCTACATGATGAGAATTATTGTGTAAAAAATCATGCATCAAAAATCCTCCACACTTCACCTCCACTGAAGCAATCAATTTTCCTTTCAAACCCATCTTTTATTTTTCTCAAAATAGCAATTATAAATTGTGAAAAGTAGGTGGTGAGAAAATGTTGAAAACTTGTGGTCTTTATATAGACAAACTTTAGTTAGTTGTGAAAAGCTAGCTTGTTGAAACATTGTCCACCACATATTAATTTTTACTATTGAAAGTACGCATATCTTTCTAATAAAAAGAATATACTCTTAATTATAGCATTGACTAAAAGTACATGAAGTAAAAATAACTAGCCATTCTACAAATACAATATTCAAATAAGGATACTAAAATACCACATGCTAAACTAATGTAAGCAAAGCAAGAAACTACTAAATTCTCAATAATAATAATAATAACAAAATAATAGAAAGTTCTACAGTAACAACAAACAAGAAACATAAACAATTAACAAAACAAATAAAAAGATACAAGAGAAGATAGCAAAAATTTTCTCATTTTCTTAAACTATATTAAGTGTGTATAATACTGTGTCAGATGACACTATTTATAGGATAGGATTGAGAAATACAAAAAGTTGACCTGAATATGATGTTAATCCATTTGTGATCATGGATGAGATGAGGATGAGAGGTGGGATTAAAAACTATAATGAATATAATTAGTGGGAGTTACATATATTTACACAATGGACATTTAGTGATAGTAAAATTTACGTAATGTGCTTCAAATTAATACATCCATATATATATATATTTATTTAATTTGGTAACTGTAAATTTTATTTACTAGATATTCAATATGTACAAATGTGGAACTCTGGATATGGACAACTTCCATTCTCAGAGCCCATCTATTCCAACAATCCACTACTAGCTTCTACTCTAAGGATAAAAGCCATATCTATGCATGCTAGCCATAATTCTAGGATTCATACTAGCTCTAAAATGTATTTCCTGTATATTTGTTCTTGTGATCACCTCTATGGTCCTCTCTTTGTGTTGAAAGATTCTGTAATTCCTCTCCTGCCAGGTGTGGTACACTGATGCTGCTACAGCCATTCTGTACACTTCTGCCTGCTATGTTTTATTGTTTGCATGTTATGTGGTCCATTGCAACTCTTCATTACATCCACTGCTACTCCTCTGAATTGATAACCAACTTAAGATCTGATGCCATATCCTCCTTGATAATGAACACTCAAAAAAGAGGTGCTGGTGTGTCTCAGGTGCTGTATTACATAGTGAACATCTTAGGCATGTAATAATCGGCCATTTGCCCAACCTATCTTTAGTATAGAGTCTATGTTGTATTGCCACGTATAGTGTAAAGATCCATGCAGGCCTCCCCTGATTGTTGCTAGTCAGTCTTTTCCATGGGACTTTGTTGTATTTTCCTCTCAATTCTTTATACATTACTTTGATTCTAAATTCTTTAGCCTCCATGATTTCATTCATTTGCAAGTTCCTCTCTTCAAGCCACTGCCCTGCATATAGAATTCTCTTCACAATCCATGAAGCTTGAGTTGCCATTACTATAATATAATAAATATCATATAATATAACATATGATATATCATATATCATAGATGATGATCTAGCTTTTGCCTAAAATTTCTCCCACTTTTAGTAGAATATGATAATTAGAGTTTATTCTAGAATACTTTTTTCTTAACAATAAAAAAATAAGTAGTTTTATTCTACTTAAAAGAATAGGAAGATACATCTAAACCCAATAAGGATACTCATTTTGTACTCAAAATTGAGGTTTATAAATACTCATAATTAAATGATTAACAATTATGAACAATAATTCAACAATCATCAAAACACGAAGACAATTGTATTATTATTAGGTCATGTAAAATTATCGTTATCAAACAGATGACGAATGTAACAAACTAAAAAAATTACGTCCTCAATATTCGCTTGTAGGAGATTTTATTTGCTAGATAATGTAAAAAAAAATTATAAAGAAAATTTTATTTTGTTTGCTACATGATTCTTTTGGTTTTTTATTTTTGTAATACATGTAGATAAAGCGACCCATTCAGTCATTTTGAGTTCTAGAACTCCATCCCCAATATGATACTTCTTGTGGGTTGTAACGACCTGTTCTCGTCATTATGGAAAATGCCAACGGGGAAAGAATTGGGGCCAGAAGAACTTTTTGTAGTAACTTGGGATTTCCTAGCCTAGCCCAGATTTGGGGGAGGTTTTTTTTTTATTGAATTGGATGGTGGGAAAAAGCCCTAGCTGCACCTTAGGATCATGAGTTTGCTCTTGGGTTATTGGGTTTGTTATAATGCGGATAATTAGACTTTTGACTGTTGATCCTTGTGTATATAATTTGTTTGTAGACCTGTAACAAGCAGAAAGAATATGGAAAGAGAAGTGTCACACCCCGAGTCTACACCCTGGGCACGACTGACACTCGAGAACCATTGATGGCCCCAAGTGAACCCTTGGTCTGGCTTAACTTATAGCGGAAGACTTAAATACCAAGAAAACAGTCTCAAAGGATAACTCATGCAATAACTTAAAGAAATATTAGACTTGCCAAAATGGCAACTCAAGTCTCATAGCAAAACATCTGAAAGACTAAGAGGGATGTCGGGACAAGACCCCTGATCATCTTAACAATTGAAATACTATAAAACAATGTAAAAGGAGTCCTCCGGAAAGCAATGAGGCTCACCAACTGACTCTAAGTGCTCAACTGGATCAACAAGGAGCTGGATGTTGATCCTGGTTACTTGTATTTGCATAATGAAAATATGCAGGCCAAATGGCATCAGTACATTGAATATGCGAGCATGCCAGGGGAAAACTAACATGACGTAAGATTGAAAGGAATCTGAAAGAACACTTACCTTAGCTTTACTCAACTCATGAATGCTCAACTCAAATTCAAAGTCAAAACAAGAATAAAGGTGCAGTTTATACAAATCATTTAAGACAGTAGATGACAACTCAATGTATTAAAGAAATAAAATAGCAACTCAGATTACATATAAATAAATATAATACTATGGGAGTTTCTCTAACTGACAACCATCACTATGAACTAAAGTGATTATACATCGTCTCGTCCATGCTGCCAGAACTGTCCTATACCTTATCGTGGTATAAAACGCCTCAACTAAGTGGATCCACTAGTCTATGCTAAAAAACATTATGGTGTCATCTAAAAAGTATGACCCTTTCTACAAACGATGACTACATGGTTTATGGAGACTTGAGTTATTCTGAAATCATTCCCATATCGGTGCTTAATACTACTCTCAAAATATACTCAACTCATATGTTTTAAAACAAAACTCTTTGTGTTATTTGAGGTAATTACTCAAAATCTAGCTTAAAATCTCTCTTAAAAATCGGTGTTTCCCTTCTTGTTTAAATGTGAAAACATTTCAAATCTTGGGAATACTTAGTTCCCATATAATCTTTTGAAGAAATGAACTTTACTCTTACTCTTTACTGAACTCAAAAGTCATGCCTTAAAACAAAGTTAAAACATTTGTAAAAAACTTTTGGAAGACTATATGAACTTCTCTTGACTTGACTCTTAACATTCCTTGAATTGAATTATGGATTCAAGACGCTTGATATCATGTTTATAGATAATTTCATGATGTTTAGACGTACCTTAGAGTGTAGAAATCAACTAGAAAATTTAGGTACGTTGCTAGGGAACTCAAACGGAAAGAAGTGGAAAAATGTGGAAAACCTTGCATCCCTAGCGCTCTGAGTGGCGCGGGGAACCAGAAGGTGAATTTCAGAAATTGGGTTGGGGCGCTCTGGCTGGTGTGGCTCCCCAGAGCCCAAACTTCAGAAGCCCCTTTGGGACGCTCTGAGAGGCGCGGCGCCCCAGCCCCTTCTCCAGATTTTTTGACAAAATTTCTTACTTGTTTTTCAACTCTAAACCCTTTAGATTCAATTGGTTCTTTTCCCAAACACTTAGATTCGTATATATCACCAATATATGAAGGAATCTACTCAAAATCACACCTAATTTCATGAATCAATCTCAAGAAACATCTCAACAACTTCAACAACAAGAACCCACAAGAACTTAAACAAATTTCATCAAAAACTCATAATCTTTTCTTTCAAGAAGACAATTACGCTGAATTGAATCATGATTGGCGCGCGGGTGAACTAACCCAACACTATGTGATCTCACATACCTTGTAGGATTGAATCCTTGGTGAAATCCACAACCAAAATTGCAAAAACTTGACGAATCTTGAACTTTTCTTCCCTTTCTCCTCTTTTCTCTTTTCTCCATGCCCTAGCATGTTTTGTTAAAGCGTAAACTGATCTAGTTCTATTTAGACCCCAATTAAACTCTAAAAACGAAATTAATTAATTGGGTATGGAAAAGAACAAAATACCCTTCCAAAATCCGGTTTTGAATTTCCTTATCTAGACAACCTAACTTCAAATGGACATATATCACTCATACAAACTAGAAATCGCCCAAACTTGGCAGCGTTGGAAAGACAATTCAAGTATCTTTCCTACGGTATCTTGTAGCACACCTAACTCATCCTGAGATAGGAAATCTTGTCGTTCGAATGGAACCAAAACTCAAACTTAATTTTGTCAAATTTCCATATTTTTCATTCTTTCCAAAAATGACTCTTTCTAATTCTAGCTCTTTCTAGTTCTTTCAAGTAGCGAGGTGTTACAATATCTCCCCCTTGTGAACATTTTTACTTGAATGAGTTTACTCTTAGTAAGTTAAGGGCGTAAGATCAAATATTCAGTTCAGACACCTAACAAGCAAATCTAACATATCAAGCATATCAATTAAACAGTACTAGGAAGAGAATTAGTACCTTGATCTGGGATTTCTATGGGCTCAAAGATATGTGGATATCTCTTCTTCATATCCTCCTCACCTTCCCAAGTAGCTTCCTCAACAAAGTGATTTCTCCAAAGAACTTTGATTGATGCTACTTCCTTGGTCGTCAACTTGCGAACCTGAACCATCCTTTGTTGTGAGTAGGATTTTACCAAGGAATTTAAAATTTCACGAGTGTTAAGGTCACTAGATGTAGCACCTTGAGTTCTAAAAAGAACTAAAGAGAATTCATTCAAGTCATTCCTAAGTTTTTGGTCAACTTCAAACGACCATAATTCTCAGTACAGGATGAGTTAGGTGGGCCATCAGATATCAAATGATTTAAGTTCTGGATAGGTATTCTTGAGGTTCATTCTAAATCTTGTTTTGTTGTGGTTTTGATGATTTCTTGAGATGAAAGTGAGTGTTTTGAGTAGATTAGTGTGTACTTAGGTTGGGTAATTGAATATATGGAAAGCTTGAGAAAAAAAATCGATTAAAAGTGATTTAGGATAAAAAAGCGAGAAACAAAATTCATCGGAATTGTATGGCGGAATGTTGGCGCGATGTGCCACAGATGTGCCAGCAGGGCTTGCATAGTGCGCCACCAGTGCGCCAATATCATGTCTCTGAACCTTAGGGGCTGGCGCCAAATTGAATAATGCTATCAAAGACACTTAATCTAGTTCTAAGAGTCAACGATTGTTAGTCAGCATATAACCCAAATAAATGAGTTGGGGTCGAATCCCACAGGGAGTGGTACGTGTTTGAGAATCAAGAGCAAAGTTTGAATATGTTTAAGTCAATCATAGGTAAAGACATTTACGAATAAAAGCATACTTCAAATTTAAGAGCGACACAAGTGTCAAATAACAAGGGGTTTCTGAATGCAATTATCAACTGTGACAACATCAAATAACACATATTAACAACTAATGAGACGGGTTCTTGGGATGTGATTGGATTATAGGCTAAGGTAGACAAATGGGTAGTTGCAATTGATAGTGAATAACTATAAATCAGTGACTAAGCTAGACTTTAGTGGTGATAAATTTTCTCTCAAACAATTTACCCATAATTAGGTTGGTTTCTCTCGAACACCAACAAGCAGCAATTAAGAACATCCTACGCTTTAGTCCATTCACTCTCTCCAGCTGAATGTGCGGAAAAGGGTTTATGATTCACTCTCTCCGGATGAACCCATGACAACCCAATACCCACAGACCATGAAATCAGTAATCTTGGTTTTAAAACCTCTCTCTCTCGCAAGCCAAAGACACAAAGGTAGAGTTACATTTGCAACTACAACCCTTTAAAGTGAACCACAATTACTGATTGAAATCCCTTTTAAACAACATTTACACTAACAATAAACAATACCCACAAGCTAAATCAACCCATAATCACATAATCACACCCCAAGAATTGGGGTTTTAGCTAGACATCATAAAAAGATAGAAATCGTTACTAAATTGTGTTTTCATCAACTGGGTACGATTAATTTTGTCTTTGCAAAGGTCCAAGTTGATATTAGACCCACTTCCAGTTTCTCAAAAATGGAAAACTTCAATTCTTCAAAGTTAAGGAAAATATATGTCTCCAAACTCAGAGTTCAAAATAAAAAATTACTCTAATGAACGTTCAGAATAAAATTTGATACTAAACATAATGCTAGAAAATGTATTTATAGTTCTCAAAATTATCCTGCGAATGGGCATTCGGCGCAGTAAGTCGGGATCGTCGATCAACTCGACGATCCACCCTTTGTCAGTTCCATCGCCTTTTTGCTTTGGCCTTCAGCATCCTCAAGTTCGATAACTTTGGGCGATCCAACACTGCATCACAGAACCGTTCCGTGACTCGCTGACTGCTCCTTTTTCTTGCCAACTTGATCTTCTCCTTCAGGGCTTGGCACACTAGAACTTTAGGCGAGGTAATAGTCGCTTGGTGATTCGCCCAATGGATTAGGCGATCGACATGCCTTCATTTATTCGTTCTTTCAACTGCCTTGTTCAGTTTTGCTTGTTAGTGTCCATGCTTTATTCCTCAATCAAAATACCTAGAAAACAAGGATTTTACATCAGTTATTAGAACAAAATAAGCATTTGAGGACACTAAATATATCCAAATAAAGCCCTTAATGAGTCCAAATCGTTGACTCATTAGCGCCTCGCACCAAGAATGCGCCAGGGTCACATGCACCCACTCTTTTTCCGTTGGTTGTCCCGTTTGAGTCGCTTTTTAGTGTACCTTCACACCCTTTGATTCTAAGTACACTAAACTACTTCTAAAAACCTAGAAATCATTCATAACATGAATCATAACCTTGAATTCATAATACAACTTCAAGGTAGAGTTAAGAGTTAAGTTTTGAGAAATCTTTCGAACATTCTAAGAATGTCCCGTTGAGTCTTTTTGAGGTTTCTTCTACAACTTCAAGTAACTTGTTTCATGACTCGAGCAAGTAAGTATGAGAATGAGAAGAGTTGTATACATGATTTCCATATTGTCATGTAGACCCTCGAGTCAAGTCGTTCATGCCCATAAATTCCGTATGAACTTCATAAATTGTGCATCTTTGAGAAGAGTAGTATCTTTAAGTTCTAAGTCTTGAGTGGTCTGGGACTAGAGGAATTACGTTAGCATTTAGGGCATTGGCAATCCTTGCGTAAGCTCTACGAGGAGGCATGATCTGAATGCATAACCTCGAGTTAGAAAGGAGATCATACCCACGCATGATAAGAATAACAAGAAAGTGAAGTTTTTCCAAAAATACTTTGTAGCCTCCTCCTCATAGGTGTGGCACGCTTCACACTCATGAAAGGGACTCTACTTAGTGCGGCTTTTCAGACATCGTAGGACTCTTAAATCTAATGCTCTGATACCAAGTTTGTCACGCCCCGAGGCTACCCCCTTTACCTAATCATGGGACCTAGGATCACGAGTGACCCCAAGCTAACCATGAGCTGGCATATCATAAGCATACTAAAATATACTGAAATAAGAGATACTATGCGAATGCTTGAAAACCTTGCATTGAGTAGCTCACGTCCATAATTCGGCATGAACCATATTTTAAGAAGTCTTTTACAAATGCTTTAAACTTGTTTTAAGACTTGAGCATTGAGTTGAGTAAGAGTAAAGGTGAAGTTTATTTTGTTCAAAAGATTATATGGGAACTAAGTATTCCTAAAGAGTAAATGTTTTCACATTTAAACAAGAGAGGAAACACCAATTTCCAAGAGAGCCTTTGAGCTAGTTTTTGAGTAATAATCTCAAACCATAGAAAGAGTTATGTTTTTAAGCATATGAGCTGAGTATATTTTGGGAGTATAGTATTGAGCACAGATATAGGGACAAGTTCATAATAACTCAAGTCTCCATAAACCATGTAGCCAACATGGGTAGAATGGGTCATACTTTTTAGATGATTCCTTAATGCTTTTTAGCATAGACTAGTCGATCCACTTAATTAAGAGGTGTTATACCTTGGAAAAGGATGGTTCTGGAGGCGTGGGATAGACGTTGTATCATCACATAGCTCATAGTGACTGTTGTCGATTAGAGAATGTAACACCATATATGCTAGCACTACCTAAATGCAGATTTTAGAAATTGCAGGTGCCACCAACGGGAACCACCCATGGACAGTAGGGTGACCCATGGTCCGTCCTGGTGGTCCGTGTGTCACCACCTACAACCCTTCCCAGAAAAGGCCTAGGAAAAACAGCTAGGGGTAGACCCACGGTAGGACCTACGGACCGTAGATCAGACTATGGTCTGTGGTCCAGAGCCGTAGGGCAGACCCCCAAAATTCAGCTCATAGTATCAATTAACGGCAGACCAGAACGGACCATTGGTCCATTCACGATTCGTTGGTCTGGTCCGTCGGTGACCCCGACAACTTTTAAGTCAGGGGTTGTTTGGTCTTTTCCCTATGTGTTGGACCCTTAAACAACATTGTTTAACCCCTAAAGATCATAGTTTTGGTCAGTTTTAGCCTAGTAAACTTATTAGAACTTATCCTAGTCAACTCATTCTCCAAAATTCATCCAAGTTGAACGAAAAAAAGGAGAAAAAGTTGACCAAGTCCTAGTCCAAGAACGTAGTACGCTTTCATCAGTTTCAGCCCCGAAATTGAAAGATTTCTTTGTGGAATTCGTTACCAGGTATGTGGGATTCCTTTCACCCATTAGGTCCCTAGAATTCAGTGGGATTCTTGATTCCCTTAATATTATCTAGACCTAGGGTTTCTTGAATGTTAGAAATTGTTGGGTTTTAGTTGTTAAAATGATCCAAATCAGATTATCATGATTTTAGTATTGTTTTGCATAGATTCTTTCATAAATTTAGAACCCTAGCTATTTAGTTCTTTTAGTTAATGAATTACACATGCTAGGTCAGTTATCTCAGTTATACATGCCTCAGATTTGAATGTTTTATTATTAGCATATTAATGTTGCATTTTCAGTTAGCATGTCAGTATTTTGAGTTATCTAGTGTTGCAGAAATTCAGTCATAAATTGTTAATTACATAATCACTTGGAAGTAGCTTAATACCAAGTGGATTAGGGTCAGTTACCCTCAAGTCCTAGAAGTACGTGCCCCGTAGGTTGTAATTCCCATATGTGAGCATCAATTTAGTTATCACACCAGTCATGCCTCTATATCTCTGGAAGGGTATATTGGGTCATCTCGATGAGGCTTATACAGAAGACTCCACATTTAGCTCATGTGACTTTATGTCGGTTATTAGTAGCTCCCTTACAGTAAAATTCTATTGCATTGACCATGTTATCAGTTACAGTCAAATTTCAGTGTCAGCATGTTATAAACTTAATCATTGCATTCGGTTAGTTCATGTTCAATATTTTTGGTACAGTATCATGCTTATCTCATGTCATTTCTCAATTATTGTTTGTTCAGTTATGTATGTTGTTCAGCTTTATTCTATCATGCATGCTAAGTACCTTTCAAGTACTGACGCATACTCTGCGCTACATCTTCTTGTGATGTAGGTTTAGGTCCTCAGCTTCCAGATCACCTATAGATCGATTCCCGATCTTCAGTTCAGCAGCATCAGTGGTGAGTCCTTATTTCCTGAGTACGACAAACATATTTTGTTTGCTTTTAGTCTTTAGTTTCAGTTTTGCTAGATTTAGCTGGGGCTTGTCCCATTACTTTTAGTCAGTTGGAGGCTTATTTCAAACCTAGTTAGTTTCAGGTTTAGCATTTGAGTTTAACCTTTAAGTTGTTGTCAAAATCTATGTTTCTATATATATTCAGATAGTTATGGGTATTCCCGATCATTTAATTTCTATTTATCCTATGATTTAACTTCCGCACAGTGTCTTCTTACATCAGTTTATTTAGTATGCTTATGATGTGCTAGCAGGTTTAGCTTGGGGTCACTCATTATCCTAGGTCCCATGTCCGCATCCTGGGGGTACCTTCGGGGCCTAACAAACTTGGTATCAGAGCACTAGGTTTAAGAATCCTAGGATGTCTGAAAGCCGCACTAAGTAGATTCTTTTTCATGGTTGTGAAGTGCACCACATCTAGTGAGAGGGAGGCTACAAAGTGTTTTAGGAGAACTTCACTTTCTTTGCTACTCCTATCGTGCATAAGGTATGATATAATTCCTCGTTTCTAACTTGACGTTATGCATTTCAGATGATGTCTCCTTGTAGAGCTTACTGAAGAAATGTGAATGCACGCAATGCTAGTGTAGCTCCTCCCGTCCCAGATAAAGAAGTTTCTAATGCTGACTTTCAGAACACCATTCATCTTTTTGCTCAGAGTGTGACTAACCAGAACAACCAACAGGCTTCAGTTCCTGCAAATACTAGTGGTGGATTAGTGGTAGCCAGGGTTCGTGATTTTATTAGGATGAATCCGCCTAAGTTCTTAGGATCGTAGATTGGTGAGGATCTACATAACATCATTGATGAGGTTAAGAAAATCCTTGGAGTAATGCAACTGACATGTAATAGTAAGGTTGAGTTGGCATCCTACTAGCTTAAGGATGTGGCTCATGTATGGTTCACTCAATAGAAAAACAATAGGGGCTATTTTGACTTTTGTAACTCCCTTTAAAGTAGTAAACTTCGGTGTTAGTCCAAAAACTCTCTTAGAACCCTTCTTAGTCTCTACTCCAGTGGGTAACCCAGTTATAGCTAGACAGGTATATATAAATTGCCCGGTCACAGTCTCCCAGAAAGTCACCTCAACAGATCTTATAGAGTTAGAAATGGTAGACTTTGATGTCAATCTAGGAATTGATTGGTTACATTCCTGTTATGCCTCAGTCAATTGTAGAACTAGGATAGTTCATTTTCAGTTTCTAGATGAACAAATCTTAGAATGGAAGGGTAGTAGCTTAATGCCTATGGGTCGATTCATTTCTTACCTTAAGGCTAGAAAGATGATCTCTAAGGTTTCTCTCTATCATCTAGTTTGGGTTAAGAACTCAAGATTTGAAACCCCAATTATTGAGTCAGTTCCAGTAGTTATTGAGTTTCTATAAGTGTTTCCAGAAGATCTTCCCGGAGTTTCTCCTGAAAGGGTAATCGAGTTTGGAATTGATCTCCTTCCTGATAGGTACCCTATTTCTATTTCTTCATATGGAATGGCTCCAACAAGGATTAAGGAATTCAAAGAGCAGTTGAAAGACCTTCTAGATAAGGGCTTCATCAGTCCTCGTATTTCCCCATGGGGTGCACCAGTGTTGTTCATGAAGAAGAAAGATGGTTATCTCAGGATGTGCATTTATAGATGGTTGAACAAGGTCACAATCAAGAATAAGTATACTATCCCTAAGATTGATGGCTTGTTTGACCAACTTCAAGGTGCTAGTCCTTTCTCAAAGATAGACCTCAGATCCTGTTATCATCAGCTCAGAGTCAGAGATAATGACATTCTGAAAACAACCTTCAGGACTCGGTATGGTCATTATGAATTTGTTGTTATGTTATTTGGACTAACTAATGCTCCAACAACTTTCATAGATTTGATGAACAGGGTGTTCAAGCAGTTTTTAGACTTGTTCCTTATCGTCTTTATTGATGATATCCTTATTTACTCTAGGAAAGAGGAAGAACATGCGACTCATTTGAGGGTTATCTTGCAAACTCTTAAAGATCGCCAATTATTTACTAAGTTCAGTAAGTGTGAGTTTTCGTTGCAGTATGTTGCTTTGCTTGGGCATATTGTGTCTAGCAAAGAGATCCGAGTGGATTCTCAAAATTTAGAAGCAGTGAACTAATGGCCCAGACCTACCTTTCTTTTAGATATCAGAAGCTTTTTGGGTTTGGCTGGTTACTACAGAAGGTTTGGGGAGGGATTTTCATCCATAGTTTCTCTATTAACTAAGTTAACTCAGAAAAAGGTCAAGTTTCAGTGGTCAAATGATTGTGAGAAAAGCTTAGTAGTACTGAAAACTAAGTTGACTACAACTCTTGTTTTGACTCTACCATAGTGTTCAGACAGTTATGTTATCTATTGTGATGCATCCAGAGTGGGCCTAGGTTGTGTGTTGATGCAGCGAGGTAAGGTTATAGAATATTCTTCTAAACAGCTTAAGGAGCATGAGAATAACTATCCAACTCATGACCTCGAGCTTGCAGCAGTAGTGTTTTCACTTAAGATTTTGAGACATTACTTATATGGTGTTCACGTAGATGTGTTCACAAACCATAAGAGTCTTCAGTCTGTGTTCACCCAGAAAGAGTTGAATCTTCGCCAGAGGAGATGGCTTGAGTTCCCCAAGTATTATGATATGAGTGTGCATTACCATCGAGGTAAGGCCAATGTATTAGCAGATGCTCTTAGTAGACTATCTATTAGTAGTATAGCACATGTTGAGGAAGAAAGAAAAGAACTAGCAAAGGATGTTCACAGGCTTGCTCGCTTGGGAGTTTGCCTTATGAGCATATCAGATGGTGGTGTAACAATTCAGAATGGGTCAGAATCTTCATTGGTAGCGGAGGTTAAGGAAAAACAAGACAGTTATCCTATATTGCTTTGACTAAAAGGTGTAGTCCATCAGCAGAGAGTTGAGGTTTTCTCTCAAGGGTTAGATGGTGTGCATCGCTATCAGGGTCGATTATGTATTCCTAAGGTGGGTGAGTTGAGATAGAAAAATCTTGCAGAAGCCCATAACTCCAGGTATTTTATTCATCCAGGTGCAACTAAGATGTACCACGATATGCTGGAAGTCTTTTGGTGGAATGGTATGTAAAGGGATATAGTGGATTTTATGGCTAAGTGCCCTAATTGGCAGGAAGTGAAGGTAGAACATAAGAAACTAGGAGGTATGACTCAAGAGATGAACATTCCTACTTGGAAGTGGGAGGTGATCAACATGGACTTCATTACAGGTTTACCTCGTACTCGCACACAGCATGACTCCATTTCGGTGATAGTTGATACAGTTACTAAGTCTGCGTGCTTTTTGGCTGTTAAGACTACAATTCGGCGGAGGACTACGCCAAGATTTACATTAATGAGATAGTCAGGTTGCATGGGGTTCCTTTGTGTACCATATCAGATAGAGGTCCTTACTTTACCTCTCATTTCTTGAAGTCATTTCGGAAAGGTCTTGGTACTAAGGTTAATCTTAGCACATCATTTCATCCACTGACGGATGTTCAGGCAGAGCGTACCATTCAAACCTTAGAGGACATGTGGATAGCTTGCGTGATTGATTTAAAGGGAAGTTGAGATGATCAACTTCCTCTTATTGAGTTCACCTAAAATAATAGCTACCATTACAGTATTTAGATGGCCTCTTATGAGGCAATGTATGGGGGTAGATGTAGTTCTCCAATTGGTTCGTTTGAAGTAGGTGAAGCTGCCTTGATAGGGCTAGATTTAGTTCATGATGCCATGAAAAAAGTTCAGCTCATTAGAGATAGACTTAGGATAGCCCAGAGTTGCTAGAAATCTTATGCAAATGTTAGGATAATAGACTTAGAGTTCCAAGCTGATGATTGGGTTTTAATGTAAGTGTCACCTATGAAGGGGGTGATGAGATTTGGCAAGAAAGGGAAGCTTAGTCGTAGATATGTAGGCCCTTACAAGGTCTTGAAAAGAGTGGGTAACGTGGCTTATGAGTTAGGGTTACCAGTAGAACTAGCAGCAGTGCATCGGGTTTTTCACATTTCGTTGTTTAAGAAGTGTGTGGGTGATCCGTGTATGAGTCCACGATTTGGACTCATTTAGGGCTTTATTTTAATAGATTTAGTGTCCTCAAATGCATATTTTGTGCCTATAACTGATGTAAATCCTTGATTTTCAGGTATTTTGATTGAGGAACAAAACATGGACACTAATGAGCAAAAAGGAACAACGCAGCTAAAAGAAAGAAGAAAAGAAGCCCTGAGCATCGCCTAAACCATTAGGCGAGTCACCAAATGGCTATGGTCTCGCCTACTGTTCCAGTGTGCCAAGCCTTGAAGGAGAAAATCAAGTCGGTGATCGAAAGGAGTAGTCGGCGAGTCGCTGAACGGTTCCTCGGTGCAATACCATATCGACCAAAGTTATAGAGCTTGAAGTTGCTGAAGGCCAAAGAAAAAAGGCGATGGAATTGACCAAAAGGCAGATCACCGAGTGGATCGGCGATCCCGACTTATTGCGCCGAATGGACCTTTGCAACATAGTTTTGGCGAATATAAATACATGTTTAAATTTTTAGTTTAATATCAGATTTTTAAGCTAGCATTCAATAGTTTTCATAATTGTTCAGTTTTCAAGTTAGAAAGTTAAGAACTGAGTTTTGAGACAATATTTCCTTAGCTTTGAAGATTTCCATTTCTTAGAAATTGGAAGTGGGTGTTGAATATTCTTCATCTTAGACCTTTGTATAGACAATATTAATCGTACCTAGTTGATGGAAACACAATTTGGTAACGATTTCTATCTTTTTATTATGTCTAGCTAAAACACCAATTCTTGGGGTGTGATTATGCGATTATGGGTTGATTTAGTTGCAGGGTATTGTTAATTGATAGTGTAAATGTTGTTTAAAAGTGATTTCATTAAGTAATTATGGCTTAATATAAAAGGTTGCAGTTGCAAATGCAACTCTACCTTCGTGGTTTTGGCTTGCTCGAGAGAGAGGTTTTAAAACCAAGATTACTGATTTATGGTCCGGGGTATTGGGTTTTCATGGGTTTAACTCGATAGAGTGAATCCTAAACCCTTTTCCACACATTCAACTTGAGAGAGTGAATGGACTAAACTGTAAGTTGTTCTTAATTGTTGCTTATTGGTGTTCGAGAGAAACCAATTTGATTCGGGGTAAACTGTTCGAGAGAAAGTTTATCCCCACTAAACCTAGCTTATTCACTGATTTACAACTATTCAGTATTAATTGCAATCACCCATTTGTGTACGTTAGCCCATAATCTAATCACATCCCAAGAACCCATCTCCATACTTGTTATTTTTGTGTTATTTGCTATTGTAGCTGATATTTGAAACCAAATCCCCTGTTATTTGACACTTGTGTCACCCAAAACTTGCGCCATGCTTTTATTCGTAAATGTTTTTACCTATAATTGACTTGAACATATTCATGCTTTTCTTTTGATTCTTGAGTAGGAACCACTCCTTTGGGACTCGACCCCAACTCACTTAATTGGGTTATATTACTAACTAATGATCGTTGATGCTTAGTATTGGATGATGTGTCTTTGAAACGCTATTAATAAAAAATGGCACTGCTGCGGAGGAGTGGTGTTACTTGAGAATTTTTAGTTAGGTTGGATTTTTGCTCTTGTTAGTCATAGTTGTACTTACTTAATTTTAGTTTTGTTTTGTTTGTTTGTGTGTTGAAATAGGAAGTATGAGTGTGAATGGCATCAATGGAAGCCAAGTAGGCCATCAAGATTATAACGGAAACCTCAACGGTGTCAATGAGCCTAATGCTAATGACCCCTATCTTATGGGAGGTATTGGTGCCATTCGCTTGCCTCCGTCCAAAGGGAATGCGGTGTTCCACATAACAAGTACTATGTTGCAGCTCTTGCAATTGAATGGGATGTTCAGTGGTTTGGCTCATGAAGATCCCCATGAGCATATTAGAAACTTCGTGGATGTATGCGGACCATTCTCCTTTAAGAACATCTCCCAAGACTCTGTCCAATTGAGATTGTTTCCGTTCTCTTTGATGGGAGAGGCATGTAAGTGGTTGGCTGAATTGCCACATGAATCAATCACTTCGTGGGAGGAGTTGGTCACTTCTTTTAATGTGCAATTTTTCCCTCATTCATAGATGATGACTCTTCGGGACAACATTCAGAGCTTTAAGCGTCTAGAAGGTGAGACAATTCATGAAACTTGGCTGCGATTCAAAAGTTGGTGCTTCAATGCCCAACTCATGGCTTGCCTGATAAGGTGTTCCTCCAATATTTATACTGGAGTCTTGACTCAGTAAATAAGGGTGTTATTGACCAACTTTCTCCGGGAGGTTTGATACAGCAACCTTACATGATAGCGGCTCAGCTCTTGGATGGCATGACTACTATAAACAGGGCGTGGTATACCTGTGAAGACCAGGTCTCCCCTTTCACGTTCAAATTGACTAAGGAATAGATGGAGAAGGACCAAGAGAGGGACCAGAACATGGCCAAGATCATGACACAAGACATATTGTCTAAAAATGTCATGGGGGCTGGTGCTCGAAGTGTCAATGCCGTGGTTGTCGGGTGTGCTAATCTCCGGATGAGCACAAGTTTGAGGCATTGTATAATGAAGAGGTGAATTTCCTAGCCAACCAAGGTGGTGGTTATCGTTCAAACTACCCGAGGCAAGGTGGTAACCAAGGTTTGAATAGGTATGAAGGTTGGAAAGATCGAGATCGAGAATGGAGGGACCGAAATACCAATTGGAAGGATAGGGAGAAGGATAGGTATGTGCCTCCCCACAAGTGCCAAAATCCAAAGGATTCTTAAGGTGGCCGGTCTGAGGATATGGTTTCTCGGACAAGATTTTGAAAGAAATGAAAGATGATGTGTCGAACCTTAGCCAAACTGTTACCTCCCATTCAGTATAGATCAAATAGTTAGAGACCCAAATGGGTCATATCTCATCTCATTTGAAATCGAGACAGCAAGGGGGTTTGCCTAGTGACACTATGGCTAACCCCAAGAATAAGGTTTGAGTGTGGACTTGCATCGTGCCACGACGTTAACTAAGGCGCTGCTTGGGAGGTGGCCCAAGTTTTATTTTCTTTCATTTTAAGTTTGAAATAATGGTATGTTGATTATGCAGGTCAAAGTGTGGGAAGTGTTTGAAAAGTGTAGGTTCGCGAGTAAAAGGTCCATTCGGCGCATCCCCGAAGAGGACAGCGTGCCCGACTTGAACCATCATTTGACTCAAGAAAATTTTAAAATTGGAGTCTGTAAAACTCGGCGAGCCCAGGAGCAACTTGGCGAGTCGCCGACTGGTCACTAGAGGTCCTATAAAACTTGGCGAGGTAAGTGACCACTCAGCGTGTCGCCGAGTGGGTCGACGAGCACGACTAATGTTGTCAAATATGCGAGAATTGAATGATTTTCAAAGGCCAAAGGTTTAAACATTCAAACTATTTCTGTTCCTCTCACTTTTAATCTTCCCAAACTCACACCCGCATATTAGTTTCTATATTTCTTGCATTTTAAAGTGTTTTAGTCATTGGAATTATTTTTGGAGTGGATTACAAAGTATTTGAATCGGCATCTAAGGTTGGTTTTCCGAACCCGAGTTTACTTCTTGCAGTTTGTACTCATTTTGCAATGATTTTATCTTAGTGATGTGTGTTGGGTCTTTCTTATCTTAATTGTTGTTGTGTGTGCTTGTGTTAATTAGATATTCTTGCCCGTAATGCCTTTATTGTTGAATTCCCATAATTTTGTGCCTTAAAATTGATTAAATCTTGTGGGGTTGTGCTTGCATGTTGTTGCGTCTAGTTGGGTGAAGTCTAAGTAACCCGTGTTTGTGCCTAATGACGTAATTTACCCAATGATAGAGCGTGTGACGTAATTTTAAGGGTAAAAAGTTGTCAAATGGCCAAATTTGGCAAAACTAGGAAAAGTCTGAGTATCCCGGGGTAATGAGTGTAATAGGTCTTGCTTTAATTTGATGGGTGCATGCTTTGATTTTGTTTTCGGAGGTCGCGGGGTTGAACTCGAGAAGTTGGGTTGAAAGTAGGCACGTTGGGTCATTTGGCGAGCTGGGTCGAGTTCACATAACCAGTAGGCTATTCGCCGAAGTTCCCCATCTCGCCTTTAATTTCATGCTATATGAGTAGTTTGATTCTGTAACTTTCGAAGGGAATCTTGAGGTCACTGAAGGCACTCGCGACTCACCGAAAGACTTCTTGATCGCCCTTTGTCTGCACCCCGAACCATTTTTGCACTGTAACTTTCGGCGGTCTAATCCTTGCTCGCCGAATGCTGTCGGCGACTCACGAAAAGGACTATCCATCACTGACATGCCAAATTTTTCTGAGAATTTGAGCCAATCCTTTCGACGAGCCTGATCTAGCACGCCAAAGTGATTCGACAGCTTACCAACTAGTTCGGTGAGTATGTCTGCAACTACTTTTTTGTACTTTTGTTGGAAATATTTCTAATTCTTCTTGATGTGTTTGAAGACATGGTACAGACCATCATTGACATGCCACCCCGTAAAAGTGTATGGGGCAACACAATCAAAGAAGGGGGATCAAATTTTCCGAAAAAAGGAAGGCAAGAGCTTGCACCAGGAGACAAATGCAAGGGCAAGAGGCCTATCTGACAGGGTGACTACTGGCTCCCAGGATGCTTTATCTGAGCCTGAGGACGACCAGCCTTTACAGTCGCGGCAAGCTGAGCTCCGGGCTAGATCTCGCCCTAACTCAGCTAGAGTCCCTCCAGTTCTTACACCAGCAGACCCAGTGCTAGCTCCAGCACCCCCAGTGGCTCCTGTGCCACCGATCATCCCTCTTCCTAGGCTTCTTAACAGTTTAAAGGGTGATGGATTGCGAACCATCCTAGAGGAGAAGTTGCTCTCGATAGAGGGGCAAGATGATAGATACTCCAATGTGAGGGAGATACTACAGTGGCACAAGTTTCAGATTTTCACCAGGCCCCAAGGTCCCTATGTTCCTTCATAGGTCAGGAAATTCTATAATGAATATGCTGCCTTGGTACTAAAGAATAAAAATCAGGCCGACGAGTTCAGGCAGGTTAAGTCGATCATAGTCCGAGGTATGGAAGTTGGGTGCTACAGCGATATCATAAATATTGTTCTTGAGAAATCCACGAGGTTCGAGAATAATTATGAGGGCTTGGTGACAGCCTAGTCCCTAGATGACTTGAAGGATTGACTTGCCTCCATTCTCTCTGATGTCACCCCAAGTTAGATGGTAATGTGAGTCTAGATTGAAAAGAAGGATTTGAATGTATTTCCCCTGTTACTAGTTCAGATTCATCAGCAACTCCATCATGCCTTCACAGAATGAATCCATCCTCCGACATGCGAAGGTAGCTTGCTTAGGGTCTATCTTAGAAAAGAGGTGGCTCAACTTAGGACTTATCATTGAGCAGGAGATGGCCATGAGGGCCAAACATAGACATATCTCCTTGCCATTCCCATTCCTGATCACGGAGTTGTGTCGGCGTGCTGGAGTGCTTCAAGATGATACGAGAGATATTGAAGTTACCCCATTTTCCTCCAGTGACATCCGGTGCATTGAAGCCAAGTACACTCAAGAGGTGGCTGGCATTAGGAGGGCAGCTCTGATGGATACATCCCCGGAGGTGAATGTCAATTCGATACCTGGAGAGGCATCTTTACCTACTCTGGTCTCCAAGCCTTCAGGTACTTCTGGTCCTCCCTCTGCTTCATAAACCCTAGGTACCTCTTCCTCTGCCTAGCCTACCAGGATCTCTCAGGCTATGCTCCTGAAAATAAGGAACCTAGCCCATTCAACTGACGTAAGGGCGACTAGACTTGAGAAATCCATCATATGGATGATCGAGAGTGCCATCACTGCTATACTGACCCCCTCTCCAGACTTCTACTGACACTCTCACCACAAGAGTTGAGGCTTGTGAAAGTAGGCAGGGGGAGACCTCCAAGGTGACGGCTTTGAAAGCCGAAGTAGAAGATTTGAGGAAGGACGTATACTATCTAAAGTCTATTGACTTCACTTCATTATTGGAAGCTGCAAATGATTTGGACGCTCCTGAGACTTTAGATATTCCTCCGGCTACCACCGGAGACTTGCATAGGGATGATGCAACAGTTAATGAGTCGGATACAGAGATCGACGAGGAGAAGATAGAGATACAGGAAGAGAGCATATACGAAGATTTTTGAGAACTTGAAGAGAAGACTGTGAAGTCAGTGATCCAGACATTTCTGACAGAGACGTCCATGAAATCTTCTAGTGGAGCAGGTCCTTCTGAGGTGACTCCAGGAACTGATGCCTAGATTCCGAGTACTGATGTCCAGAAAGATGGAGTGACTGAGTAGACATATTCCTTCTTTACCTCCCTCTCTGTCTTACTTTATTTTGACTTTTGGATATTATTTTAATTGCATTTGAGGACAAACGATTTTTTTTGTGGTGTGGTGACGACCACCTTATTTGTTTTTTTGTGACTATGGTTTTGTGTATATATTTGGGTTTTGAGTTGTAATTGTGTTTTATACTGCTTTTGTGGATGATTGAGCTTGTAGCTCCGTGTTGTTAACAATAAATGATTTGTGGACCCCTTTCGAAAAGAATTGTGCCACCTCTTGTTTGTGTTTGAATGTGGCAGTTCCTCTTTGCTAATTTGAGTATCGGTCTTGATCAATACCGATGACTTGAATAGAGCTGATAATCTAACAAAAAAGAATGTGCGGCTACAATGAGGCCAAATGAAGCTGCATTGACAATATGTGAACTTTTTGCATCTCGTTGTGACTAGCCAAGTATCAAATTGAGTCTCATGTGATGAACATTGCACACTAGCGAAAGTGTGGAGTCTTGTTTGACATTGGTGTCAATGCCTTGTGTGATGAGGTTACCGTGAACCATGTGTGATGACACCTAGAATTTGCCCGATTGGTCCGGTTGACTAAGTGATGCAATCTCTTCATATGATCTTAGGCAACTTTGAACAGTGTGAAACAATTTGACATTATACCTCTTTCGTGGCCTACCTTGTGAGTGTGTGAACTTTGCTTGAACACCCTTTGAG
>NW_006238942.1:883132-908209 GCF_000226075.1 Solanum tuberosum | reverse complement strand
TGAAATGGTAACGTTTCTTGATCTATTACCCATAATCCTCATGATTTGTTGTTTGTGTGAACAACCAACTTAGGCCAAAAGCCTAAGTTGAGGTGTGGTGAAAAGAGAAGGTAAATCAAGAACTGCAAGAAAGTCCCCTTTGACCCATTGTTTTGAGAAAAATAGAACCCCTCCATATAAAAAAAGAAGGAGAAAAGAATGAAAAAAGTGGTGGAATGAAGTTGTGAAAATACAAAAAGAAATGGGGTTTCCAACAGTCCATGGAAAGTGAATAATGGAATGACTTGTGAGCACAAATGAAAATGATGAAGAAAAGGAAAGAAAGTGTTGTTCACACCACATTTCATGAGGATTGCAGCCATTGGGCCTAAATAACCATACCCTTGCACTCAACCCCGTTACAAGCCTTGAAAAGACCTTTTTGATCTTGAGTGAGCTGAAACAATTGTTGATTGGAAAATAAGGGCAAACCTATGGGTGAAATCATGCATTGTGTTCATCTTTGTGAGTGAGATAGTTGCATTTAATTCCAAAGCTTTAAATTGTGAACCATTGTGTGTGAATTTGGAATCATTCTTTGTTTTAGGGCATTTGAGTACCATTGTTGAGCTTTTTTTTGTTTTAACCATTGTTGACCTTGAACTTGCATTTGTAACAAGTATTATGAACTTGAGAATCTTTGATAATGGTGAGTCACAACTTGAAACTTTGAGTGCACAATTGATCCTTGCATGAGTAAATTGAGTCTTTTTATGTGCATTCATGATTGAGTCTTGTGTAGCACTGTTTGAGACATCCTTTTTGAATTGTTAAACTTGAGTTTTACTTGAGACAAGCAAAAGGTTTAAGTTGGGGGTGTTGATGAGTCCATGATTTGGACTCATTTAAGGGCTTTATTTTAATAGATTTAGTGTCCTCAAATGCATATTTTGTTGCCAATAACTGATGTAAATCCTTGATTTTTCAGGTATTTGGTTTAAGGAACAAAGCATGGACACTAATGAGCAAAAAGGAACAAGGCAGCTGAAAGAACGAAGAAAAAAAGGCCTGAGGATCGCCTAAACCATTGTGCGAGTCACCGAATGGCTATTGTCTCGCCTAATATTCTAATGTGCTAAGCATTGAAGCAGAAAATCAAGTCGGCGGTAGAAAGGAGTAGTCAGCGAGTCGCCGAACGGTTCCGCGATGCAGTACCATAACATCCAAAGTTACAGAGCTTGAAGTTGCTGAAGGCCAAAGCAAAAAGGCGATGAAATTGACCAAAGGGCGAATCGCTGAGTGGATCGGCGATCCTGACTTATTGCGCTGAATGGTCTTTCGCAACACATTTTTGGTGACTATAAATACATGTTTGAAATTTTAGTTTAGTATCAGCTTTTAAATCTAGCATTTAACAGTTTTCATTATTGTTCAATTTTCAAGTTAGAAAGCTGAGAATTAAGTTTTAAGACAATATTTCCTTAGCTTTGATGTTTTCAAGATATCCATTTCTAAGAAATTGGAAGTGGGTGTTGAAGATTCTTCATCTTAGACCTTTGTAAAGAAAATATTAATCATACCCAGTTGATGGAAACACAATTTGGTAACAATTTCTATCTTTTTATGATGTCTAGCTAAAACCCCAATTCTTGGGGTGTGATTATGTGATTATGGGTTGATTTAGTTGTTGGGTATTGTTAATTGGTAGTGTAAATGCTGTTTAAAAGTGATTTCATTCAGTAATTGTGGCTTAATCTAAAGAGTTGTAGTCGCAAAAACTCTACCTTCGTGTCTTTGGCTTTCTAAAGAGAAATGTTTGGAAACGAAGATTACTGACTTGATGGTCCGTGCGTAATATGTTGTCATGGGTTCAACTCGATATAGTGAATCCTAAACACTTTTCCACACATTCAGCTCAGGAGAGTGAATGGAGTGTAGCATATGTTGTTCTTAATTGTTGCTTATTGGTGTTCGAGAGAAACCAATTTGATTTGGGGTAAATTGTTCGAGAGAAAGTTTATCCCCACTAAAGTCTAGCTTATTCACTGATTTACAGTTATTCACTATTAATTGCAATCACCCATTTGTCTACCTTAACCCATAATCCAATCACATCTCAAGAACCCGTCTACATACTTGTTATTTTTGTGTTATTTGTTGTTGTAGCTGATATTTGAAACCAAATCCCCTGTTGCTATGCTTTTATTCATAAATGTTTTTACCTATAATTGACTAGAGCTTATTCATGTTTTTCTTTTGATTCTTGAGTAAGAACCACTCCCTCGGGACTCGACCCCAACTCACTTAGTTGGGATATATTACTAACTAACGATCGTTGATGCTTAGTATTGGATGAAAGGTCTTTGAAATGTTATTAATCATCCAACATCTATAGTTCCTTTAGAAAGTGTGGCTATGAATGATAGTTTCACTTATAAGGATGTGCCAGTTAAGATCCTTGATAGTCAGGTTCAAAGGTTGAGAAACAACGAAGTCGCTTCAGTGAAGGTTTTGTGGAGGAGTCAGTCCGTAGAGGGAGCTACTTGGGAAGCAGAAGCAGTTATGAAGACCTAGTATCCTCACCTCTTTCCTTTCGATTCCATTCCAGCCTGAGGTAAAAGTTCCTCCCCAGTTTTTCAGTCATTCATGCATAGCTTCAGTCTTAGTATCATGTTCTTTCAGTTCTTACTTGCATTTTCAGCGTATTTGCATGTTCTTGAAACTTAGTTCAGTCAGAAATCAGTTTCTAGTGTTTAGTGGTAGGGTTTGAAGCTTTTTCCCTCTATCTCTAGCTAGTTTAGTCTTCATTCGAAGACGAGGGTTCCCAAGGGGGAGATAATGTAACACCCAGTATACTAGAACTACCAAAATGCAGATATGAGAAGTTGTAGGTGCCACCGACGGGCACCACCCATGGATTGTAGGGTGACCACGGTCCGTCCTAGTGGTCTGTGGTTCAACACCTGCACCCCATCCTAAACAAGGTCCAGCAAAATAAGCTAGGGGTAGAACAACGCCAGGACCTATAAACCATAGGTCAGACCATGGTTTGTGGTCCAGGGCCATAGGTCAGATCCCCACTATTCAGCTCCCAGTATCGATCGACGGCCGACCAGAACGGATAATGGTCCATCCATGGTCCGTCGGTCTGGTTTGTCCGTGACCTCGATAGCTTTTAAATCAGGGGTTGTTTGGTCTTTTCCCTATGTGTTATACCCCTAAACTATGTCGTTTAACCCCTAAACAACGTAGTTTTGGTTAGTTTTAGCCTAGTAAATTAATTAGAACTTACCCTAGTCAACTCATTCTCCAAAATTCATCCAAGTTGAACGAAAATAAGGAGAGAGTTGACCAAGCCCTAGTCCAAGAACGCAACATGTTTTCATCAATTTCATCCCCGAAATCGAAAGATTTATCCATGGAATTCGTCATCAGGTATGTGGGATTTCACTAGGGGGTTCCTTTCACCCACTGTGTCCCTGAAATTCAGTGAGATTCTTGATTCCCTTAATATTATATAGACTTAGGGTTTCTTGAATGTTTGAAATTGTTGGGTTTTACCTGTAAGAATGATCCAAATCAGATTATCATGATTTAGTATTGTTTTGCGTAGATTCTTTCATAAGTTCAGAATTCTAGCTATTTAGTTCTTTTAGTTCATGAATTACAAATGTTAGGTCAGTTATCTCAGTTATACATGCCTCAGATTTGAATGTTTCATAATCAGCACATTAATGTTGCATTTTTTCAGTTAGCATGTCAGTATTTTAAGCTATCCAGTGTTTCAAAAATTCAGTCATAAATTGTTAATTACATAATCAATTGGGAGTAGCTTAATACCAAATAGACTAGGGTCAGTCACCCTCAAGTCCCAGAACTACGTACCCCGTAGGTTGTAAGTCCCCTCTTTGAGCATCAATTTAGTTATCACGCCAGTCATACATCTATACTTTCTGGCAGGGTATATTGTGTCCTCTCGATGAGGTGTATACATCAGACTCCACATTTAGCTCATATGGATTTATGTCGGTTATTAGTAGCTCCCTTATAGTCAGATTCTATTGCATTTACCATGTTATTAGTTATAGTCATATTTCAGTCTCAGCATGTTAAAAACATGGTCATTGCATTCAGTTAGTTCATGTTCAATACTTTTGGTATAGTATCATGCTTATCTCATGTCATTGCTCAGTTATATGTTTGCTCACTTATGTATGTTGTTCAGCTTTATTCTATCATGCATGCTCAGTACCTTTCAACTACTAACGCATACTCTCTGCTACATCTTCTTGTTATGTAGGTTCAGGTCCTTAACTTCCAGATCACGTATAGATCGGTTCCTGATCCTCAGTTCAACAACATCAGTGTTGAGTCCTATTTCCCGAGAACGACGAACTTGTTTCTTTTGCAGTTTTTAGTTTCAGTTTTGCTAGATTTAGTTGGGGCATGTCCCTACACTTCTAGTTAGTTAGAGGCTTATTTTAGACATAGTTAGTTTCAGCCTTCGCATTTGAGTTTGACCTTTCAGTAGTTGTTAAACTCTCAGTTTTTATATATTCAGATAGTTATGGGTATTCCCTATCATTTCATTTCAGTTGATCTTGTGATTTAGCTTTCGCATAGTGTTTTATTACTTTAGTCTATTTAGTATGCTTATGATATGCTAGCAGGGTTAGCTTGTGGTCACTCGTGATCCTAGGTCCCATGTCTGTGTCTTGGGGTAGCTTCGTGGCCTGAAAAACATGGTATCAAAGAACTAGGTTTAAGAGTCCTAGGATGTCTAAAAGCCGCACTTAGTAGAGTTCTTTTCATGAGTGTGAAGTGCACTACATCTAATGATAGGGAGGCTACGAAGTTTTTTAGGAAAACTTCACTTTCTGTGTTACTCTTATCATGCGTAAGGTATGATCTAAATCCTCGTTTCTAACTCAGTGTTATGCATTTGAGATCATGCCTCCTCGTAGAGCTTATAGAAGGAATGTAAATGCATGCAACGCTAACGCTACTACTCTAGTCCCAGATCAGGAAGTTTCGAATGCTGAGTTTCGAAACGCCATTTAGCTTTGGCTCAGAGTGTTACCAACCAGAACAACGAGTAGGCTCCAGTTCCTGCAAATGCTAGTTGTGGATCAGTGGCAGCCAGGGTTCGTGATTATGTTAGGCTGAATCCGCCTGAGTTCTTAGGATCACAAATTGGTGAGGATCTACAGAACTTCATTAATGAGGTTAAGAAAATCTTTGGAGTGATGCACGTGACTAGTAATGGTAGGGAAGAGTTGGCATCCTACCAACATAAGGATGTGGCTAATATATGGTTCACTCAGTAGAAAGATAACATGGGCAACTTTGTCTTTTGTAACTCCCTTTATAGCAGTAAACTTTGGTGTCAGTCTAGAAACTCTCTCAGAAACCTTTTAAGTCTCTACTCCAGTCGGTAACCCAGTTATAGCTAGACGGGTCTACAGAAATTGCCCTGTCACAGTCTCCAAGAAAGTCACCTCAGCACATCTTGTAGAGTTAGAAATGGTAGACTTTGATGTCATTCTAGGCATGGATTGGTTACATTCCTCGTTATGCCTCAGTCGATTGTAGAACTACGATCGTTCGTTTTCAGTTTCCAGACAAACCAATCTTAGAATGGAAGGGTAGTAGCTTAGCGCCTATGGGTCGATTCATTTCTTACCTTAATGCCAGAAAGATGATCTCTAAGGGTTGTCTCTATCATCTAGTCCGGGTTAAGGATTTAAGCTCTGAAACCCCAACTCTTGAGTAAGTTCCAGTAGTTAATGAGTGTCCAGAAGTGTTTCCATAAAATCTTCTTGGAGTTCCTCCCGAAAGGGAAATCAACTTCGGAAATGATCTCTTTCTAGATACCCAACCTATTTCTATTCCTTCAAACATAATGGTTACAACAAAACTTAAGGAATTGAAAGAGCAGTTGAAAGACCTTCTAGATAAGGGCTTCATCAGACCTAGTATTTTCCCATGTGTTGTTCGTGAAGAAGAAAGATGGTTCTAGTAGGATGTGCATTTATAGACAGTTGAACAAGGTCACAATCAAGAATAAGTATCATATCCCCAGGATTTATGACTTGTTTGACCAACTTCAGGGTGCTAGTCATTTCTCAAAGATAGACCTCAGATCCGGTTATCATCAACTCAGAGTTAGAGATAGTGATATTCTGAAAATATCCTTCAGGACTCGGTCTGGTCATTATAAATTTTTGGTTATGTCATTTGGACTAACCAATTCTCTTGCAGCTTTCATAGATTTGATGAACATGGTGTTTAAGTAATATTTGGACTTGTTCCTTATCATCTTTAGTGATGATATCCTCATTTACTCTAGGAAAGAGGAAGAACATGCGACTCATTTGAGGGTTGTCCTGCAAACTCTCAAAGATCGCCAATTATTTGCTAAGTTTAGTAAGTGTGAGTTTTCATTGCAGTTTGTTGCTTTCCTTAGGCATATTGTGTCTAGCGAAGGGATCTGAGTGGATTCCCAAAAAATAGAAGCAGTGAAACAATGGCCTAGACCTACCTCTCATTCAGAAACTTCTTGGGTTTGGCTTGTTACTACAGAAGGTTCGTGGACGGATTTCATCCATAGACTCTCCATTGACTAAGTTAACTCATAAAAAATTTAAGTTTCAGTGGTCAGATGATTGTGAGAAAAGCTTCATAGAACTGATAATTAGGTTGACTAGATATCTTGTTTTGACTCTACCAAAGGGTTCAGACGGTTATGTTATCTATTGTGATGCATCCAGAGTCAGCCTAGGTTCTGTGTTGAATCAGCGATGTAAGGTTAAAGCATATGCTTCTAGACAGCTTAAGGGGCATGAGAATAACTATCCAACTCATGACCTCGAGCTTGCAGCATTGGTGGTTTCACTTAAGATTAGGACCCATTACTTGTATGGTGTTCATGTAGATGTGTTCACAGACCATAAGATCCTTCAATATGTGTTCCCCAGAAAGAGTTGAATCTTCGCCAGAGGAGATGGCTTGAGTTCCTCAAGGATTATGATATGAGTGTGCAATACCATCGAGGTAAGGCCAATGTATTAGCAGATACTCTTAGTAGACTATCTATTAGTAGTATAGCATATGTTGAGGAAGAAAGAAAAGAACTAGCAAAGGATGTTCACCGGCTTGCTCGCTTGGGAGTTTGCCTTATGTGCATATCAGATGGTGGTGTAACAGTTCAGAATGGGTCAGAATCTTCATTGGTAGCGGAGGTTAAGGAAAAAAAAGACAGTGATCCTATATTTCTCCAACTAAAAGGTGGAGTCCATCAGCAGAGATTTGAGGTTTTCTCTCAAAGGTTAGATGGTGTGCTTCGCTCTCAGGGTCGATTATGTATTCCTAAGGTGGGTGAGTTCAGATAGCAGAATATTGCAGAAGCCCATAACTCTAGGTATTTTATTCATCCAGGCGCAACTAAGATGCACCACGATCTGCGGGAAGTCTTTTGGTGGAATGGTATGAAAAAAGATATAGCAGATTTTATGGCTAAGTGCCCTAATTGGCTGGAAGTGAAGGTAGAACATCAGAAACTAGGAGGTATGAATCAATAAATGAACATTCCTACTTGGAAGTGGGAAGTGATCAACATGGACTTCATTACAGGTTTACCTCGTACTTGCAGACTGCTTGACTCTATTTCGGTGATAGTTGACATAATTACTAAGTCTGCGTGTTTTTTGGCTATTAAGACTACAAATTCAGAGGAGGACTATGCCAAGATTTACGTTAATGAGATAGTCAGGTTGCATGGAGTTCCTTTGTGTATCATTTTAGATAGAAGAAGTAATTTCAGAAAGGTCTTGGTACATAGGTAAATCTTAGCACAACATTTCATTCACTGACGGATGGTCAGGCAGAACTTAGCATTCAGACCTTAGAGGACATGTTGAGAGCTTGCGTGATCAATTTCAAGGGTAGTTGGGATGATCACCTTCCTCTATTGACTTCGCCTACAATAATAGATACCATTACAGTATTCAGATGGCCCCTTATGAGGCATTGTATGGGCATAGATATAGACCTCTAATTGGTAGGTTTGAAGTAGGTTTCGCCACCTTGATAGGGCCATATTTGGTTCATGATGCCATGTAAAAAGTTCAGCTCATTAGAGATAGACTTAGAACAGCCCAGAGTCGCCAGAAATCCTATGCAAATGTAAGGAGAAAGGACTTAGAGTTCCATGTTGATGTTTGGGTTTTTCTTAAAGTCTCACCTATGAAGGGGGTGATGAGATTTGGAAAGAAAGGGAATCTCAGTCTTAGATATGTAGGCCCTTATAAGGTCTTGAAAAGAGTGGGTAAAGTGGCTTATGAGTTAGGGTTACCAGTAGAACTAACAGTAGTGCATCCGGTCTTTCACATTTAGTTGTTCAAGAAGTGTGTGGGTGATCCAGCATCTATAGTACCTTTAGAAAGTGTGGTTGTGAGTGATAGTCTCACTTATGAGGATGTGCCAGTTAAGATCTTTGATCGTCAGGTTCGAAAGTTGAGAAACAAAGAAGTCACTTCAACGAAGTTTTTGTGGAGGAGTCAATTTGTAGAGGGAGCTACTTGGGAATAAGAAGAAGCCCTGAAGGCCAAGTATCCTCACCTCTTTCCTTCCTATTCCATTCCTGCTTGAGGTAAAAGTTCCTCTCAAGATTTTCAGTCATTCATGCGTAGCTTCAGTCTTAGTATCATGTTCCTTCAGTTTTTACTTACATTTTCAGCGTATTTGCATGTTCTTGGAACTTAGTTCCGTCAGAAATCAGTTTCCATTAATTAGTGGAAGGGTTTGTAGCACTTTCGCTCTATCTCCAACTAGTTTAGTCTTCATTCGAGGACGAAGGTTCCCAAGGGGGAGATAATGTAACACCCTGTATGCTAGAACTACTAAAATGCAAATTTCAGAAGTTGGAGGTGCCACCGACGGGTACCACCCATAGACCATAGGGTGACCCACGGTCCATCCAGGTGGTCTGGTGGTAACCACCTGCAGCCCCTCCTAAAAAAGGCCTATAAAAATCAGCTAAGGATAGACCCACGCTAGGATCTATGGACCGTAGGTCAGACCACGGTCCTTGGTCCAGGGCCGTAGTTTAGACCCCAAAAATACAGCTCCCAATATCGATCGACGGCCGACCAAAACAAACCGTGGGTCCATCCAGGGTCTGTCGGTTTGATCCGTCGGTGACCGCGACAGCTTTTAAGTCAGGGGTCATTCGGTCTTTTCCCTATTCATTGGACCCCAAACTACGTTGTTTAAAACCTAAACTACATATTTTTTTGTCAGTTTTAGCCTAGTACACTAATTAGAACTTACCCTAGTAAACTCATTCTCTAAAATTCATCATAGTTGAAAGAAAAGAAGGAGAAAAAGTCGACCAAGCTCTAGTCTAATAACGCAACAAGTTTTCATCAGTTTCAGCCCTGAAATCGAAAGATTTCTCCGTAGAATTCGTCACCAGGTATGTGGAATTTCACTAGTGGGTTCCTTTTACCCATTAAGTCCCTAGAATTCAGTCATATTCTTGATTCCCTTAATATTATCTACACTTAGGGTTTCTTTAATGTTAGAAATTGTTGGGTTTTAGCTGTTAGAATGATCCAAAACAGATTATCATGATTTTAGTATTGTTTTGCATTGATTCTTTCATAAATTCAGAACCCTAGCTATGTGGTTCTTTTAGTTCATGAATTACACATGCTAGGTAAGTTATCTCAGCTATACATGCCTCATATTTGAATATTTCATTATTAGTACATTAATGTTGAATTTTCAGCTAGCCTGTCAGTATTTTGAGCTATCCAGTGTTATATAAATTCAGTAATAAATTATTAATTAAATAATCAACTGGGAGTAGCTTAATTCCGAGTAGACTAGGGTGTGTCATCCTAAAGTCCCATAACTACGTGCCCCATAGATTGTAAGTCCCCTCTGTGGGCATAAAGTTAGTGATCACGCCAGTCATGCCTCTACACCTCTGGAAGGGTATATTGGGTCCTCTCGATGGTGCGTATACATTACAATTTACATTAAGCTCATGTGGTTTTATGTCGGCTATTAGTAGCTCTCTTACAATTAAATTCTATTGCATTGACCATGTTATTAGCTACAGTCAGATTTTAGTCTCAGCATGTTATAAACTTGGTCATTGCATTCAGTAAGTTCATGTTTAGTATTTTCAGTATTGTATCATGCTTATCTCTTTTCATTGCTTAGTTATATGTTTGTTCAGTTATGTGTGTTGTTCAGGTTTATTCTATCTTGTATGCTTAGTACCTTTTAAGTGCTGACGAATATTCTGTGCTACATCTCGTGATGAAGGTTCAGGTCCTTAGCTTTCAGATCACGCAAAGATCGGTTCCCGATCTTGAGTTCAGCAACATCAGTGGTGAGTCCTCATTTCCCAAGTACGACATACATGTTTCTTTTGCTTTTAGTCTTTAGTTTCAATTTTGCTAGATTTAGCTGGGGAATGTCCCATCACTTTTAGTCAGTTAAAGGCTTATTTCAGACATAGTTAGTTTCAGCTTTAGCATTTGAGTTTGACCTTTCAGTTGTTGTTAAAATCTCAGTTTTTATTTATTCAGATATAGTTATGGGTATTCCCTATCATTCTATTTCGGTTTATCTTATGATTTAGCTTCCGCACAGTCTTTTCTTACTTCAATTTATTTAGTATGCTTATGATATGCCAACAGGGTTAGCTTGGGGTCACTCGTGATTATAGGTCCCGTGTCCGCATCCTGGAGATATCTTCGGGGTGTGACAGAGAAACTCCCACATAGTTATATTATATGTTATTATATACAAATTTAGTTGTTATTGTATTCTTCTATATTTTGAGTTGCTATCTACTATTTTAAATGCTTTCCATATATTGCATCCTTTACTATTGCTTTGTTCTTGAGTATTTTGAGTTGAGTATCTTGAGTTGAACCTTGTTTCATTGAGTTGACTACCATATTTTTTAGTTGAGCCCCATTTTACTAAGTTAAGAACCTTATTTCTGAGTTGAGTATCTTACCCTTGAGTACTTCTGAGTTGAGTAAGTTTGAGTATTTTTGAGTATCCTTGAGTATTCTTTGAGTTGAGTTTAGTTGAGTGAGTTGAGAAGAGGTAAGTAAGTTTCATTTTTATCAAGTTCAAGATTATGTTATGCTTTAGAATTCTCATTATATGCTCATACATTCCATGTACTAAGCCATTTCGCCTACATCATTTCATGATGTAGATACAGGTATTCAGGATTATCAACAGGAGCTTCGTTGATACCACATGGAGTTTGAGTTAGCTATGGTGACCCTCCCTGCTTCCAGAGGATTTCATTTACTTTTTAGTTTTGTCAGGATGTCGTGGGTCTTGTCCCAACTTCCATCTTTGTCAGCTAGAGGCTTCATAGATAGACAATAGAGTTTGAGAAGTTTGTTTCGTTTATATTATTAAATGTATTAAAGATTTGAGTTGCCTATTGTTGGCTAGTTGAATATTCTATTTATATCAGAGTAAATCATATGAGTTAAAGCTTTCTATCTGAGTTGATGAATTTTATTATGTTTTTTCAGCTTTGTGTTCTCGAGTTAGTCTTCCGCCTGTAGTCAGCCAGAATAAGGGTTCGCTTGAGGACCAGCAATGGTTCTCGAGTGTTGGCCACGTCCAGGGTGTAGACTCGGGTCATGAAAAACTTGGTGTCAGAGCACAGAGTTCAAGTGTCCTAAGATGTCTATGAAGTCGTGTCAGTAGGGTGTTGTTTATGGTTGTGAAGGCTTAACTTCTATAAACGCTGGATTATATGCATTTAAGAAAAGTCTCCCTAATTTCAGCCATTTAATTGTTCAATTGAGCTATGTCATAGAGATTTATTCATGCTCGTGCATTTCTCAGATTCATTCGACTACCCGTCATACTAGAGGTGGTTGAAAAGAAAAGTCATGCTACTCCAAAAGGGATTGAGAGAAACCCATGAGTGAGTTAAGTGTTGACTTTCAGAGGAGTGCACTCATGTTCATATGAATCGTGCGTTTGAGCTAAAAGAGAGTTGTACTCTCTTCTCTAAGTCCTGTTTTAGCTAAGATCCTTACGAGGAAGTGTATTGTAGAGCTTGGCTAATATTATCACCTGAAAAGGTAACATGAACTACGAGATTATGAGCAGTAGTAGTAAAGAGTGCCCCTTAAGTTAAGAGAATAGTATGTAGCGGTTCACTAATCTAAGGAAAGGAGATAGTGATGGGGCAGATTATGTTATTGAAATCATGCACCCAGTCAGTTATAAGTAGTGAGTTCCTTTATGAGTAGAAAAAGGAGTAATAATGTTGTAGAGAGTTCTTGATGGACGGAAGAGAAATAGATGCTAGTCAAAATAAGTTAGACTATATTATTAACCATAATGAAGTTGATGTTGATGTGCTATATTCATGTTTGAGGAGATTAAATATAGGTGTGGAATCAGATAGCATAGTACTCATGAAGTGATAGACCCAAGCTAGGCTTATGAATTTTGAAATCAGAACCTCATGGTATTTAAAGGGTGACAAAACTATTTGAGATATAATGCACAGTGAGTAAGTAATACTTAAGTTGTGAACTGGATTGTGATGGTAAATTGTGAGTGTAGACGCTAAGAGGTAAGGATTGACTACTTGTAATAATGTTCTGGTGAATGAGTGTTTCTAAAATTGTGCATAGTAGTGGCGAGTTAGTATAGTAGGCAAGCAATCATATTGCTATTCGGGTTTAGTAATTAACATTAAGCTTGAATTTGAGATGAGTGTCATGATCAAAGGATAGCAACATGAGAGTGATGGTGTTAGTCTTTAGATTTGATCTAGAGGACTTGATATAGAGTAGGTGAGGAATTGAGGTGATAAGCTGCAATAAATATGAGTGGTACAAGTGAGAGAACCTTTAGATAAGGACAATGAATTGTGGCTAATTCACAAGAGTAGCAAGAAGCATTAAGAGGTGTACCCTCGTATGTAATCCAAAGAGGTTAAGAGGAACACCTTAGAAAGAGTTCTTAGTACCTGCCTATGGAGTGCTCGGTAGTCATGAGGTAAACTTCTCCCTATTGTTAGAGTAGAAGAGAATGTAGATCAGTTAGAGATGTTGGAATAGATGCATAACTTTCAAGTGTCAACTTTAGGCCTAAGGGGGAGATGATAAGATTTGAAATCAAGTCCAGTGTTGAGAATCAGATATTAATGAGCTCAGAAGAGTATTGGGAGAAATCTTTTCAGAGATCTTTTAGTAGTGGAGTGATGTTAGAACGAGAAGGTTAATGATCTTATCATGATAATGATAGTGTGATAATTCTGTCTAAGGTTATAAATGAGGAGGAAAAAGAGGATGAGGTTTTACTATGAAAATTGTTAAATGAGAGCCATTTGTTGGTTCTGAAGAGTAATGTGTGAAATTCTAGTTGGTACGACAAAGAAGATGAGAGTAACCCCGTTCCATACCCAGTCCAGCTGTCATTCGAGGACGAATAATCCCAAGGGGTAGATATTGTAACACCCCAGAAATATTTTGAACTAAGACTCGAACCATTCTTCGTTGTGAGTAGGATTTTACCAAGGAATTTAAAATTTCTTGAGTGTTAAGGTCACTAGATGTAGCACCTTGAGTTCCAAGAAGAACTAAAGAGAATTCATTCAAGTCATTCCTAAGTTCTTCTAAGTTTTTGGTCAATTTCAAATGACCATAATTCTTTGTACAAGATGAGTTAGGTGGGCCATCAGATATCAAACGAAAGGTCTTTGAATTATCTTTCCAACGCCACCGAGTTTGCTAAGTTACAAGGTCGAATAAGTGACATATTCCATTTTGAAGCCAGGCTGTCCAATTAAGGAAAGTTACCCGAAAATAGTGACGGGTATTTTGGTCTTTTGCTTATCCAATCAGATTTAATTCCTTATTAATAAGGTTTTAGGGGTCTAATCTGATTAGGTTTAGTTTTCTAATCCTAATATACACCTATGATTTTAGTTGAGAGTTGAAGAAGAGAAAAAAGTAAAGCATCAAGGCATTCGTCGAACGTCTTGAGTTTTCTTGTGGATTTTCGCCATGGATTTGATCCCTAAGAGGTATGTAAGTTTCCATAGTGTTGGGTTCATTCACCCACATGCCAATCATGTTATTTTCAGTGTAGTTTCATTCTCAAAAGTTGAAAGGTTTAAGTTCCTGATAGGTCTTCTTGAAGTTTACTCTAAAGCTTGTTTTGTTGGGGTTTTGATGATTCCTTGAAATAAAAGTGACTGTTTTGAGTGTTTTTTTGAGTATATTAGTGTGTAGTTAGGTTGGGTAATTGAATATAAGGAAAGCTTGAGAAAATAAATCGATTAAAAGAGATTTAGGATCAGAAAATAAGAGATGAAATTTGTCAGAATTGTCTGGGGAAATGGTGGCGCGACGTGCCACAAATGCGCCAGCAGGGCTGGCTGGCACGCCTGCAGTGCGCCAATATGATGTCTCTAAACCATAGGGGCTGGCGTCCCATGCCAAGAATGTGCCAGGGTCTCCTGCCCCCACTTCTTTTCCGTTGGTTGTCCCGTATAAGTCCCATTTTAAGTGTACTTTCACTCCCTTTGATTCTAACTACTCTAAACTACTTCTAAACACCTAGAAATTATTCATAACACTAATTATAATCTTGAATTCATAATTCAATTTCGAGGTAGTGTTAAGAGTTAGGTTTGGAGAATTCTTTCGAACATTCTAAGAAAGTCCATTTGAGTCCTTTTGAGGAGTCTTCTACAACTCTTAGTAACTTGTTTCAAGACTCGAGCAAGTATGTATGAGAATGAGAAGAGACGTATACACCGGTTCGATATTCTAATGTAGACCCTCGAGTCAAGTCGTTCATGCCCATAAATTCCGTATGAACTTCAGAAATTGAGCATCTTTGAGAGGAGTAGTATTTTCAAGTTTTAAGTATTGAGTATTGAGTTCCTAACCCATTTGAGATTATATTCCTAATCATGGGACTATAACATGTTACCCATGAAGTCATTAAATTGAGTTTTTCATGCCCATAATTTCGCATGAACACTATAAGTCGAGCAGTCTTGAGATGACAAGTATCTTTGAGTCCTTGAGTTGAGTAGGTCACGTTCATAATCTGCATGAACCCTTTGAATTGAGCATTCTTGAAATTAGTAGTATCATTGAAGTTGTTGAGTTCCAAGTATTGAGTTCTATCTATGGTTATTGAAAGCCTTACATTGGGTCGTTCACGTACATAATTCGGCATGAACCATATTATAAGAAATCTTTTACAAATGCTTAAAACTTGTTTTAAGACTTGAGCATTGAGTTGAATAAGAGTAAAGGTGAAGTTTTTTTCTTCAAATGATTATATGGGAACTAAGTATTCCCAAAGAGTAAATGTTTTCACATTTAAACAAGAGAAGAAACCATGATTTCCAAGAGAGCCTTTGAGCTAGTTTTTGAGTAATTATCTCAAACCACAGAAAGAGTTATTTTTAAACAGATGAGCTAAGTATGTTTTGGGAGTAGTATTGAGAACCGATATGGGGACAAATTCATAATAACTCAAGTCTCCATAAACCATGTAGCCAACGTGGGTAGAAAGGGTCATACTTTTTAGATGATTCCTTAATGCGTTTTAGCATAGAGTAGTGGATCAACTTAGTTGAGAGGTCTTATACCCTGGAAAAGTATAGGACGGTTCTTGCAGTGAGGGCGAGACGTTGTATCATCACATAGCTCATAGTGATGGTTGTCAGTTAGAGAAACTCCCACATAGTTATATTATATGTTATTATATACAAATTGAGTTGTTATTGTATTCTTCAATGCATTGAGTTGCTATCTGTTATTTTAGAAGCTTTGTATATATTGCATCGTTTACTGTTGCTTTGTTCTTGAGTATCTTGAGGTTAACTGTGTTTCATTGAGTCGAGTACCTTATTGTTGAGTTGAGCCCCATTTCACTGAGTTGAGAACCTTATTTCTGAGTTGAGTATCTTACCATTGAGTACTTCTGAGTTAAGTACGTTTGAGTAGTTTTGAGTATCCTTAACTATTTTTTTAGTTGAGTGAGTTGAGAAGAGGTAAGTATGTTTCCTTTTTATAAAGTTCAAGCTTATGTTATGGTTTAGAATTCCCCTTACATGCTTGTACATTCCATGTACTGAGCCATTTGGCCTGCATCGTTTCATGATATATATACATGTATTCGGGATCATCAACAGGAGTTTCGTTGATACCACAGAGAGTTAGAGTTAGCTATGGTGAGCCTCCTTTCTTTGAGGGGATTTCATTCACTTTTCAGTTTTGTCAGGATGTCGTGGGTCTTGTCCCGACTTCCATCTTTGTAAGTTAGAGGCTTCATACATAGAGTAGAGTTTGAGAAGTCTGTTTCATTTATCTTATTAAATATATTAAATACTTGAGTTGCCTATTGTTGGATAGTTGAATATTCTATTTATATTCAAAGTAAATCATTTGAGTTAAAGCTTTGTATTTGAGTTCATGAATTTTATTAATTTTTAAGCTTTGTATGTTTCAGTTAGTTTTCCTTTTGTAGCCAGCCAGGATGAGGGTTCGCTTGGGGACCATCAATGATTTTCGAGTGCTGGCCACGTCCAAAGTGTAGTCTCGGGTCGTGACTACTCCCAGAAATGAGGATCCTCATGCGTATCATGAAGAGATAGAGGAGAATGTGGAGATTGAGGACGAGGGGGATGTTGGACAAGAAGAGGATGCACCGACTAGGAATATCGACTTTCCTTCTTTAGACCTAGTGTTAGCTCAACAAATCATGTCTTTTCTGAAGGGATTGGTTTATCCTGGAATCCTCCTAGCAGCGCAAGCTACTCAACTCCCAACCAACCGCCCCGTTACTATTACTTGTCCCATGGGAGATGCAGCATTAGGTAATGATGCTTTCTTTCAATCCTTTTTTGGGTCCCATAATGACTGGTAATGAACATGAGATGTTGACTAATTTTCTAAAGCTGAAGCCACATGTGTTCCTTGGTTCTGAGAGTGAGGACGCCTATAAATCCATCTTGGATTGTTATGATGGGATTCATAAGTTAGGAATTATACACCAGCATGGAAAAGAGTTTGTGACTTTCCAACTTCAGGACAAGGCTAATAAGTGATGGAGAGAATATGTGGAATGCAGATTGTCAGTTCTACACCTACTCAGTTGAACCCAGTTTCATGCTCTGTTCTTGGAAAACTATGTTCCCCAAACCTTGAGAGATCGTAAGAAGGATGAGTTCATGAATTTGGAGAAAGGTATTATGTCTGTGGTTGCTTATGAGGCTAAGTTCCATGATTTGTCTAGATATGCTACGTAACTGGTGAATACTGAGGAAAAAAGGATTTGTCTATTCGTCAAGTGGCTAAACTCTTAGTTACAGGGGTTGTCTGTGCACATGACTTATGCAGGGAAATTTTTTAATGAGGTAACGGATATTTTGAAGAAAATGGAAGGAGTGAGGTGCGATGGGCAGGCTAAGAAAGCTAAGACCATAATTAACTTTCAAGGTTCCTAATAAAGAGGTTCACGGAGGCCGACATTTGTAGCTCGGCCAATACAGTCTGCTATGCTTCCTTTTACAGGTAATTACTCGAGAACTCCACCTCATAATTTGATTAAGGATAGCTAGGGAGCCACACCTTCGGCGAGCAGCAGGCCATCTTTTGATTGCACTTGTTATAATTGTGGAGAACCTGGGCATATGAGAAGAGATTGTCCTCACCGGTGCATGTTGGACCCCGTCCAACAACAGACTAGAGTAGTAGTACCCGTAGAAATACTAATAATGGTCGAGAACGTCCCCATGGTGGGCAAGGAGGAAATCAGCAAGGTCGTGGAGGTTGTGGAAATGGTAACACAGGCAGAGGTACGATGCAATAGGGAAATGAGGTCGTCCATCATAATGATAGGGATCAACGTTAGGCCTTTTCGGGCAAGACCGAGGCTGAGGCATCTGATGCAGTGATCACATATACTATTCTTGTCTGTGACCAGATGGCTACTATTTTGTTTGACCCGGATTTTACTTATTCATATGTGTCAGTATAGTTTGCCTTGGGATTTGATATGATTTGTGATATACTTGATGCCCCCATCCATGCTTCTACCCCAGTTGGGAGAGTCAGTCATAGTCACACATGTGTATCGTGCTTGCCTTATTTTGTTTATGGATTTTCAGACTTGGGCTGATTTGGTTATTTTGCACATGACTGATTTTGATATAATCTTAGGTTTGACTAGGTTGTACCCCCATTATGCTGTGTTAAATTGTAACACTAAGTGTGTGACTCTAGATATTCTGGGTAGGGAAAAGTTAGAGTGGGAAGGGGTGTACCAGCCTAAGTCAGCTAAGGTCATTTCCTCCATTCGGGCTAGTAAACTGGTTGGGCAGGGTTGTTTGGTTTATTTTACTCATATTCGGGATGTTGAGGTTGAGTATTCCTCTATTAAGTCTATTCTTGTGGTGTTAGAGAAGTTTTTCCTACTAATTCGCCTGGTATGCCTCTGGATAGAGATATAGATTTCCGCATTGATTTGGAACCTAGTAGCCGCCCCATCTCTATTCTTCCTTATCACATGGCCCCGGAAGAGTTAAGAGAGCTTAAGGCTCAAATTCAATAACTTCTTGATAAAGGTTTTATCCGTCCTAGTGCTTCCCCGTGGGGTGCTCTTGTCTTATTTGTTAAGAAAAATGATGGTAATATGAGGATGTGCATACATTACCGGCAATTGAATAGGGTCACCATTTGAAACAAGTACCCATTGCCTAGAATATATGATCCTTTTGATCAGTTGCAAGGTGCGTCAGATTTCTCTAAGATTGATCTAAGCTCTGGTTACCATCAGTTAAAGATTAGGGGTTGAGGATGTACCCAAGACGGCATTTAGGACCCGATATGGGAACTATGTGTTTCTAGTTATGTTATTTGGGTTGAAAAATGCTCCTGCAACTTTCATGAGCTTGATGAATGGTGTGTTCAAATCATTTCTTGATTCGTTTGTTATATATTTATTGATGATATTTTGGTTTTTTCAAAAAGTGAGGAAGAGCATGTCGACCATCTTCGTATTGTTCTAGGTGTTCTTGGGAAACAAAAGTTGTATGCGAAATTTTCTAAGTGTGAATTTTGGTTGACTTCGATTGCCTTTTTGGGGCATGTAGTTTCAAAGGAAAGAGTAATGGTAGATCCCCAAAAGATTGAGGCAGTTAAGAATTGGGTTCGGTCTAGCTCTGTGCTGAAGTTAGGAGTTTTCTATGGCTCGCTAGTTTCTATCGTTGATTTGTGAAGAACTTTGCTTCTATTGCCATGCATCTGACAAGGTTGACTAAAAAGGAGGTACCTTTTAAATGGACTGAAAAATGTGAGGAGATCTTTCAAATGCTCAAGACTCTCTTGACCACAGCACCTATTTTGGCACTAACGGTGGAAGGTAAAGATTTTATTGTTTATTATGATGCTTCGTATTTAGATTTAGGTGCGGTGTTGATGCAGGATAAGAATGTCATGGCTTATGCATAGTGGCAGTTGAAAGTACATGAGATAAATTACCCAACACATGATTTGGAGTTGGCAGCAGTAGTGTTTTCTCTCAAGATCTGGCGACATTACCTTTATTGTGTTAAGTGTGAGGTATTTACTCACCACCATAGCCTGCAACACTTATTCAATCAAAAGGATCTAAATATGAGACAACGAAGGTGGATGGAGTTACTCAAGGATTATGATGTAACCATCCAGTATCATTCGGGTAAGGCTAACGTTGTGGAAGACGCATTAAGCCGGAAGGCGGTGAGTATGTTTAGTCTAGGTTGCTTGAGTGTATCCAAGTGACCTTTGAATAAGGAAATTCAAACCTTGGAAACTAAGTTCACGTAGTTGGGAATCTCAAAGAAAGGTGGGGTGTTAGCTAGCATTGATGTAAGGGCCACGTTTATTGAAGAGATCAAGACCAAATAGTTTGAGGATGACAATTTGAATGAGCTCAGAAAGAAGATGGTGTCTGGCAAGGCAGAAGATGTGACTTTAGATACGGGGGGTGTTCTCATTTTTAGAGGAAAGATTTGTGTCCCAAAAGTGGGAGACTTGATTCAGAATTTATTAACAGAATCCTATGGTTCTCAGTATAACATTCATCCAGGTGTGACTAAGATGTACTGAGATTTGAAGTGACTTTATTAGTGGCCTGGCATGAAGAAATGTATAGCGAAGTTTGTGGCTAAGTATCGAAATGGCCAACAAGTAAAATATGAGCATCAAAGGTTGGCAAGTTTGCTTCAGAGAATGTCAATTCCAGAATGGAAGTGGGAAAGTTTAGGTATGGATTTTGTGGTTGGTCTCCCCAAGACCTTGGGGAAATTTGATTTTATTTGGGTAGTGGTTGACATATTGACTAAGTTAGCCCATTTCATCCTAGTTAGAATAGACTATAAAGCTCAACAGTTCGCTAAGGTTTATGTGAAAGTGATACTGAGGTTACACGGGGTGCCCCTTTTTATCATCTCAGATTGTGGTAGACAATTCACATCTAAGTTTTGGAGAACATTACATGATGAATCGGGCACTCAACTCACCTTTAGTAAAGTCTTCCATCCACAGACAGATGGGCATTCAGAGAGGACTATTCAGGTGTTAGAGGACATGTTGAGGGCATGTGTCATTGACTTTGGAGATGTGAAACCTTTGGGGGTTGACTTAGTGAAGGATACTCTGGATAAGGTAAGAAGCATCCAAGCTAAGCTCCTAGTAGCCCAAAGTAGACAAAAAAAGTACGTGGACCATAAGGTAAGAGACATGTCATTTCAGACTAGTGAAAAGGTTCTTCTTAAAGTATCACCCATGAAAGGGGTGATGAGATTTGGCAAGAAAGGCAAGATTACTCCTCGATACATTGGTCCATTTGAGATTCTTGACTGTGTAGGGCCAGTGGTTTATAGATTGGCTTTACCACCTAGCTTATTTGGAGTTCATCCAGTGTTTCATATATCCATGTTGAAGAAGTATCATGGGGATGGGGATTACATTATAAAATGGGACTCAATGTCGAGACAAAGACCTTTAGTATGAGGAGGAACCGATTGAAATTCTTGATCATCATGTTCGAAAGCTGAAGAACAAAGAGATTAATTCTGTTAAATTTCAATGGACGCATCGTCCAGTTGAGGAAGCTACTTGGAGAGATCAAGAAGTACATGCGAGACAAGTATCCCCAGTTGTTCGACGATTCATGTACTACTCTACCCTAACTTTAGCCTCTTTTTCCTAGTTTGTCACTTGGGGACGAGGGATGGGTAAATTAATATCTATTGTAACGACATGTTCCCATCGTTATAGAAAATGCCAATGGGGAAAGAATTGGGGCTAGAAGAACTTTTTGTAGTAACTTGGGATTTCCTAGCCTAGTCCAGATTTGGGCGAAATTGGAGTCACGAAAGTCTAGGGAAATCTCATAATGAATGAGAGATTCAATAATGAATTCGGTTGCATGGATAGATAGCTGAGACGTTAAGGAACCCGTATGACTTTACGGAATCAAATTCTAGCGAGTAGAACTCCCGAAACTGATCTTAGCATAAACATGTAGTTTTGAACATCCTGATTTAAGATGTGTTGTGAAATGGGGGTTTGGAACTCTAATTCTGACTTTCTATATCTGTATAAGCAGCCAGGGCGGGATTAATTCCGCCAGGGCGAGGGCACGGTGGAAGGTTGGGTCCCGCTGTGGTAAGACAGTCGCGACTTAAGTCGGAAATAAACCCCAAAAACATTATTATTCTGCAATTTTCATTCTCTAGAGCTAGGAGACGAACCAGGGTAAGTTCTTGACAGTTTTCCACCTCTTCTAGCACTAAAGGTAAGGTTTTTAATCCCCTAATATGTTTTTCGATCCGTACAAACTAGATTCTTGGTTAATTACTATTTGGGAGGGTTTTTGGACTGAATTGGATGGTGGGAAAAAGTACCAGGTGCACCTTAGGATCATGGGTTGGGTCTTGGGTTATTGGGTTAGTTACAATCCGGATAATTAGACCTTTTGATTGTTGATCCTTGCGTATATTAATTGTTTGTAGACCTAAAACAAGTGGAAAGAAACTGGAAAGGGAAGATTCAAGTGCCTTAGAGGGATTCAAGCTTGGTTTCTAGGTAGATAATGGTTTGATTTCATGTTTGTGTGATGTATGTTAGTATTTGTTTCATTGTAATGCATGTATGTATGTGAATATTGCACTATTGATCACATCTAATGTAAATGAGTATGGATGAACGATTGTAAGCCATGAATCAACACTTGATTGTATGATTATGAAAATGTACATTGTGATTGTGATTGTGGCATGTTGAATGGATCGGGTGTCACGTTCTGACACACTAACTTGGATCAGATGTCACGTACCGACATACATAATGGAACGGACGTCACATTCCGACACACTAACTTGGATCGGGTATTACGATCTGGCACACTAACAGTTTGGGTATGGGTTCCATGAGAGGATGATTGACTTGTCATATATGCGTATTATTGAAAATTTGGAATGGTACATTGCTCCTGAAATGATAATTGATATTGTATATGTTTAGTATATGCATGTTTACTATGTTGTGACTGCGTATATATGTTTCACCTGCTGGAATACCTGTGTGATCCCACCAGTACATTGTGGTTGTGTACAGATACTGCACTCAGGCGACTATTGATAGACCTTAGCTAGGAGAGTAGTGATCGAGATCGGATTTCAAGGGTGAGCCAGTTATTCTAGGCTGCCGTGGAGTCCTTTAATCTGTTTAGTCCATTTTGTTCGGACTTAGACAATTGTTAGACTTACTCGTATGTTGAGTTGGGTTGTACCTCTTTTCTTTAGACTTGTTGAACTTTGGATGTGTTGGTACATTGACTTTCAAACTCTAGGGATGTTTTTCGCAATGTTTTAGTATCGATTTGTTAGACTTTCGGAGTTTATGGGAACTCCACTCTATTTCTGCATTTAAACCTGCTTCCGTATCTTTAAATGTTTAGTTTTGGGATTAGTTGGTTATTAGTGATGGTTCTCCAAACGGAGGATTAGTGTGGGTGCCAATTACGACGGTCTGGGTCATGACATGGGCATTCGTGGCACATTGCAAGAGGGTCGGGTGCGTTGTGATGTTCTTAAACCTAAGTTAAAAAATATTTTAAGTAAACTATATTTTAGTTCTTATTTGAAGATGACAATAGGTTTTCTATGATGAGTTAGGACTTTTATAGATGCTCGAATTAAGCCGAAGTGCCCGGTACAATTCTGACATTATTGAATGAAAAATTGGGCTTTATGACTCATAAGTTTGTCTTGAGGGTTGATTTTATGTTGAATCATTTTTCTTTATATTTTGAGCATTTGGTCAAGTCCATACAAGGTATTTGAATAATTTGATTAAATTTTGATAAGCTTCAGTCTTTTATATGCGTTCATATTTGATGTGTAGATGTTGTTTAGAGCATAAACATTATCACCTGAAAAAATTGAATTTGTGAATTATATGAAACTAAATTTAAGTGCTGGATTGACTCTGTGCATAACTATATTTCTTTGTATGATGATTCTTGTTGTACCTATTGTTTGGATAAGAGAAAAGACATAAAGACACAATTAAAGTTGTCCTGTATTTGCATAAAGACACCTTAACTTTCAAAGTGTTCTATCACCCCACAAACTATTTAATATCGTTGTAAATGGGCCATTTTGACCCATTCCCTCGTCTGGGTTGTTACCACGCACATGAGGCGCGTCATTCAGTGATTTCACTGCCATGGACCAATTTAAAAGTGCCACGTGTCATTTTCTTTCTTTATTATTAATTATATAATCAATTTATGTCATCTTCCCCAATTTTAAACCCAAAAATAGCTGTTGGCAGCCCTAATTTTTCGATTTCATGGTTTTTTCCATAGCAAGATCAATGTTGGTTCTCTTTGTTTGACGACTTCATCATCTTCCCCAAGAAAATAAGGTAGGAATTCGTTTTATCTTTTAATTTCCAGTATAAAACGTTAATTTAAAGTTTTTTATGGTTTAGTTTCTTCTGAATTTTGTGATTAGGTTTTGATTGAAAATGTCAAATGCAATGTTGAATCGTATTTGTAATGATGAGAATGATCCGATGTTGCGAGTGAAATTGCGATGCAAACATGGTGACTTACTATCAATGCAAACTTCATGGTCGGAGCACAATCCAGCTCGAAGATTTTGGTCTTGTCCACGCTATCGTGTATGTTTCCTAATTCTTTTATGGAGATCTTTTGTTTATGTATTTTCTTTAATTTATTTTTTTGCGTATTTTAGGAGGATGCGTGCAACTTCTTTAGATGGAGGGATCGTGAAGATGTTGATATACGATCTAAGTACGTAATTCCGAGATTAGCAAAGAGAATTAAGGAGTTGGAAGAAGTATTGGCATCTTATGAAAGTCGTGTTCCAAGTTACCAAGTTGTGATGAAGGAGAAAAAGAAGAACAAATGTTGTAACTTGAAGCTAATTGTTTTGATTATTATTGTGTGTTTTCTATTTTTAAGTCTAACCAAGAATGTGAAGGATGGAAGTTGTCGGTGTGTGCAACCAAAATTGCCATAGACATCTTTAGTGACTTTCAAGTTTTTGAAGTCGTAGGTGTGTGTAACTAGAAGCTAAGCTAATTGTCTTGATCTTGCTAGTTGTAGGTGTGTGTAACTTGAAGGATGGAACTTGTTGAATGCTCAAGTTATTGTTGGTCTTTGTTGTTGAAATAGTTATGATTTGAACAAGTTGTTAATGTATTTGGTTCTCTTGTCTATATTATTGTGGCAACCATTTAAGAAACTTCAAAAATATGTTCAACTACAAATAAAAAGGCAACAACAAAACTGATCAAAAAGAGGACTTCATTTCAACATAATCATTCAAGTTTTGTTTGGTTACACGCAAAATTGAGTTTGATTCCAACCAAAGATAGCACCAAAATATACATAATTAAATTTTGTTTGTCAAAATGAACAAGACAACATCAAAATACCCTACTTCCATGGCACAGAAGTCTTCCTACTTGAAGTTGTTTGGCTTTG
>NW_006238942.1:881793-882938 GCF_000226075.1 Solanum tuberosum | reverse complement strand
TTTTGTCACTTTTGTACCAGTATTGATGACTCTTCTACTTGGCAATCCAGGCTGCTTAGTCAGATAAATACACATTCAAATATAAGATATTTAGGTTTGCATTGAAAATTGTAAACTTACATTGAGAGTTGTAAATCCATCTTCAGCTTGGCATATGCCAACACCTACCATTCTTGGCCTTTTAAAATGTCTTGCTTGTCCTCCACTGTTATCCTCATGTTCTACTGGTCTCTTCCCTCTTTCTAGGCCTCTTCCACTGAACTAGTTTGACTATGTTGAGTCATTCCTCTTCCTCTACCTAGTCCTTCATTCACATTTCTTTCTTGAGGTATTCCTCTTCCTCTACCTGTTCCTCTACCTCTACCTCTACCTGTACCTCTACCTCTCCCTCTACCATTTACAGTCTGTACTTTGAAACCAAAATATTAAAGCATATCTATGTTGTCTAAAAATGATATAATAATTAGATATATTACCTCTGTGTTTGTAGCAGTTCCATGTGATTGAGTTGGAACACCTATAGAACTTGAAACTCTTCCTATGCCTCTTCCTGTACCACTTTCATTATTTGTGGTGGCCTGTGAAGAGGCTCTAGGTGGTTGAGTTGAACTACTAGCCCTTGCTCTGCCTCCTGCTACTCTTCCTGCACCTCTTCCTCTACCACTTTCAGTAGCCTGTATATTAATATATCAATACATGTACATATAACTTACATTTGAAAGTAACAAATAAAAGTGAGATGGTTCAGTTGATTGACTTGGACCAGCTTGGTTTCTTGTAGGACATCCTCTTTTATTGTGTCCTTGTGTACCACATTTGCTACAAGTCATAACAACACCTCTTTTGCTAAGCTTTCCAGTTTTTCTGCTTTCATCTGCCTCCTTTCTTCTAACCTTACCTGGTCTTCCAGGCAACTTCTTGATCTTTGGTGGCTTTACAATTGGATTATTTGATGTTGGCCACATTTTCATGTTATTCATTGGCTGAATAAAATGGGCATATGTGCTGAGGTACGTTTCCTTGCTATAACAACTAGCCACATAATGGATTGGTTCCAACTCCTTGTAATGAAGGGCAGCAACACCATGAGGACAAGGAATGCCCCTGAGCTGCCAGGATCTGCAACTACAACTCCTACTAACAAT
>NW_006238942.1:875637-881020 GCF_000226075.1 Solanum tuberosum | reverse complement strand
TAACACTCTAGTCCTAGCTCTTCTCACTATTGTCCTACCAACATTAATATCCAACTCCTTTCTAATTATGTCCTTCAACAACACAATGTTGATGTTTGGCTGTTGAGTTATTCTTTCTTTGTATTTGGTGGCCAAAAACTTTGAGTTGCAAAGATAGTTATGAGTTGATGTCAAACATTTATGGACAGGGTTGTATGTTTTAACAATGACATCTCCACTAGTTTTATCCTTACTTGCACACAACAACCAAGGACAAGTCTCTTTACAACATCTCACTCTAACTCTGCCAGGCTCATTCACATATTTTTCAATTTGAATGTGTTCTTGGACTGCATATCTTGTCACTGCCACTCTAAATTCTTCAATAGTTCCAAAAACCAGTCCTAATTCCCAAACAATCTTTTCAGAAGTTGCATCAAACATAACTCTATTTGGGGTTTTCTTCCTCCTAACAGGTTTATGCACTACTTGATCAACCTCTTCACCATCTCCCCAACCTGTTTCATCATCTATTTCAAAGCTAGGAGCTTCATCACTTAGATAGTAAGGTTCATCACCTCCTAGCTTACCAACTAAGCTTTCCCTAATACCAATATTTGTCTCATCATACCCTATATCTGGACCTTTTTCATCAACATTAATCTGATATGAATTAGTACCTCTACTTGTCCTTTGTGACCTTTTGAAATGCCTCTTGGATGCCCTTATATCTATAGACTCTTGATGGATATCACTGTCAACCTCAGTATCTTTATTAGTATCCCCTTCAGATCCTGATTCATCTTCTGCTTCATCATCAGTTGGATCATTATCTATTATAGGATCATATGAAGGTACAAAGGAAGGAGGAGGCACAGTAGAAGGAGAGCGTGGAGGCACAGTGGAATGAGGAGGTACAGTAGAAGAAGAAGGCACAATAGAAGGAGATGGTGGAGGCACAAAGTAGACTGGTCTTCAAATGGAATGCTGGAAGTTTCAGAAAGACCAGTTGTAGGGATAGGAAAAGTAGAAGTAGGAGGCTGATTATTAGGGTTAGAAGCCTCATTAAAAGATTCCTCACCTACCCACTATCACTCACATTGGGGACAAACTCCAATTCAAGTGGGGCCTGATTGGCTTCACTAACCCCATGAAAAACATACACCTCTACTGTATCCCCATCATTTATCATATTGAAAAAGGTCAAATATAACCTTATCATTATCAACAAGGACTAATAACCCATCCCACTTGATGAAAAAATCACAATCTACTATATATCCTAGTTCATTTATGTAGCCCCTCAACTCAAAATAAGACATCCTATCAACATCTACATCTAGGAATTCTGTCACATGCCCCCCAATATATTTAGGTGGGGGACCAAATTCTATTACCCCCCCATGATACCATCTTAGAGTTATCAGAGTAAAAGCCATCCTGAAAAAGCATGTAACAAAGACAAACACAATTCAAACACACATTTCAAGAACAAAACAAACAACAGTAGCAGTAGCACTAACATTTAGCCCCATCACTAACAGAACAAAAGACTGTTTACAAATGTATAATGTACAAATTAAAGTCTACAAATGTATAAGCCCCAACACTAACATTTAGCCCTAACAGTAACAACGAATGTATAAGAGACTAACAGTACTAACATTTACCCCCATCACTAATAGAACAAAAGCACTAACATTAGCAGTCGATAATGTACAAATTGAAGTCTACAAATGTATAAGAGACAAATAATAAGATTCGAACTAAATGGATAACATCAAACCCTAACCTAAAACACAATCACTAATAGTCGCACTAAGTCGACAACACAAAACCCTAATCACTAATAGTCGCACTAAGTCGATAACACAACACCCTAACCCTAATAGTAACAACGAAAAACCATAATATCCTAACAATGGCAACTATTGGAGGTCGATTCCAACACTTTTACTCTATAATAATCCCTAAAATCATAATAATCGAAAAAAGAGAAGATCTTTATCATATGATGTAGAGCCCTAACCTGTTAGACCTTCAATCTCCAAGAATCTTCACCAAGACACATCAACAATGAGATTATCAACACCAACACGATGAGAAATCGTTTCAATTTCTTCAGATTTTAGGAAAAGTTGAGAAAAATAAGAAAAGGAAAAAGAGAAACGACTTTTCTTCAAAGAACAGGTCGGGTCGAGTCGGGTCGGGTCAGGATCGGGTCGGAATGAATTCTATCACAGGGAGTGAGCAACACGCGCCACTACATAGACGAGGGAATGGGTCAAAATGGCCCATTTACAACGATATTAAATAGTTCTGTGGGGTGATAGGACACTTTGAAAGTTAAGGTGTCTTTATGAAAATACGGGACAACTTTAATTGTGTCTTTATGTCTTCACTCTTTGGATAACATTATCATGTACTTTATATTGATCATATTTGTTGTAGATATAAATGAGTAATATGAACTGCAAATTAGTAAAATTGTTCTTAAACTATAGCATAATCAATTTTTCTGCTATTGGAAAGAAGCTAAAATTTTCTACTTCCTAGTAAAGCAAAAGCAGGAGCGAAAAATTATTTTTTCGAGACTAAAATATCCCTTCCGTATATGCATATTTATCAATATATATCTTATTTATTAATTAGCGTATATCATAAGTTTGGTTAATTTTCATTTAAAAATTAATTTTTATGTTTATATAATAGGTTTTTAAATTTTATCTTATGTCTACATATTATTATTTTATGTATTATTCTACATATTATTTTTCAGAATTAGAAGAAAAGATAACAACAATATTTTTGCAAGAGTTAAAAAAATATTATTGTAACAATAAAAGATTTAATCCATCCCAAACAAAGGTCTATTATTGATTGAAAATTTATGTATGTACATTTAGTTTAATAAAAATAAAAGTTTAATTAAAACTTCTATAATAGATATTAAAATAGTTTCTCTCTATAAAAATAATCTTAATATTAAAAGTACGTTGATACTTTCCATTTTCATAATTTGACTCTCAAAGGCACTTTTTTAAAAAAATAGTCCAACACAATTTACTTTTACTCAAAGGCACTTTTTTTTAAAAAAATAGTCCAACAAAGTTTGCTTATAAAAAAAATCAATTTTCAAATGAATTAGCGAAGCACAAAATATTTTTTTTATCAAAAATACTTTTTTGAAAAACTATTCTAAAAAGGTACTTTAAAAATAAACAGTTTTCAACAACAATGCTATACATATTCTACAACTTAGTGAATCAATAAATGCCACATGCGTAAAGTTATTTTCCAATACAGTGCCTATCTATTTTGTAAGAAAACAAAGAGGATATTTATTGATAACGAGATAAAGCAAGTGTGGATTTAAATTACTTGACTTTCTTGGTTAGCCTAATTAAAGTATCATGTCTATTAGCGTAATTTTCTTTCCCTAATACTTATTGCATCGTGCCTATTGTGTGTGATGGAGGATTTTACATGGAAGACATTAAATTCCTCAGTTGGACTTTGTTGAAAAAAATTATTTAATGATCGCAGAATGTGAGTTTCACGAAGAAGTAGGATCATGACTTGGTGCCCTTCAATATTATCTAATGATCACAAAATGTGAGTTTCCCGAAACTAATGGATAATCACTTGGTGCGCTTCAATATTATGGAGCCTAAGACTCATATAAATTACTCACTCTTGAAGATGTATGATAGAATCCTTTGTAAGGACTACAATTAATATTTTGACATAAGCTTTTGCTAGTGAATTTAGACATTAAGAGGAATAGGAATAGGAACATGTTTGACTTTCAAAAGTATCAAAAATATCAAAATCTCCAAATCTACCAACATTATATGTGGGGTGGATAAAGAAATGAGAGCAAATATGGGAAAATGGTATGTTTTTTTATTTGACCATATGGCTACTATATAAAGAATCTATACAAGACTTAGAGAAGATATAGACTATTAAACAACAGATTCCTGAGGACTAGGAACTACGAAAATAGAATTCTACAAAAGTAAAGAGTCTCATCCGTTATTATGCCTCCGCAAGTTGGTGGTGTCAACAACACTCAACTTGGAGAAATGCTTGACAAAAGAAGCTCTTAGAAATGGTCTGGTAAGTATATATACCACTTGATCAGCCCAGTGAAGGTGTTGAGGTGCAATATGCTTGTTTTGAACTTGTTCACGAACAAAGTGAAAATCAATAGCAATATGCTTTATCCGACTATGGAACACCGGGTTGGCGCAAATGTATGTATTGCTGAAATTGTCACAAAATATCCGAGTAGTGGTGGAAATATGAAACCGAAGTTCATGGAGTAAACTTGTTAGCCGATTTGTCTCAGAAACAATAGTTGCAACAACCCGATATTCTGCTTTTGTGAAGGAGCGGGAGACAGATCTTTGCTTTGTAGAAGACCAGGATACTAGAGAACTGCCAAGGTAAACAACATAGCATGTTGTAGAGGTTCGATCGAGAGGATCTCCAGCCCAATCAGAATCTGAGTAGGCTAGAAGACGGAGATCATGTTCTTTGGCAATTCGAAGGCCAAACGAAGATGTCTGATAAAGATACCGAAAGAGACACTTCATGGTTGTCCAATGTGATAATAAGGGTTGGTGCATGGGCTATGAGAGTTTGCTAATTGCAAATGCTATGTTCGGACGTGTAAAAGAAAGGTAATGAAGTTTACCAATTATCCTCCTATAAAGAGAGCCATCAACTAGAGAATCTTCAGCAGTATCTGGGAAAGCAACAGTAAAAGCCATTGGTGTTGGAACACCCTTACAATTGTACATATTAACTTCCTGCAAAAGATTTGAAATGTATCTATGTTGACACAAAAAAAGCCCACCAGGATAAGGTATGTCACGCCCCGAGCTATCCCCGAGACGCGGACACGGGACCTAGGACCACAAGTGATCCCAAGCTAACCCTGCTGGCATGATCATGAGCATACTAAAGATAATAATAACTGATGCGGAAGCTAAATCATAAAGTAAGTCTGAAAAGATGAGGAATACCCATATACTATAACTAAGATAAATATATGCTGATGAGTTTAATACAAGGAAGATATTAACTCAATATACTAAGCTGAATCTAACTATGTCTGAAATAAGCCTCTAAACTGACTAGAAATGTTGGGACATGCCCCAACTAGATCTAGCAAAAACTGAAACTAAAGACTAAAAGCAAAAAAAGATGAACATGTCACTAGTCCTCGAAAAATGAGGACTCACCACTGATGCTGCTGAACTGAAGATCGGGAATCGATCTAAGCGTGATCTGGATGCTGAGAACCTGAACCTACATCACGAGAAGATGTAGCGCACGTATGCGTCAGTACTTGAAAGGTACTGAGCATGCAGGATAGAGTAAAGCTGAAAGAACA
>NW_006238942.1:857347-875493 GCF_000226075.1 Solanum tuberosum | reverse complement strand
TTAAATACTAGATAGCTCGAACTGAACATGCAAACTGATAATGCAACAATTAATCTGATAATGCAACAATTAATCTGATAATGATGCATTCATAAACTGAGGCATGTATAACTGAATACTGAAGTATCTGACCTAGCATGTGTAATTCAAGAACTAAAGAAATACATAGCTAGGGTTATGAAATTCATGCAAGAAACGATGTAATAACATGATAATCTGATTTGGAACATATTAATAACTAATTCATGATGATCTGCTGTAATTCTTGAAACCCTAGGTCTGTTCATAATCTTGGAGTCAAGAATCTGACTGAATTCTAGGGATCTAATGGGTGAAACGAACCCACTAGTGAAATCCCACATACCTGGTGACGAAAGGAACTGATGGAACCTTGTTGTGTTCTTGAGCTAGGGTTCTTGACCTTTTTCTCCTCTCTTGCTTCTAATTTTCTAAGTTTTGATTAATGATTTTGACTAAGGTAAGTTCTAGTTATGTTTCTAGGTTTAAACTGATTAAAACCTCATGATTTAGGGTCAAAACGACGTATCTTAGGGGGTTAAAATGAAATAGGAAAAGACCAAAAGACCCCTGAATTAACTGCTGTCGGAGTGATCGACGGTTTGGACTGACGGGCCGTCAATCAATCGACGGACCGTCGATTGGGTCCGTAGGTCGAGTCTGCCCGACAGGGCTTCACTAAAACGAGCATAACTTTTTGCTTGGAGGTCGGAATTTAGCAAACTCGGTGGAGTTGGAGAGATAATTCAATTATCTATCATACCATATGTCATGGGACACACAATTCCTTTTGTGCTAAAAGTTATGACCATCTGAAGTTGACCAATCAATAATCTTCATCTAACTGACTGTTGACCCTCATCTACGGTCAGACCTACGGACCGTGGATAGAATGACGGTCTGTGCTGGTCAACCATAGTTTGTGTCAGAGGCTGGGTAGGGGAAGTCTCGATCTACGGACACAGACCACGGACCATGGTCTGATCTACGGACCGTGGGTCTGTCCGTGAGTCGGGACTTAGCCAATTTTCTGAGCTGGTTCTGGGAGGGGTTGCAGTGGTGAACCACGGACCACCAGCACGGGCACTATTGAACCAGGTTGCAAGATTATCAATGATGCTGTGAACGCCACGAATATAATTGCTAGAATATAAATAATAAACTCAAAATTATGCAAGATGAACAATGAAGAATCAGATTGGGAGTTAAATCCCAAAGTAACCTAGTAATTTTTTAGTTCAGTGTACCAAGCCCTGGGAGCCTATTTGCAGGAAGGCACTATTGATATCAAGTTGTTGAATGGGCCAGCTTTGTTGTTTTGTAATCGTAAGAACGAGTCAAACAGTTGCAGGCTTTACCACAGGACTAAGAGTACATTTAAAGTCAAGTCCAAGTCTTTGTATGAACCCTTTAGCAACCAGAGGAGCTTCGTACCTGTCAACAGAACCATTAGGATTATATTTAATCCGGAAAAGCCACTTACAATCCACCACATTTATGGAAGGATCACATGGTACCAACTCCCAAGAGAAATTTTTATTTTGTGTTCTTTTTAGATGAGGAAAAATATTGTTAAATGGGAATTGATTTTCAAAAAATAAGACGTCACGTGATAGATATATTTTGTTAGTTAAAGGATCAAAACATTGATGGTTGTAGTGTTTATTTGAAAAGCCTAAATAAACACATGGTGTCTAACGGGGCTTTAATTTGTTTTTGGCATATGGTTTGAGCAATGGATAAGAGAGGCAACCAAATACTTTAATGGACTCATACTTTGGCATCTTTTGAAATAAAATTTCAACTGAAATTTTATGCTAAAGATTGGGTGTAGTTAGCCTGTTTATAAGATAGACAGCTTGTTGACAGGCAAAACTCCAGAAGTGTGATGGTAAAGACACTTGATGCAATATGGTTCTAACAGTTTCAATTACATGACAGTGTTGTCTTTCGACTAGAGTAACTCGTTGTGGAGTATATGGGGGTGACACTAAGTGTTCTATGCCATGTGTTTTGAGATAGGACTGTAAACTTTGAAATTCGCCACCACCATCCGTGTAAAAAGATTGCATTTTGGTGTTAAACCTCCGTTCAAGCAACGGATGCAAATTTTGAAAAACTTCTAGAGTTTCTTTTTCTGACTTTAAAGTAAACAGCCACATGTATTTTGAAAATTAATCGACAAATAGCACATAATATCTTTTTTTATGAATTGACAGAACCGGAGATGGACCCCATAAATTGCATCCCCCTTAAAGTTTAGCCTAGTCATAATTATTCTATGAATCTTCTATAGAAAACATGTACCCAATAATCTAGCTTAACCCGTATTCCCGTCACATCCCAAGGATCCCCTCTCATTACTTAGAAACCCTTTTTTATTTTGTTGTTTTTACTTACTAGTGACAAAACCCCCATTGTTAATTGACACTCTTGTGTCCCCCTTTAATTTACAATGTTTTTAATCGTTAATCTCTTTAGCTACGACTAGTTAGAACTAAATTTATTTTTCTATTAATTCTCAAAACTACTCTATTGGGAACGATCCCAACCCTTGATTGGGTTACTAAACTATTGTACAATCGTAGATAGTTTCATCAGAACTAGTGTCTTGATTAGGCAAACATCAAAATGGCGCCGCTGCCGGGGATTGGTGTTATTTGATAATTCTTAGATTAGTAGAATTTTTGTTCTTCTTAGTTGTAGTTTTAGTTACCTAATTTTTAGTTTCTTATTTTTCTTGTTGAGCTTTGAAACAGAAGAGATGATTATGTCAAGCAGTACTCGTGAGCAAATGGAGTTCCCTTCATTAGAAATAATGATGTTGAGGGATCGTATTCTAACTTTCAAACAATTGGAAGGTGAACGGATTCATGAGGCATGGACAAGGTTTAAATCGCTTCTGATTCGATGCTCCCACTCATTAAATTCCCGATATAGTCCTCCTGGATAGCTTCTTCAAAAGTCTAGGTCTTGGAAACAAAGCATTGACCGACCGAGTCATTCCATGTGGTATTACACATCAGCCCTATACGATAACAGCCCACCTGCTTGATCAAATGGCTGAAGCAAACCAAGAAGTAGCAAAGGACTTCATGTTGGCCGTACTGATGACTCAAATGGATGAGTTGGCCAAAAAGATAGTGGAGATTAAAGTCCAATGCAAACAGAAAGGAAGACACGTTCCCCCTCATGAGAGAAGAAAACCCAAGGACAATGAGGGTAAACGTGTTGAGGGAATTCTCTCAATCATTCTCAACAAGGTAAGTGAGCATGATAGAGTGCTGGAAGAAGTGAAGTAAAACATCAAATTAATGATTCAAATGATTGATTCTCATTCCAGATCCATTCAGCTGCTCGAGAACCTTACTGGTCATGTCATGCCTCATCTCCATCAAGCCCAAAGCAGGGGGTTGCCAAATGATGTGTTGGCTAACCCCAAAAGTGAAGTTTAGGTCTTAACTCGCGTCGTGCCACAACGTTAACTAAGGCGCTGTTTTGGAGGCAACCCAAAACCCTTAACTTCTTTAATTTTGTTTAGAAATAATGTTGTGTTGATGTCTTAGTTTTGAGTGCAGAAAGTGTTGATAGGTGCAGGTTGGCGAGAAAATGTTCCATTCGATGCATCGCCGATTAGGTCGGCAATCCCGATGAAGACCGTCGTTTGGTCCATCACATTGACTGGAGGTCCTGTAAGACTCGGTGAAGTAAGTAATAACTCGGCACGTCGCCGAGTTGATCAGAGGGGTACCTAACGTCACCGAATGGACGTGAGCTGGATCGGTACTAATAGCCAAATGTTTTAAAGTTTCAAAGTCTTCATTTTTCCCCGATTTCAAACTTCGCAAATTCTCCCTTAGTAAGTATTTTCAATACTTTTGCATTCCAAGTATTTTAGTCGTCGATTTGTGCTTGGAAATGGATTACATTGCCGTCTAGCACTTCAAATATCCTCTTAATCAGCAAAAAATGTTGGTTTTTTCAAACCCCGAGGCAACTTTGAGAAAAACAATATTCGCTTATGCAATTGGGTTTATCGTATTGATGTGTTTTGGGCCTCTCTGATAGATTTAGATTGTGGAAATGTCAAGTGCGATTTATAAATGTTGCCCATGTTATCTTGATTTTTGAACTCTCTTTTTGTTGTGGGTAGAACTGAGTTAACTTTTGTGGGTTTGTGCATGCGTGATGTTTATCATGATTAAGTGTTATGGGTCTGAGCTTAATTGTATTAGTGCATAGTTTAATTTTGTTTTCAGGGGTTGCGAGGTTGAAGTCGAGAAGATAGGTTTGGAATAGGTATGTTGGGACGTTAGGCGAGCTGGGTCGAGCTCGCTAAACTACTTGGCAGTTTTCCTAATGACCCTATCTCACCTTTAATTTCATGCTACTTGTGATATGGGTACTGTAACTTTCAGCGAGAAATCTTTGATCGCCAAAAGTATTCGGTGACTCGCCGAAAGTCTCCTTGATCTCCCCTTGTCTACACCCCTGAACGTTTTTGCACTGTACTCTTCGACGGATAAAACTCTGCTCGCCAAAGTAACTTGGCGACTCGCCAATCTATTTGGCGAGTTTTTCTGCAATTGTGTCCCTCTGAATTTGATTTAGTTGTTTTAACTTCTTCCTAATTCTTTGCAGAAATGGCTAGATCTAAAGTTGCAGGAAGAAGAAGGCCACCCCAAGGCAAAACAAAAGTGATTACAATCAACGAGGATGCAGACGCATCTAGAAGTAAGGTTGCTAAAATTTCCACGACTGATGGAAAAGGCAAGAGCAAAGACAAGACCTTTGAATTATCATATTCAAGCACTGACAGTGATGGATTTTATAGAAATGACCCCAATCAATTTGAAAGCAAAGATGTAGGTTCTGATGAGGATGATCTGTTAATAGCACAGAGGGCTGAGCGGCAAACTAAGAAGCTGAATGATCTATACAGGGTCAAGACTCCCCAACCTACCCTACTACACCTCCAGTTCCAGAATAGGCAATGGTATTAGCACCTCCAGTATAGGGTCCCCAGCCTAAGTCAATGAATGAAGAAAAGGCTGAAGGGCTAAGGACAATTCTGGAGGAAAAGTGTATGTCCATAGACGGGGTTATAAACAGACACCAAGAGATAATGGAGTGCCTGAGGTACCACAAGTTCCAAATTTTTACTAAACACCATGGCCCTAATATTCCAAACTGGGTAAGAGAGTTCTACAGTGCATACAGTGCACTAATACCCCAGAAAAAGCAGCTAGCAGCAGCCTTCAAGGAAGTTGACTATGTTAGTGTCAGAGGCAGGAGGGTGAAGTGTGATAGTGAGGAAATCAACATAGTCTTGGGCATGTCCACGAATATTGGGGATCACTGCCAGCACTTGATCAGAACAAAGAAGCTGGATGAGATGAAAAGTGGTTAGCCCCACTAATTTCAGATGAGACTCCAAAGTGGTTGGCGGAAGAAGTTCTGATTGAAAAGAAAGAACTAAAATTAACCGCAAGGTTCTGGTTCGGTTTTATCAGCAGCACAATTATGCCGTCCTAGAAAAAGTCAATCATTCGCCTTGCCAAGGCAGCTTGCCTAGGTTGCAACATAGAGGAGACTCGGACAAACTTGGGTACAATCAATGCTTCAGAGATAATCATACATGCAAGGCAGAGCCGAACCTCACCTCCATTCCAGTCTTGATCACAGAATTATGCAAACGAGCCCTGGTGCCTCAAGATGCCAAGAAGGATGTAGAAGTGATGCCCACAGCCTCTACTGATATCCGTAGGATCGAAGCCGAGTCCCTTAAGGATCAAGAAGAAAGGAAGAAGGCAGCATCGGTGGAGTTAGTAAACACAGAATCATCGCCTGCAGAGGCACCTCTTCCTACTTCGACCCCTGGGCCTTCAGTTATATCCATTGCCATTACTACTCCCACTGATACTCCAGGTTTTTATGCTGCTACACGGTTTCCAAGACCCACTACTGTTGTTGCTGCTTCCCATCTTCCACTCACCCAGGCTTCCCTATTCTGGATGGGACAACTGGCCTTTTTGCTGATCGTCAAGCTGCTAGTCTAGAGGCCACTATTCCAGGCATGATCCGAATTACCCTAACTGATGATGTGACACCTCTGAGCACAACCATTGATGCCCTAGAGGCCAAGATAGCGGTGTGTGAGGATAACCAAGGGTCCACATAGGAGGTGACTTCTTTAAAAGCTGTCATTGCTGGAATGCGTAAAGATGTAGACCACCTGGAAGTCCACTGATGTGTCCATGGTCTTTGGAACATTGGAGATTCCAAACGAACCTGAGATGCCTCAGACCTTCACTGTACATGGGGATAGAGCGAAGCAGATATCCGATCTTGAATTAGAGACAGAGACTGGCGAATATATATTTGAGGGAGCTGCAGCGGACGACATAGCCGAGACCAAAGAAATCATGATAGATGTTGATGTTCAGGCTTCCTTGACAAAGGCTCCTGCTGTTGGATCCAATGAAGCTAGTCCTTCTAGGGGTCACTCTGCGCATTGAAGCCTAGATAGATAGAGTGACCAATTAGCCAGGATCCCTTCTTTACCTCCCTCTCTGTCTTTCTTTAGTTTCCCTTTCAGATTCTGTGTTAATTGCATGTGAGAACAAATTGCTTTTATTTGTGGTGGGGTGAGGCCCACCTTTGTGTGCTATTTGATGTTAGTATGTTGTGTATATTTGGGCTTTGTGCTTAAATTGTGTTAAATACTTCTTTCTGTGGACGTTTTAGCTTGTGGCTCCTTTTATTTTATATTTCATTAGCTTGTGGCTCCCTTTATTTTATATTACGAAATGATTTTAACCTGTCCGAAAAATTGTTGACACCTCTTGTGTGATGAATGTGACTAATCTTTCGCAAAAAAAATTGATTCTCGGTGGCAATTAATACCGATGACTTGAATAGTGCTCTCAATCGAAGGAACATGAATGCGCGACTACGATGAGGCCAAATGAAGTTGCATAGACAATATGTGAACTCTTTGTATCTTGTTATGACTAGCCTAGTATCGAATTGAGTCTCTTGTGATGATCATTGCACACTAGTGAAGTGTGGAGTCTTGTTTGACTTATAATGTCGATGCCTAGTGTGGTAAGCTTACTTGTGAACTATGCATGATAGATCCTAGAATTTATCCCGTTGGTCCGATCAACTAAGTGATGCTATCTCTTGATATGATCTTAGGCAATTTAAAGAGTGTGAACTAATTTGACATATACCTCTTTTGTGACCTACCTTGTGAGTGTGTGAACCGCTTTTGAACAACCCTTTGAGCCTTACTTTTCTTTGGAAGAAACTTGATGAAAACAATGACCTTTCTTTATCCATCACCCATAATCCTATTGAAGTTGTGGTTAGTTGAATAGCCAACTTAGGCCAAAAACCTAAGTTCGAGGTGTGGTGAAAAGATAGGGGCAAGTCAAGAAGTGCAAGGAAAGTCTCCTCTTACCCATGGTTTTGAGAAAAAATGGAACCCCTCCATATAACAAAAAAAGAGAAAAGAGACAAGACAGAAAAAGAATGAAAAAGAAAGTGGTGGAATAAAGTACAAAAGAAGGGGGGTTTCCAAACAATTCATAGGAAGAGAATAATAGGATAACCTATGACGCACTAATGAAAATGATGAAGGAAAAAGGAAAGGAAGTGTTCAGAGCACCACATCTCATGAGGATGAAAGCCACTGAGCCTAAATGACCATACCTTTGCACTCAGCCCCATTACAAGCCTTGAAAAGACCTTTTTGATCTTGAGTGAGCTGAAACAAATGTTGATTGGAAAATATGGGCAAACCGATAGGTGAAATTATGCATTATGTTCTTCTTTGTGAGTGTGAGCTTTGCATCTGATTTCGAAGCTTTAAACTATGAAACCATTGTGTGAATATGGTATCATTCTTTGTGTGAGGGCATTTGAACACTATAGTTGAGCTTGAATTTTCATTTGAAGCAAGTATTGTGAGCATGAAATTCGTTAATATTGGTGAGTCACAACTTGAATCTTTGAGTGCATATTTGATCTTTGCATAAGTAAATTGAGTCTTCTTATGTGCATTCATGATTCAGTCTTGTGTAGCACTGTTCGAGACACCCTTTTTTGAACAGCTGAACTTGAGTTTGCTTGAGGACAAGCAAAAGTTAAAGCTGGGGGTGTTGATGAGTCCACAAATTGGACTCATTTAGGGCTATATTTTAATAGAAATTGTGTCCTCAAATGCTTATTTTACCTCAATATTTAATGAAAACCCCTTAAGTTTTAGGTATTTGAAGTTTGAAGGAAAGCATGGAAGAGGCTGAAAAGCACGAACAAATGAAGGCCTGAGGATCGCCGAGTCCACTTGGCGAGTCACCGAAGGGTCTTACTTCGCCTTTTGTTCCATTGTGCTGAGCCATGTAGAAGAGGATCAAGTCGGCGGAAAAAAGGAGCAGTCGACGCATTGTCGAGAAATTCCGTAAAGCAATACCATGCCGCCCAATGACCCAGAGCACAATGATGATGAAGGCTGGTACCAGACGACGATGAACTACACCAAAGGGCGAATTGTCGAGTTTATCGGCGATTCCAACTAACGACGCCGAATGATCAGCTGCAACACAAATTTGTGAAAACTATAAATACTAGTTAGAGTTGTAGTTTTAAGTGTCGAACAATTATTATAATTTTCATAGAGAATAGTACTTTTTAATATTTTTCCTCTAAGTTTGAGAAGGTTTTGAAGACTTGAAGATCCAAAGGGTTTCATATTCAAGATTTAGAGTTGGGTCTCTTGGATTCTTAATTTTTGGCATGTATCAAGACTTAAATCTTCATACCCAGTTGAATGCGAGCTCAATTTGGTATAAATTTGTATCTCTTATACATTTGTGGCTAAAAACCCCAATTCTTGGGGTGTGATTTAGCGAATATGGGTTAAGATAATTGTTGGGTCTTGCTTGTTGATAGTTTCATCGTAGTTTAATTGTGATTTCGTTTGGTAGTTGAGGATAAATTTAGTTTATTTGTAGTTGCAAATACAAGTTTATTTATGTGTTTTCGGCTTTCTCTAGAGAGAGATCGTAAAACTAAAACTACTAAATTGATGGCCGGTGCGAGTGGGTCGACATGAGGTTCAGCTCGAGAGAGTGAACCCTAGTCCCATGTCCACACACTCAGCTCGAGAGAATGAGTGGGTTAAGGCCTAAGATGTTCTTCATGCGGCAAGTGGGTGTCCGAGAGGAACGCATTTGAAATGGGGTAAGTTGCGAGAGAGAGAGCTTCTCCCCCTTAAAGTTTAGCCTAGTCACAATTATTCTATGAATCTTCTATCGAAATCATGTACCCCAATAATCTAGCTTAACCAGTATTCCCGCACATCCCAAGAATCCCTCTAATTACTTAGAAACCCTTTGTTTTATTTTGTTGTTTTTACTTGCTAGTGACAAAACCCCCATTGTTAATTGACACTCTTGTGTCTCCATTTAATTTACAATGTTTTAAATCATTAATGTCTTTAGCTACGACTAGTTAGAACTAAATTTTATTTTCTATTAATTCTCAAAACCATTCTCTTGGGTACGATCCCAACCCTTGGCTGGGTTACTAAACTATTGTACGATCGTAGACACTTGCATCGGAAGTTGTGTCTTGATTACGCAAACATCAGCTACTAGTCTAATTTCCCAAAAACAGACAAAGTATAACTAAGGATCATGTAAGACTAAGAGTTAACCCTACAATCTTTCTAATGATCATATGAAACCCAATTTATATAGTTTCTAAGTAAGCTAAGTCTAAATAAACATGTTATAACCTACCTCGAAGTCAAAACCATACTAGAATTTGTACTCAAGATCTTTATTTTTTCGACTGTTGCGGATCACCTCCATGCTATAAAACATTATACATCAATACAGGACTACTGATACTCATATTAATGTCGCAAAATTCATAACAAAAATGAGGTGAAAAATTGACCCTCGGAACTCGACAAAGAAATAGAAAATTAACTATGTCATTGTACTTCCTTTGAGGTGAACATTACATGCCCCAAAGTTGGGTGAATATGAAGGTCATTTTGAGCCTCGAATGGTATGAAAAGCTTCCTTTTAAAGAATTGAATAAAAGAATTGAGGTTCAAATAGAGAACAAAACATGGAAATAAAGCTAGAATAAACAATATAAATCAAAGGGAAAGAGAATTACCTTTTAATCCCATAAAAAGATCAAGAAATGAGTTTAAAGAATCCTACTTGTGCTCAACAACAATGGAAACATTTGAAGGAATATGAGATATAAAAGCACTCGTGATTGTAGCCCCTGCAGACCCGAGGTCACTGGAGTGGAGAAGACTTGCAAGAGTTGATGTGAATAGTCTCCTCCATATCCATGGAAGCCAATGATAGGTACATGCATGAGATCACTAAAGCGAGCAAGTTGTAAATATCTGATGCATCATTACTAAAAAGGCACCTCATGCGGAGTTACAATTTTTTTTTTGAGATATTTGGCCAATTTAATATTGAGGTGACATGAAGAAAAAATAGAGAATCTGAAATTGATCCGAACTGGAGTCATTTAACAATTATGGGAATATTCCTGCTATGATGGTGCCGCTAGAGGCTCGTATTTAGAGTTCTTCAACAGTTGATTGACATTCATGTAGGCTAGGTTTTCTTTTAACTAAGTAGTTAGACATGTCTTTACTTATATAATATCTTGTAGATAGTTGAGAGACTTTATGGATGGGCCTTCAGACATGGAGTCTAGATTGTTGAATATATGGATAGTCGTGGGCTACGCTAATGATAGACTCGGTTAGGAAATGTTTACTTTGAGATAATTTCTAGGTGCTATACTAGGGGACACGATTGTGGGTAAAATGGCTTATGAACAGGAAACATTCGCGAAGGAATCCTTCTGATTGGTTATGGTTGTTTTTTTTTAAGTTTATGTATGTATTTATGTAAACTGTCTCTATTATGAAACCTGAACAATACATTTTGGGAAAAACATAAGGGTTGTATTTAAAGTGATAAATTGTTGACAATCTCATCCAATGAAGGTGCTTTTGTTTACTTGTATTTACAAGTGTGGTTGTATTTCATTGAGATTGCGATTGAGTTTGTGTGACTAATGTTTGACTCTGGTACCACACCTGGTACAAGGGTGTCGCGACCTAAATTAGGTCCTTGACTGGCAGTACGGGGAAAGAATCCCAAAGCAAGCCTTAACATAAATCTACAAAAAATCGGGCATAGTTTCCTTTATTTTTAGGCCTATCCTAAATTTTTCCTTTCTCAGAAATCCACCACAAAAATAGTTACGACTATAAACCAAAGCATAATATCCATTGATGATCTAATTGTCACACAATAATACCAATTTCGTCTCTAAATTCGAAAAAGAAGTTCAAAATTAGTCACTTGACTACAATGCGAAGGAATAATCATGACTCAAATAAAAGAATGACAAATGGAGCTACTCTAAGAGTTTTTTAAGAAACAAATAAATCATAGAAATTCCAATACGTCTCTTGCCACGTGAAGCAATGCGAGGCTCACAAGATACTATCAATCCACACTCTCTAATTAATGAAGTCTTCTCCAATGTCACCTGAATTCTCTGTAAAAATATTTAGCGAGGAGTGAGACACTAGCTCAGTGAGTAATAATACTTAATGACAACCATTTTAATGAGGGAAAAGTCAGAAAACATGCTAGTATGATAATCAAATGATGAAAATTGTTCCCTTTCAGAAACGGTAACAATATTCAATCTTATTTGTCTCGTGTAATTAAGATCAAGGTAACTTTTTGAAATAATCTCAGAAAAACATTTTCCATATCAAATCTTATAGCTTGGAGGTTCCCAAGGATGAATCATGTAATCAGCGTGGCCTTCTCTTAAAGAAGTAACCAATAACGGTTAACTCCTCATAAAGGAGATAAGTATTCATATTGGTAGATCCCTACTCGAGGGATATCGGTAACGGTATTCTAGTTCTACCTTTTCACTAGCAAGGGCCTTCTCAGTATCAGTAACTACAACGTGCACCAGGTCTAACGAACCCCCCGCCGTTAGCTACAAGATTCATCAAGGTCTACTCCCATTTAAACTTTTACTGTAATCAGTAAAAGCATTTCAAAATCGAATAGAGCATTTAAATCTTATCAAACATCATCATTTCAAATTTAACAATTCCATGTCAAAATAACATTTCTCAAATAATTTTAGAACCCTTTCAATAACAGTAATCATATCTATAAAAATGGGATCATCTCAAATAATCTTTTTAGTATCATAGAAGTAAAAGACTTGTCCCACATGCAAGTTTAAAACCTTCGGTAACACATTTACTTTATAAACCGTGTAAAAATCATGAAATTTATAAATTACAAATTGTGGTAAGATTAATACTCACAGTACTTGTGCTGAAATAGCAAGCTCGCCACTCTAGCAATCCGTATGAATCCAATTAGTCAATCTATAATCAAATTCATATCAATCTCCAGTAATATTCTATCTTTAAGCTAATTCTATAACTATTTAAAATACCCAACCCTCAAGTTTTAGGTTTAACTCTCAATGTGTCAAAGTATCTTATTCCGTAAAGATATATTCCTTCAATTTCAGCAGCAACAAGTTAAAAGCTCTAAGTATTCATATCTTGCGGTTGCTCAAACAATTTTTTTAGCTATTACAACAGTTAATAGCAACTCAAGTTCAACATAACAATGTAATTCCAATTAGTGCTAGTATAAAATATACTTCTATATATTTGTATTCTCATTCCCAAATCCATTGATCAATCACGTCTCTTGCTACTCAAAAATCAGATAGAAAATATATGTGATTTATTCGTCTGTACAACCCTTGCTACCCAATTATTAACCTCTAGTAATTAGATTTCAACACCTACAGTGAATAACCTAACTAATAATCTTGGAGAGGGTGTAGGAGAAGAAAAGAAATAAGGATTTACCTCGAACCTGGTAGAAAAACCTTCGAATAAGTCTCTTTCTCCTTCTTCTCCCTCACCCTTCCGTTTTTTCTTTCTTACTCTCTATATTCGATGTTTTTTTTTCTTTCTACTAAAAGTTGCACCGTGGCTTCCTAGGGCTTTTAGCCCAAACTCTTTTTTTTAAAACTAATGACTTATTTGCCCTTAACTTAATTATAGGGTATTACATTCGCCCCACTTTAAGAAATTTGATCCCCAAAATTAAAGTAAGTGTGTACCTGTAGAATGAAACAAGAGAGGATACTTGACTCACAGCTACTTTTCCAACTCCCAAGGATAAGTTAGACCGTTAAAAATTTACGCTACAACAACATAATTTAAAAACTTTAGACACATAATCTACTTTTCCAAGGCCAAACGTTCACCACTTTTCATTATTGATACTTTGTTACTCAATCAAAATTTATAGAAGGAGAAAAATAAATTTGAAACAACATCAAGATAATATTTTTGACCCTTTTTAGAAATTCATTCTTTATTATATTGCTACTCTCAAGGTCCTTCTACATATTTCATATGTGAAACTTAACAACCTCTTCAGAAATATGTATGTATACTTGTTGCATTATGAAAGCTCAAGTAGATCAAAATGTTGGATTCTAGACTCATGTTAAAAAGATATTCTTGAACATGAAAAACTTAAATGAATCTAACCTGGATAGCTCAAAAACTAAGCAATGACTTGGGATAGGAAGAAAAACAAACCCATGTTAATAGAGAGAACTTTTGTATCTTAAGTTATTAATTTTATTTAGAGTAGGTTTTGTTTCATACTCTTGAATTAAACTTTCCAAAAATAGTCACAACTCACCCTAAAAATATTTAAAAGAGACGAATGAGAAGGAAAAAAGGAAAAATATTAGAAGGACGAAAACCTTGTCCATGTGAGATCACATATATATTAAATGAAAAATAATCAATACCATATGAAGGAGACAACAAAATAGCCAATAAAAACCATACATTAAAGGGAGTAAACTATGAGATATCCAATGATGATAACAAATCATTCTAACCAGAAAGGACCTATGTTTTGGAATAACATACCTCAAAATATAGACTAACACATCAATTAACTGTCCATCTTTAAAGTACTTATAATATCCAGTGATAAAATTTAGTAAAGATAGATAAGGATAATTTAGAAATTAAAAAATATGGACATGCAAACACGTTAACTTTCGAAGGATTTTCTCAAGAATAGAAAAAATTATCCTTATATGTGAAGAAATGACATTGTCGATGAACAAATGAGAGATCCCATGAAGGAGAGACAATTTATTTTGTACTCTATGCGGATATTTGGGCTGAAGTTGATGTATAATAGTCTTGAAAAGACACTACATAACTTCAAGAAATGGAGAAAATACATACCCTGTAGTAGCTTTCCACAATATATTATGTTTTTTCTTCATAATAGACATTCTTCTAACCAAAATAACATCAACTAAAAAAGCTCTAAAATAGACTAACCCTTCTTCTACCAAGTTTGTTGAAATTTAATCTATTTTACTACAATAGGATAATACTTTAAATAACTTTTGACCATACAACTCCAGTAATCTTCCCCCATGCTTTTCTTTTTACTTTTTGAATAAATTTATCCCTCTTCTGACCATCAACAATTTCATTGTCCTGTGTTTTTAATTTGTTGAGATTATAATTAACTAATAAGATGTATGTTCTGTCGAATAGCTTAAGCTTTTAGATGAGATGGTCACACACTTCAACATGGTATCAGAGCAGGTAGAGGTCCTGAGATCGAATATCACTGCCACCCATATCAAAAAAATTCACATGCTTGGCCCATGAAAAAGAATCAAGCCCGGACATGAGGGGACGTGTTGAGATTATAATTAACTAATAAAAAGTGTGTCTTTCTAATAGCTTATGCTTTTAGAAAATATGGTCACCCACTTCAACAATTTTTCAACAAAATTAGACTAACATCATAAGATCCTATTCCTACTTATACGCCATATTTCTTAAATTTCTCCAAAGCCTACATGTAATTTTAAGGGAGGACTACCTACACAGCATGCTAGGTGATCTATAACTTCATATCATGTGCTACAACATTGTGTCCCTTCAGGGTAGAATAAACTAATTGAAAAACTATGAGTTGAAACCAAATAGAGATCAAAATTTTCTAAAACTTTTGGTTCTAACTGGTTTAGTACATACAATGCAACAAACCTTTAGTTAGAACCATCAACTTCAAAGATCCCAGAAATCTCCAGTATGTGAAATACCAGTTCAATGCATGTGAAAAACAACTTGCATTCTTCAGTTATACGAATTGCCACGGTAAGAAAACTAGAATATCCCAAATTAATTTATAGAGGCAGAAAACAGCAGAACTAGAGATTTTTGAACTTACAATTCTTGGGCAAAATGAATAAGTCATTGTGGATAGGCTGAAATGAAGAAGGAAATAACATAAAAACTGAAATATTTGACTCACCATCTCACTGCTAACTTTGAGGGTTTCTTGATCTACTGGATTGACCCATTAGTAGGTGGTAGTTTGGCTTTTCTTATTTACACCAATGTGTTCATGCAACAAGAACGTGCTCGTTTATCCAATGACTTCTAAATTGAATTTGTTTGAGTTTGACTTGTGGGTGTAGAAAAACCCATTTGAATTTCATTTTTTTTAAAGGGAAGAAAAAACAAATATTTTTTGTTGTTTCTTTCTTTGTTTTCTCTCAATTATTATTTTGTTTTTCTAGTTATTGGTTTGCGGCTAAAGAAACAAGATAAGCTGCAGAAGAACTTAATTTCTTATGGCTGGAAAGTTAAAGCTTGATATACACGATTGAGTCTAACAATATCCTAAACAAACTCCACAAAATGGGGAGATAAACCTAATCCTAATTACCTACTAAAGACTTAGTAAACATTAAACAAAAGCAGTAACAAAAAGACTTAAACCACAATAACTAAAGACTTATAGCGCAGTAACTAGTAAAGACTAACTAATGCACTGATACGCCTCTCTGAAGATAGGCAGTGTGCAACAATGCCTAGCTTGAACATGTGTCTGTCGAAGGTTGGTTTTGAAAGGTCCTTGGTAAGTGTATCTGCTAGTTGGTCCGTAACGTTTATATGGACAACTTGAACTTGCTTGAGCTTAACTTGTTTGCGAACAAAATGGAAATCCACCGCATTGTGTTTCATGCGACTATGAAAAACTAGATTGGCACATAAGTACGTAGCACCAACATTGTCACGATATATAGTTGGGACATTTTGAATTTTAAGTTGCAGCTCAGCCAGAAGGTTGGTGACACAGTTTGTTTGCGCAAGGGAACTTGCAACTGCCCGATATTCAGCTTTAGTGGAAGAACGAGCAATCGTTCTTTGCCTTTTGGAGAACCAACTCACATGATTTTTGCCAAAAAACAAAAGATAACCAATAGTGAAAGCGGGATCACTGGCGTCTCCAGCCCAATCCGCATCAGAGTACATATGTAAAGAGAGGGAATTACGGCATATCGAACGCAAACCAAAGTTAACAGTCCCTTGAAGATATCGTAGTACCCATTTTACAGCTTTCCAGTGAGTCTCTGAGGGAGTTTGCATAAATTGTGACAAATTGTTTACTGAGAAAAAAATGTTTGGATGAGTGAAGGACCAATATTAAAGCTTCTAGATTACCCTCATATATTTGGTTGCATCTGCGGATAATCCACTATCATTGACCTTGGGTGTTTCAATAGCACTCATACGCGTTTTAGATGTTTTGCAATCAGCCATATTCTCCTCACGCAATATATCACTCGTCTAATTACTCTGTGACATAATAATACCATTTGTACTTCTAATGACTTCAATACCTAGAAAGTAGGTGACATTTCCAAGATCTTTTACAGAAAAATGGGCAGCAAGGGAAGAAATTACCTGATTCACAACTAAAGTGTCATTGCCAGTAATGATAATATCATCTACATATAGCAGTAGGTACACAGTGGCACGATAATGATGATGGATAAAGAAGGAACTGTCAGACTCAGATTTGATGAAGCCTAACAAGAGCAAATGATTCTTGAGTTCACTCTGAGAGCTTGTTTGAGTCCGTAGATAACTTTACGAAGACGACAAATATGAGTTGGATAATTTGTAGTTTCAAATCCCTTAGGTTGGGCCATATAGACCTCTTCATCTAGACTCCCTTGAAGAAATACGTTATTAACATCAAGTTGACAAAGAGGCCAATCAAATTTGATGGCAATAGAGAGGACCACACGAACAATAGTAGGTTTGACTACAGGGTTGAATGTGTCATGTAAATCAACACCGGGACGTTGGGTAAATCCCTTTGCGATCAATCTGGATTTATAGCGATCAATAGAACCATCTGTCTTTCGCTTGACTCTGTACAATGATGTTTGCGTAATCAAGACACAACTTCCAATGCAAGTGTCTACGATAGTACAATAGCAAAAGTAACCCAACCAAGGGTTGGGGTCAAGTCCCAAGGTAGTGGTTTTGAGAATTAATAGAAAATAAAATTAAGTTCTAATTAGTTATAGCTAAAAACATTATAAAATAAGAACATGCTAAATCTAAGGGGTGACGCAAACGTCAATTATTAATGGGGGTTTGTCACAAGTAAACAAAAATCAGCTTAAATAAAAGGAGTACTAATCACGGAGATGGGATTCTTGGGATGTGATAGGAATACGGGATAAACTAAACTATTGGGTACATGCTTTTGATAATAAATCTGTTGAATATTTGTAACAAGGCTAGATTATAGTGGGGGTAAATTCTCTCTCGAGCAACTTATCCCGAATCAACTCGATTTCTCTCGAACACCAAGTTGCTGCATAAAGAACAACCTCCGCCTTAGCCCACTCACTCTTTCGAGCTGAGTGTGTGGGAGAAGGACTAGGGTTCACTCTCTCAAGCAAGCCGAAAACACAAAGGTGAAATCGTATTTGCAACTACAAATTCATTAAGTTCCTCCACAACTACTAAATGAAATCACATCTAAACAACAAATAAATCATCAACAAGCAACACCTAACAGATAATCTAACCCATATTCAGAAAATCATACCCCAAGAATTGGGGTTTTAGCTAGATATGTAAAAGAGATAAAAAGTTATAC
>NW_006238942.1:841946-857301 GCF_000226075.1 Solanum tuberosum | reverse complement strand
CCATATTCACAAAATCACACCCCAAGAATTGGGGTTTTAGCTAGATATGTAAAAGAGATAGAAATTTATACAAATATGAGTTTGCATTCAAATGGGTATAAAGATTTAAGTCTCAAAACAAGTAAAGAGTGAAGAATCCACAAGACCCAAGTCCAAAATCATGGAGTTGAAACCCTTTGGATCTTCAAGTTCTTCAAAACCCTCTCCAAACTTGAAAATATTCTAAGTCTGAATATAAAACATGATACTAGAAAACTTGATACTAAAGTAAAAACTTCAACTGGTATTTATAGTATTCAGAAAGTGTGCTATGAAGGATCCATTCGGCACAGTTAGTCGGGATCGCCGACCCATTCAGCGACCCACCCTTTGGTGTGCTTCATTGCCTTTCAGTGCTTGCCTTCAGTATCTTTGTATCCTGGATCATTGGGCGATACAGTACTGCTTCACGGAACTGCTCGGTGACACGCCGACTGCTCCATTTCATCGCCAACTTGATCTTTCCCTTCATAGCTCAGCACAGTAGGACAAAATGCGAGATTGTAGGCCTTTGGGTGATTCGCCTAATGGATTGGGCGATCATCATGCCGTCTTTTCTTCCTTCTTTCAGCCACTTTGTTCTTTTTTGCGCGATAGTGTCCATACTTCTATCTCTAAGTTTAAATACCTAAAATTCAAGCATTTACATAAGTTATTGAGACAAAAGATGCATTTGAGGACACTAATTCTATCAAAAATAAGCCCTAACTGAGTCCAAAACGTGGACTCATCAACAACCCCAACTTAAACTTTTTCTAGTCCTCAAGCAAGCTCGAGTTCAGCTGTTCAAAAAGGGATGTCTCGAACAGTGTTGCACAAGACTCAATCATGAATACACACAACAAGACTCACTTTATTCATGCAAATATCAAATGTGCACTCAAAGTTTCAAGTTGTGACACACCATTATCAAAGAATCTCAAGCTCGCAATACTTGCTTCAAATGCAAGTTCAAGCTCAACTATAGTGTTCAAATGCCCTCACACAAAGAATGATTCCATATTCACACAATGGTTCACAGTTTAAAGTTTTGGAATCAAAGGTAACGCTCACACTCACAAAGATGAACACAATGCATAATTTCACCCATTGTTTTCCCGTATTTTTCAATCAACACTTGCTTCAGCTCACTCAAAATCACAAAGGTCTTTCAAGGCTTGTAATGGGGATGAGTGCAAAGGTATGGTCATTTAGGCTCAGTGACTTTCATCCTCATGAAATGTGGTGCTCTCAACACTTCCTTTCCTTTTCCTTCATCATTTTCATTAGTGCTCATAAGTCATCCTATTATTCACTTCCAATGGATTGTTTGGGAACCCCATTTCTTTTGTACTTTTCGACTTTATTCCACAACTTTTCCTTTTCATTCTTTTTCTTTTTCTTTCTTCTCTCTCTTTTTTTTTATATGGAGGGGTTCCATTTTTCTCAACACCATGGGTTAAAGGAGACTTTCCTTGCACTTCTTGATTTTCCCTTCTCTTTTCACCACACCCCTAACTTAGGCCTTTGGCCTAAGTTAGCTATTGAACTAACCACAACTTCATGAGGATTATGGGTGATGGATAAAAAAAGGTCATTGTTTTCATCAAGTTTCTTCCAAAGAAAGGTAAGGCTCAAGGGGTGTTCAAAAGCGGTTCACACACTTACAAGGTAGGCCACAAAAGAGGTATATGTCAAATTGCCTCACACTCTTCGAAGTTGCCTAGGATCGTATTAAGAGATAGCATCACTTAGTTGGCCGGACCAACGGGGCATATTCTAGGATCCATTATGAATAGTTCATAGGTAAGCTCATCACACTAGGCATTGAAATTATAAGTCAAACAGGACTCCACATTTTCGCTAGTGTGCACCGATCATCACAAGAGACTCGATTCGACAATAGGCTAGTCACAACGATATGCAAAGAGTTCACATATTGTCTATGCAACTTCATTTGGCCTTATGGTAGCCATACATTTATGTTCGTTCAATTATGAGCACTATTCAAGTTATCGATATTGATCAAACTTGAGACTCAAATTTTGCAAAAGAACAACCACAATCAACATACTAGAGGTGGCAAAAAAATAATTTCGGAAGGGTCAAAATCATTTTGCAATTTAAAACATGGAGCCACAAGCTCAAACCTTCCACGAAAGAAGTATTAACATAATTATAACTTACAACCCAAATACATAAACAAAACAATTCACGAATAGCACACAAATGTGGGCCTCACCCCACCACAAATAAAAAGCAATTTGTCCTCAAACCCAAATGAATTGAAGTATCCAAAATGTAAAAGTAAGTAAGACAGAGAAGGAGGTAAAGAAAGGACCCTGTCTATGCAGTCTCTCCATCTGTCTGGGTATCAGTGCCCAATGTATCAGACTGGACTTGGATAATAGTCCCCGAAGCTACTTAAGAAAGTTCAGCCGCAACTGACTTGCGATGATTGTCTAAGTCATGAGCCGCCAAAAAAGAATGTATAGCTGTGTAGAATCCACGAGTCCACGAAGGGGCAGTGGGATCTCGGGGGACAGATCTCTTGCTAGAACTAGGCTTTTTACCCTCACTTCCCGTCTGGTGTGGATTTTCTTTACTTTTATCTTTCTTGAAATTTTTCGCTCTTATCTGTCGTGGTGGCATGATTCTCCCTGCAACTTTAGGTCTAGCCTTGTCTGCAAAACTTTAAAGTAAAGTTAGAAAATATCCCAACAAAAGCATAGAAGTTCAGCTGCATAAAAACTCCGCCGAACCAGTTGGTGAAAAGCGCAACCCCTTAGGCGATTCACCAATTGCAGTGCATAGAGGGTACAAGGGTGAAAACAAAAGGTGAACAAGGGGTCTTTTGGCCAGACGCTCGGCGATATCAGGCTTCTCGTTGAAAGGGAAGAATCAACAACACATTTAGCGTTAAATTAAAGGCGAGATGGGGACGTTAGGTGAACCGTCGAGTGGTTTAACGAGCTCGACCCATCTCGCCAAATGGCTCACGTGCCTATTTTCCACCCATCTTCTAGAATTCAATCCCGCAACCCCCGAAAACAAAATCAAAACATGCAATAGCCAAATTAGGCTCAGACCTAGCGGTACTTATGCGTAACCCACAAATTTTCATCCACTATAAGGCACAATTTTCAGGAATCAACTATCTAACTCAGTACGGTCAATATTATCAAAACAAAGGAAGCAAAGAAAAATTCTAATCCTACCAGAGAGGTCCAGCACACATCAACAAGGTAATGACATTGCTCTAGAGTAAAAAATCAATAGAAAGAACTTATAGTTTGGGAACCAACCTTTCGCGCTGACCAAATTAAGATTGAATCTCTAGGCAGCAATGTAATCCATATTCCGAGCACAAATCAACAACTAAAATACTCTAAAAGTGCAAGAAATTTAAAAACAAGAGTACAAGTGTGCGTTTGGGAAGATGAAAAAGTGAGGGAAAGAGAATGAATTTGAAACTTTTAAACCTTTGGTCTGAAAAATCATCCAGTTATCGCCCATTCCGCGACATTAGCCTCGATCACCGAATCACTCGGTGTTACGCCTAGTAGCAACTTGCCTCATCAAATTTTACAGTACCTCCAGTTATTGTAAGGGTCCAAGCGGTGATATCCATCGAGATCACCGACATGGTCGGCGATTCACCAATAATTTCCTGTGGTCGCTGAGTTTTACAGACTCCAATGTAAATTGGTCTTGAGTCTAATGGTGGTCCGGTTCGGGGTCGCCGAAACTTTCGGTGATTCGCAAAAAGGGCTTGTAGCTCACTAATTTGTACTTGTCGATCACTCTCCACACTTCCACCTGTGCAATCAACACACTATTATTTTATCAAAGTAAAATAAAGCAATAAAGGGTTTTGTGTTGCTTCCCAAACAACGCCTTAGTTAACGTCGCGGAACAATGCAAGTCCACCTTCAAACCTCATTCTTGGAGTTAGCCATAGTGTCACTAGGCAAACCCCCTTTTTTTCTCGGATTTTGGTGAGACGACATCTGATCCATTTGGGTCTCCAGCTGTTTGATTGATATTGAATGGGAGGTGACGGTCTGGCTCAGGGTCGACACATCTTCCTTCATCTCTTTCAAGATCTTGTTCAAACCCTCAACTTTGTTGAGGATACGAGAAAGCATATCATCAGACCTACCACCCTCTGAATCCTTTGACTTTTGGCATTCATGAGGAGGCACATACATGTCCTTCTCCCTATCCTTCCAGTTAGGATTTCGGTCCCTCCATTCTCTGTCGCGATCCTTCCAACCATCATCCCTAGCCCAACCTTGGTTACCACCCTGCCTTGGGTAGTTTGGACGATAACTACCAACTTGGTTGGCTAGGAAGTTCACCTCCTCATTGTACAAGGTTTCAAACTTTGCTTCTTTAGGATTTGCACACCCGATCCCCACGGCATTGACACTACGGGCACCAACCCTCATGACTTTTTTAGATAAAATGTCTAGTTGTGTCATGATCTTGGCCAAGTTTTGGTCTCTCTCATGATCATTTTCCATTTGCTCCTTAGATAGCTTGAATGTGAGAGGGGAGACTTGGTCTACACGAGTGTACCATGCTCGATTTATGGTCGTCATGCCATTTAAAAGTTGTGCTGCTACAGCATATGGTTGTTGCATCAAGCCTCCAGATGAAAGTTGGTCAGCGATACCTTTGTTTACCGAGTCCAAGCTTCGGTAAAAGTACTGCAGCAAAACATTGTCGAGCACACCATGAGTTGGGCATTGGAGCACCAACTTTTTGAATCGCAGCCAAGTCTCATGAATTGGCTCACCCTCCAAATGCTTAAAGCTTTGGATACTGTCCCGAAGAGTCATGATTTTCGAGGGAGGGAAAAATCACACATTAAATGTGATGACCAACTCCTCCCAAAAAGTGATGGATTCGCGTGGCAACTCCGCCAGCCATTTGCACACTTCTCCCATCAATGAGAAAAGGGAATAACCTTAACCGGACCAACTCCTGAGAAATGTTTTTGAAAGAGAATGGTCCGCACACATCTACGATATTTCAAAGATGCTCGTGAGGATCTTCATGAGCCAATCCGCTGAAAAGTCCCTTTAGTTGCAACATAGTGCTCGTTATATGGAACACCATATTTCCTTCGGCTGGAGGTAAACAGATGGCTCCAATACCTCCCATGAGATGGGGGTCGTTAATGTTGGGCTCTTGGACATCGTTGAAATTTCTGATGTCATCTTGGTGGCCAACCTGGCTACCGTTCCTGCCATTAACACTCATGCTTTATGTTTTCAACACAAACAATAGAAACAAAACTGAAAATTAAGTAAGTGGAACTACAACTAAGAAGAACAAAAATTTTATTTAGCTAAAACTTCTCAAATAACACCACTCCCCAACAGTGGCACCATTTTGATGTTTGCGTAATCAAGATACAACTTCCAGTGCAAGTGTCTATGATCGTACAATAATAAAGTAACCCAACCCCAACCCTTGGTTGGGGTCGAGTCCCAAGGGAGTGGTTTTGAGAATTAATAGAAAAATAAAATTAAGTTCTAATTAGTCATAGCTAAAAACATTATCGAATAGGAACATGTTAAATCTAAGGGGTGACGCAAGAGTCAATTATCAATGGGGGTTTGTCACAGGTAAACAAAAATTAGCTTAAATATAAGGAGTACTAATTAAGGAGATAGGACTCTTGGGATGTGATAGGAATACGGGATAAACTAAACTATTGGGTACATGCTGTTGATAATTGATCTGTTGAATATTTGCAACTAGGCTAAACTATAGTGGGGTTAAATTCTCTCTCGAGCTACTTACCCCGAATCAACTCGGTTTCTCTCAAACAACGAGTTGCTGCATGAAGAACAACCTCTGTCTTAGCCCACTCACTCTCTCGAGCTGAGTGTGTGGGAGAAGGACTAGGGTTCACTCTCTTGAGTTGAACCTCATGCCAAACAAATCCCACCGACTATCAATTTAGTAGTCTTAGTTTTACCACATCTGTCTCTAGCAAGACAAAAACACAAAGGTGAAATCGTATTTGCAACTACAATTTCATTAAGTTCCACCATAACTACTAAACGAAATTACATCTAAACAACAAATATATCATCAACAAGCAAGACCCAACAGATAATGTAACCCATATTCACAAAATCACACCCCAAGAATCGGAATTTTAGCTAGACATGTAAAAGAGATAGAAATTTATACCAATATGAGTTTGCATTCAAATAGATATGAAGATTTAAGTCTCAAAATGAGTAAAGAGTGAAGAATCTGTAAGTCAAAATCTTGGAGTTGAAACCCTTTGCATCTTCAAGTTCTTCAAAACCCTCTCCAAACTTGAAAATATTCTTAGTCTGAATATAAAACTTGAGACTAGAATACTTGATACTAAAGTAAAAACTTCAACTGGTATTTATAGTTTTCAGAAAGTGTGCTGTGAAGGATCCATTCGGCACAGTTAGTAGGGATCGCCGACCCATTCGGCGATCCACCCTTTGGTCTGCTTCATCATCTTTCAGCAATTGCCTTCAACATCTTTGCGTCCTGGATCATTGGGCGATAGAGTACTGCTTTGCGGAACTACTCGACGACACGTCGACTGCTCCATTTCATCACCAACTTGATCTTTCCCTTCATGGCTCAGCACACATGAACAAAAGGCGAGATTGTAGGCCTTTCGATGATTCACCTAATGGATTAGGCGATCGTCAGGCCGTCTTTTTTTCCTTCATTCAGCCACTTTGTTCCTTTTTGCACGATAGTATCCACACTTCTGTCTCTAAGTTTAAATACCTGAAATTGAAGCATTTAGATCAGTTATTGAGACAAAATATGCATTTGACAACACTAATTCAATTAAAAAAACAAGGCCTAAATGAGTCCAAATCGTGGTCTCATCATAGAACCATTTACAAGCAATGACATTTTTAGATGGATCATGCAGCACCAATTACCACGTTTGATTTTTACACAGTGCATCAAACTCAACTTTCATAGCAGTCTGCCACTCTATGTTTTTGGTGGCATGATCGAAGGTGGTGGGAGTGAATGGAGGTGTTACTTGGGTCATGTAATAGAAAACATGCTTTGGTTTATGGATATTGTGTTGTGAACGGGTGACGACTCGATTTTGAGGCAGATGAAAAGGGGATGGGGTAGGCAAGGCTGGAGCAGATGTGTTCTGTTGTGCCAGTTGAGTGGAGCGACGAGAGTAAACAAATTGAATTAGAGGTTTCGGTGGTTGTTGATTGGATGTGGATGGTAGTTGAGTTGGCGACGGGGGTATAGAATGTGCTTGGGCATGAGGAAGATAAGATAGTGGAGGAGAAGAAGTAGGAGAACTACCTGAAATTGCAGACCCTGTTGGAGCGCAGCCGGAAGAGACAGCTTCATGCGTGTACTTGATGGTATCTACATTGGGTAAAATAATAGAGGGCAGTAAATATGTACAAGCTATTAGAGAAGATATAGGAGACCTAACCTGGGTAGGTTCAACTAGGTTTTCCCAGGCAAAAGTTGTAAACTATGAGGAAAGCTTTGAAAACATATTATGAAAAGGAAAAACACTTTCAAAAAATTTGACATCTCGAGACAAATACATTTTGTTAAATTTTAGATCAAAACATTGATGACAATGATAATTGGACGAAAACCCCAAATAAACTCAAGGCGTCGATCTCGACTGTACTTTATTCTTCGAGTATGGTTTGAGCCATGGATAACAGAACCACCCAAAAAATATTAATTGGGCGTAATCTGAATTTTTACCAAATAGCATATGCAAAGGTGATTGATTCTGAAAAAGTGAGGTAGGTAAGCGATTGATGAGGTAAACCGCCTGTTGACAGGCAAACGACCAAAGGGTTGGTGGGAGGGAAGCTTCATGGAGTAAAGTTCTTGTCGTTTCAACAATATGTCTATGTCGACATGCGGCAATAGCAACTCGTTGAGGGGTGTATGGAGGAGCTAAAATATGTTCAATACCTTGAGAGCATAGGTATGGATCAAGAGTTTTATATTCTCCACCACCATCAATATATAGAGAAAGAACTTTTGCATTGAAATGATGTTCCATTAAAACTTGAAAGTTTTGGAAAAGTTCTTTAACCTCAGTTTTTTATCAAGGTATAAAGCCAAATGAATTTGGTATGTTGGTCAACAAAAATACAGTAGGCTAATTTTTTGTCAATTGATAAAACTGGAGAAGGGCCCCACAAATCACTGAAAATGGTTTGAAATGGTTTGGTACTTGATAGTGTAAGTTGTTGAAAGGGATGCCGATGAGCTTTATTTGATGAACATGAATTACAAACTGAAATTTTTTCGCGTGAACAAGGAAGCGAGAATTTATTTAAAACAAATTTAAAACTCTTGCGTGCGGATGACCCAATTAACGATGCCAAGTGAGCCTGGAGTAAGAATTCGTGTAGGCAGCAATTGCTTTTGGTAAAGGCAAGGAAGGTGAAGTGGGCCACTTATACAGACCGTCTCTACTCTGACCTAGCACCAAAGGATTCCGTGTGTTCAGGTCCTTCACACAAAAATGAAAAGGAAAAAATTCAACAGAAGTGAGATTATCTTGACAAAACTTAGAAACTAAAAGTAAGTTGCACTTCATGGTAAGTGCACATAGAGCATCAGAAAGTTGGAAAGCCTTATTTGAGGCATGTAATTGAGTTGAACCAATGTCAGTTATTGAAATTTTGTTACCATACCCCATGGAGACATTCTCCATGTCATTGTATGCTTGCAAGTTGTGAGGGTTAGTAGTGATATGATGAGATGTGATAGAGTCAACAATCCAGGGATTTGTATATGCCTGTAATCCTGAAACATAGTTGGCCTTTGCCTCAAAATGATTGTGAGATTAGGATCGACAAACATTTGCAACATGATCATCGTTGTTGCACAATTGGCAGAGAAAACCATCATAAGAGTTGGTGGTGGGAGAAGATCGACACTGATTGGGTGTAGGTAAACGATTGTTGGACCACCATTATTTGTTGTTGTGAGTGCCCTTGTTGGAACGACGAGTGTGCCGAGAGTTGGGATGACTAGACTTGGTGGAAATAGCAGTTGCAGCAGTAATATGGTTGGGAGTTGTCTTGGACTCTTCATGGTAAATGAAAAACTCATGATCCAATAGCTTTTCATAGAGTTCTTCATAAGTAATAGTAGACTCACAAGCCCGGATTGCAAGCGGAAATCTCATGAAACTCTGGGCCCAAACCACTCAGGATATTAACAATAAGTTCAGAGTTGGTAACTAGGACACCAACAATAGAGAGTTCATCAGAAATAGATCGAATATTTTGCAAATATTCGGTGACTAGTTGGGAGTCTTTGGTCAATTGCATAAGTCGATCACGCAAACTGAAAATTCTAGTTTGGGACTTATTCGCATAGGTTGTGTATAATGCATCCCATGCAATTTTTGCCGAGTTAGAGGCTGCACCAGTTGTGACAATTGTGGGATCAACTGATGCCATAAGTGTGTTCTGAATAAGTTGGTCCTGGCAAAACCAAAAAGAAAATATAGGATTCACACTAGGGACTATACCAGTTGTGATTATGCGAGAGGGGGAGGGAGCAGACCCATCAAGATGGCCATATAGATCATGACCATCCATAAGCATCGAAAATTTTGCCTTACAAGTTGAATAGTTCTGGCTGCCATGTAATTTGATAGGCAATTGGGATGCCGGATTGAATTGAATGATTATCACTCTGATGTTTGTATGTGCGGTGACAACTCGAGAAGTGTCGCCCATTTGTGGAGGTTGGGAGAGGAAAGAAAATATAGGATCTTACTAGTTAGAGCTTATTGTGGCTCTTGATACCATAAAGAAACAAGATAAGCTGCAGAAGAACTTAATTGCTTATGGATGGAATGTTACAGCTTGATATACACGATTGAGTCTAACAATATCCTAAGCTAACTCCATAAAATGGGGATATAAAGATAATCCTAATTACCTGCTAAAGACTTAGTAAACAGTAAAGAAAAGCAGCAACAAAAAGAGTAAAACTACAGTAACTAAAGACTTATACTATAGTAAGTAGTAAACACTAATTAATGCACTAATAGCGGTTGTACATCCATTATCTTTAGTAAAATGTTCTTGTTATGATGCTCCAATTTGGTGAAATCGTTCGCAAACATTCATTCCTGTCAGGCACTTCTTCTTTCATATTTGAAAATAAGCATTTATTTCATCTATTGTTAAGCATCTATTTTTGAGCATAGAGAATGGAAATGATCTTCTCGGACCTGTGCCTATTGTTGAGCCTCTTCCTATTGCTGCTGAGTTGATGCTGGCTCCCATTGTTGCGGTGATGCCGATGGTGCCTGCTCATCTCGAGGCTTCCTATCACTTTGGCAGTTGTCTTTTCCCCAACCTCAGAGGTATTCAAAGGCATAACCTATACATCCACAATGAAGGAAGATACAAATGTGGAACTTGTGGTACAACATTCAAATAACTAGTTGATCGCAATGTCCACTAGGAGAATGTACACCGGCGTCATCCGTGAGCAGTTGAGTGGCTGAGTCAATTCTAGGCTCTTGGTAAGAATGGTTTTACGTTTGTTGCTGAATTTTGTATAAGGGTTTTACCCTCTATTTTTTTTTCTTTTCTGTTGTTTGTATGGATTTAATCTAAGGGGTTTTAGGTGGGTTTTACATCTTTTGATGGATTTAGTATAAGAGCTTACTGTTTTTTATGTTGAAGTTTGTATGGATTCTATAACAGTTTTAATAGCTCTTCTTCATTAACTTTATTATATCCATTCATAAAATTATCGACTACAACAATGAAAGTTATTATTATCACACGTTTCATAGTACAATTTCTTCTTGTCACATAAAAAAAACTACTCATATGAATTGTTGAATCTTCTTATCAAAAACACCTACTACTGAGATTCACATGTGTTGCATTCTATGGAGGTTTAAATTTTCTCAAGCTTTTCACTATCCTAAAGACAAAAATAATTGGTAGGCGTAACTTTTAATATTTTTAATTTCTTATATTGTAAATATACTCTTCTAGTTTTTGATTATATAGAATTGTTGGTATATTTAAAATTATTTTTGAGATGCAAATTTTTTTTTCTTATTAATGAAAAAAGTTAACTTTTTCTATAAATAGTACTCTATTCGTTTTAATTTTAATTTTTTGTTTGATTTTGACATGATACGAAATTTTTAAAAGTAAAGTTTAAATTAGATATATATACCAAAATATATTTTAATATTGTGGTCTTGAACATGTTACGTGGAAAGTTAAATTTAAAATTGATTAAATAGAAAGAAACATTCTTTAATATTTTTGAAATGAACTAACATAAAGTAAGACAAATAAATTGAAAGACATAGTATAGCTTTTTTTTTAAAAACTTATAATAATTTTATTATTACTGAAAAATCAGGTCCCTCAAATTTATCAGAAATTACATTTACATGTAGGTTTCAGTCATAAATATCATATGTAGTACATTTGCAATTTATCCTGTAATATGTATTTTTAATTTACGATATATACAGAACTTGATACATACACAAAAACAATATATGTGGCCACCTACAGAATAAAAAAAATATAAATTTAATCACTATTAAAAATTATAAATTGAATGAAATCGTTACCTTATTAAATATGTTGCATCATCATAGGATATTGTATGATTTAGATGTTGGAGGAGAAATTAAATCACACACAACGTACAATCAAAATAGGAATATAAAATAGAGTTAATTCGTCAAAAAATCAAAGAGTCGGAATAAGAGACCTTCTCTTTGTATTTCTATGTCCTCACCAAGGATTTTGTTCATTATATATAGTGTGTTGAAATTGTTAAATGAGGAACTACTGAAGTGAAAATGAAAAGCCGATAATTCTCTTCATATGTCTAACTTTTGTAGGTGGAATTAACAAGGAAGATAAAAGAGTTAACAATTTAACTCATAGAATAATCATAAAAGCCGAAAACCTTCTATGTCGGATGCCATATTCAAAGTACTTCTAATTTATCATTTTTATAGAAAATTAATTAATCATGCATTTTATAACCATAATAAAAAATTTAATAGGAGGTAATTTTTCAAATAATAATAATAATAAAGAGTAAAACAAATATTTCATTTTAATTTATTATTTAATTAATAGTTTAGGATTAAAATGCTACTCCTACCTTGGGGTTAGATCTTCCCAATTATAGTGATATATGTATGATATGATATGATATGATAATATATGATAAGATAAGATAAAAGATGTACTCTATGGTACAATTTGCCTCAACAAAACTGCCCCATTGCAGTTCACAATAAGCTTTATACCTGGTTGATTGTGAATCTCTCTGCTAGTGGATAATAGTTGGTGAGACAATTGGACATGCTTTAAATTCAGTGCCTAGTAATCTTATCTTGTTGGCAATATCAAGAAATATGTAAGAGTATTCCTTGACTGTTTCTTACTCTTTCATTCTCTGCAATTCGAATTCCCTATTAATTTTAATACCTTCATCCCTCGTATTCTTTCATCTCCAACATATTCTTTCTTCAGATAATTTCAAATTTCTTTTGGTGATGTGATGTCGCGACCCAGGAGTCCCCCCTAGATGTGACACGGCGTACAAGACTTCGACAAGCCTCTTAGCATATCATAACATAAGGTAATAGAAAATGTTGTGAAAAAATTTAAAACTTTATCCATACAATCGAAGTCTTTTATAAAAACAAGCGGAAGTCTACAACACTATGTCTCAAACCATCTATAACACTAGAATAATTCTTTGGGACACAGCCCAAACAAAATTCTAAAACATAAAGTAAGAGATAAAGGACATGGTGGTCAAGCCCTCGAATGCTATGAGGACTCACCAAACTTCTTCTTCTTGATCTACTATGATCCTAGTCACGAGGATGGAAGTCGATATCACTGAACCCTACATTTGATAAGAATGTAGGCAAAAGTATGTGTTAGTACAATGATGTACTAAATATGATGGGTAGCATAAATCATCAACATAAGACTATAAGAGGCATTAGTCAACATAAGACATACACCATAATCGTAAGAGACAATAACATAGGCCATAAGCATAAGAGACAACAATATAGTCATAGACATAGTCAATGCATATAAGTCAACATCATATAAGAGAGTCATTTCATAAGTCACCTAAAGGAAAGCTAATGCAATGCATGGATAAGATCCAATAATCCCATCCATACTAAGCAGGTCACTCTAGGTTCTCATTTATCGTTATTACCTTCTTGATCCCATGCTTAGCTTGTTTCTCATAGACAAGGGAACATTCACCTTTAGTCACACATGTAATGGAAAGCAACTTATAGCAATAATCCAATATAAGCATACATCATAACCACAGTCCACAAGTCATAAACATGTTCATTACATAAATCATCATAATCGTAAGAGAAACATATCATAACTACCCTCAAAGCATACTTGTGAAATGCATGAATAAGACCCCATAAATCTCACTCATGCTAAGTAAAGCTTCTTGAGTAAACGTAGTTAATACTAGACTTGACCTTGGGGGAATTAGCCTTAACCGACATAGACCATGTGAGCTTCCATGGAATCCGGTGTTACCCACACCGAAAAGGGTTGTCCTACTTGCGTAAGGTAGAACCATGGCGTGTTAGCTTTAGGTGGATCCAATAGCTAAATAACCTACGGGGGCACGTATATTATGGTCTAAGGAAATTATTACTAGAAACCTGCCCTTTCTGATGGGGGAGCTTCCATCTCAAGAGATTGCTTCAATGAATCCGCCCTTTCTGACGAGAGAGATTCCTTCTAGAAATCTGCCCTTTCTGACGGGGGAGTTTCCATCTCACATTAATATCCACTCTGTGCTAAGCATAATTCCCATTTAGTTCATATTAAGTCTTGACTTAAGTTCATGTTTATGGAAGAATGCCATGACACTCAATCCAACATAGTTCATGAGATAGCTCATAGATTCAATAGGTGAGAATAACCTTTCAACCTTTGAATCATAATATTGTGAGAAAATCTTTCACGTTATGTTCATTATGCGTTTATGAAAATAACCTTTCAATTAATACAATAATATTATCATAATCATGGACACTTCATTTATGGTCATGCATAAGTGTGTATGTGAGGATAACTTTTCAACAACACCACAATCACAACATAGTTATAATCACTTTACTCTCCAAATGTTCTTAAAGCATATACATAACTTTCATAAAACATGCATAATATCACATTTTGCCCTTTTAAGGTCAAATCTCATATCGAATCAACACATCTAGAATAACTACTTTAGACATGGATATAATCATCATTCAAGTAGATTAATTACTACAAGCATAATCTCCTACTTTACCTCCTTGGGGATCAAAACTTACTTTCAATCATCACAACTAGGGTTCAAGCACTAGACATCGATAGCATCCTAACTCATGTGATTCTAACAAATTATGTATTCAAACATTCATGAGGTATATTAGGTGGGTAAAGTCCTTCCACAACAATTCTATTTTGAAGTCTACCATTTTCATATAAGTTTCACTATCAAAGCCTTAACATTAGTAATTCAACATATTAGCTTTTACCCTCAAGGTCCTAGAATTGACATTGATACTACAAGCCTTACTCTCAAGCAATACTTCACATGATCATCATATGTGCCTAATTCCCACGACAATTTAACCACATACTTCATTCTTAAGCAATTCTAGTCATATATCATCATACATACTTGATCTTAGCCAATTCATGTATATAAGCCTTCATCTTAAGGAGTCTATTCATGATTCATCATATAAACCCTAATCTAATCAATTCATGTCTTCAAGCTTTTCTTTTAAGTAATTAATATCTAGGTGTTCTAATCTCAAGCAATTCATGAAGTAATTCATCCATCTTAGAAGATTACTCCTAAGCCCTCAATTTCCTCTTTCATGGCATAAAACTCAACTACATCAAATTCACCCTAAAATCGTACGTTAATCATGGAGACATGTAGAATTATACTAAAAGCATGTAATTACATCATAAACAACCATTATCTACTCAATTGGATCAATATACAACAATACCCATAAAATAGGAAGAAACCCTAACTAGAATTGGGGTTCATCTTCACAATTGGGGGAAACATGGGGGCTTCATAGATGAAATGTGTCCATGAATGAATAATCCATCATACCTTTGTTACAAAGCCTAGAAATCTTGAACTAATGGAGTCTTGACCTAGCTTGATTATCTTCTTCTTCTCCTTCGTCTTCCCCTTCCTCTTCTCCTTCCCCTTCCCCTCCCCATCCCCC
>NW_006238942.1:787111-841822 GCF_000226075.1 Solanum tuberosum | reverse complement strand
CTCCTTCTCCTTCTCCTTCTTCTTCTTCTTCTTCTTCTTCTTCTTCTTCTTCTTCTTCTTCTTCTTCTTCTTCTTCTTCTTCTTCTTCTTCTTCTTCTTCTTCTTCTTCTTCTTCTTCTTCTTCTTCTTCTTCTTCTTCTTCTTCTTCTTCTTCTTCTTCTTCTTCTTCTTCTTCTTCTTCTTCTTCTTCTTCTTCTTCTTCTTCTTCTTCTTCTTCTTCTTCTTCTTCTTCTTCTTCTTCTTCTTCTTCTTCTTCTTCTTCTTCTAGAGAGAGGATTTATTGGGGAGGAATTTGGGTTCTTTTTGGGGAATTGAAAAAAATGATTTGGGTCTAATCTAATATAAAACAACACCAGTTAACCCATAATTAATTCTAGAATATTCCCTTAACCCCGAACTTAACCGCCTCACTGACTAATCTTCCCCAACCCACGAGACCATGTCCACGGGCCGTGGGTCCACCCACAGTCGATGATGGTCATATGTGGATGAGGTATTGGAAGTCCACATTTGGGGTTTTGACCCACAGCATTCCCCGACGGGGCATGGGTAAACCCACGGGGATTGAGTCCCCATCGTGGGTCATTGCGTTGGGGCAGATTTTGGGGTAATTCTAGGGTCCTCCTCAAGGACCCTTAGTTGGTCCTTAGGGAGTCGTACCTTGACGTTTAAGCCCTAAACCCTTCATTCTAATTTAGGAAAACATATCTACGACTTTAACAGTCACATCAAGCCCTAGAATTCTCACGTAAGGCTCTGTTTTAACCTACTAGTTTTTCAGGTATTACATGTGAGAGTCGTGATTTTCGTGAAAACCGTTGTGGAAACATCAACAAAGAAAGTTGTTTTTACCTTGGACTTAATGGTTTTCTTTTCCTTGTGACTCTTGATTTGGGATACGGTGGGATTATTTGGTAGCGGATTAATTTCATAATACTCTTCCACAGTTTTTCAAAGATCAAGAGCCTCCAAGTAAATTCTCACATCCCATAGTTGTTAATTACCACCATATAAAATAGGAGGAGCCATTCGTGAAAAACTATTTTCGGAATCCATTTTTCTACGCACATGTCCCTCAAGAAGAAGGCTCTAGATACCAATTGTTGGTTTTTAAATAAAGAAATTAAGAAAATAACAGAGAAAGACTTGAGAAAAAAAAAATTATAGAATTGTCAAAGGAAATTATTTTATGAATAATTTAGAGACATGCATTTTTAGATATAATTTCTAACTAAAAATAGAAAAATATGCTACTAACTTATGAGAAAAATTCAAATAAAGAACTAACTCCTAAATTAAAGTCCCATAGGACTATAATAAAATAATTTAAAAACCTTAAAAAGTAGCTAACTTTTTTATTTCTGCAATATCGTGAGACATATTTTGTGAACATGATGTCCAACAACTGAAGAATAATGGGCTACATGATATAATTGATTGGAATTTTCGATCGTGGTTTATATGATGAAGAATAGAACTTCTCAAAACCTCAACCTGAAGAGTATCGTGGATGAGAGTGTTGATTAAATAGGGAATGAATTTTTTGCTTCACTCATTACTACAGAGAAGCAACATAGTGGTTAATCATCTTGCTAAATTAGCAACAACAAGGAATGGACTCATTTTATAAAACAGGATAGATCAATTGCCTAGTGGGGGTTAAAGGAGCTTATTTGCTGGACAAGATGCAATTACCTAGCATAAGGATAAGATACGACAAACACAATTTTTTTATAAGCTAGTTACAAGAGCTTATTTGCTGCACAAGATGCAATTACCTAGCTTAAGGATAAGATCCAATAAAGAATATTTTTTTTGGAAGCTAATTTGTATAGCCTTTAGATATGCAGGAAGGTAAAACAATGATATGCTCAAACATTCTCCTTTTGCTTGCATTGCTTTGCGATTTCTAATGTGTATTTTGGGTTAAGGCCAAGGCCCCCTTTTTATGCTTCTACATAATTTATATAAATCGTCAAGATCACAATTAGTGGTGGCAAATGGGCGGGTTGGGTCAAATTTGGGCGGGTTGAAAATGAGTCAACAGAAAATGGTTAATAATTCAACCCGCCCATATTTGATATGGGTAAAAATTGATTGGGTAACAAATGGATTGGGTAAGATACTAGTTTACCCATATTTCATGAGTAAATAGTACTTTACTTAAGAATTCAACATGGAGAAAATATTTTAGTCTTTTTTCAGATGAAAAATATTGAAAATGCTTCATTTAGTTCTATTATATCATAAAAGTAAAAAAAAAAAATCTTAACTTTTCAATAAAAAATAAATCTATGTAACAACAAGGGGAAAATATATTTAATTTCAAAGTAATGAAATAGTTGCATTTTAGGACTAAAACATGCTTAATGCACTTTAAGGTATATGACCGTCTCCAACCCAACACCAAATTCTAAATTTGGTGTAAAATTTGGTGTTTTGAGCTCCAACCCACACCAATTTTTACACCAAATTTGGTGTGTGAATAGTATTACACCAAATTTGGTGTAACACTATTCATCACACCAATTCGCTTTTTAAATATTTTAATATTAATTCATTATACAAACTTTTAATTAAACATTATATAAATTGTATGTTTTAATTAAATTTCTTGTATATTTAATTATTTTTATGTAATATTTTTATAATATTAATTTTAGATATAAAATTTAGCTTTTTTATAAATTAATTTTTCTATAAATGACTTTTTAAAAAAATTATTTTTTTGTTAATTCTACTATAAATTATAATTGGATATAACTAAAATTAACCTTCACAAAAAATAAAAATGCAAACAAATAAGTTTTTAAACAAATAATACAATGTACTTAAAAATAACCGAAAATAATAAACATTCAACAAAGTAGTAATTGACATACATCAAAAATTGAAATATAAAATACATAGTAATTTTAAAAAGTACAACAAAACATAATAATTTAAACTTCATGATATATTAACTTCATGTTATATATTAACTTCATGTATTATAATGCACAACATGATAATTGAGGATGAGCGTGATCTTAATGCACCAATTCAAGATGTGTCGGAAGGTCCAACTCCAACCGTAGAAATGGCAATAGATGAATGTTTTCAATTTCTAGCTCGATATAAAAAAAATAAAGGACAAAGAAACTCATTTTGAACTACGTAATGCATTAATAGAGCATTTATGGGAGCACCGTAGTGATCTTGAAAGTTGAATATTTGTGTAGAATTTAAAATATTTTTTTCAATTATGTAATGTTTATTTAATTGTATTTCATTAATGATGTCACTTTTATTTGTATTATCCATTATTATGTATAATGTATAATATTTGCTAGCAATTTATATTATTTAAAAAATATGGTACAAAATAATTTTATATTAAACAATTATAAAAGGAAATAATATGAATTATATATGGTGAATGTTTTAGAAAGAATTTGTTTTATCAAATAAGAAAATATAAATGAAATAAGAAATAATACTATAATAATGAAGAGAGAGAAAAATACTCCTTTTTGGTGTAAAATTTGGTGCAATGGGTTGGAGTTGATTACACCAAAAATAGTGTTGACACCAAATTTGGTGTTTGAGTTGGAGATGCCCAATGTCAATACTAATATAATACATGATTCATTTATTTTACACTATTATTTATTATCCAATATAAAAATTAAACAAATAAAAAAAATATAATTATAATTAACAAAAGAAATGTACATTTAAAATATATATTTTTGGAGGGCCAAAGACTTTAGCTTTTCAATTATAGAGAAAAATAATTAGTTATATAAAAGAACATAAAAAGGAAGAGAAGTTACAATTTCTTTTAGTGATATCACGAATTTTGAGTGAATAAAAGTTAGAAGCTTAACCCATTTGGCTAATCCATATTTTACCCATATTTTACCCATAGTTTACCCATATTTTTATGGGTTGAATATGGGTATCAACCCATATTTTACCCATGTAAAAAGTCACTCACCCAACCCATTAAAATATGGGCGGATTACCAAAATATGGGCTCATTTTGCCGGCCCTAATCACAATACATGTTTTTTTTTAAAAACCGTTGATAAAGTTTTCCCGGTCACTTCAGAAGCATTCTCATTCCCATTTACTTCTAATTTGAAACAGGTCAATTTTCCGAACCAACACAACTATAAGTGAGCAACATTAAGATTCTCATAGTGCTGAAAATTTATACATGGCATTCTAAAACTATTGAGCTTAGAGTTTGGATCGTAAACTAAATTAACTATTGAATTGAACATAAATTAATACACAATTGATCAAAAAAGACAACGTAAAATAAGCGTCAAATAATACATTGATCGTAAATTATTGTACTTTTACCCTTTCTACTAAGTGGGTTTTGCAGGGTTGAATATATCATAAATTACTAAAAGTGAGAAACTGTCACGCCCCGAGCCTACACCCTGGGCGGGACTGGGACTCGAGAACCATTGTTCACCCCAAGCGAACCCTTGGTCTGGCTTACTTACTCAGCGGAAGACTTAAACACAAGAAATAGTCTCAAAAGGATAATTCATGTAATGTCTTAAAGAAAATTAAACTTAGCCAAAATGACAAGTCAAGTATTAAACGTATACATCTGAAAACGGAAAGACTAAAGAACTATAACTACTCATCTATGAAGCCTCTAAAACAAAGAGGGATATCGGGACAAGACCCCCGATCATCCTAACAACTGAAATACTAGAAAGCAATGTAAACTAAAAACAAAGTAAAAGGAGTCTTCCGGAATGCAAGGAGGCTCACCAACTGACTCTCGGTGCTCAACTGGATCAATGGGGCCCTGGATGTTGATTCTGATTACCTGTGTCTGCATCATAAAACGATGTAGGCCAAATGGCATTAGTACATTGAATGTACAAGTATGCGAGGGGAAAACTAAATATAAGATAAGCTTCAAAGGAATCTGAAAGAGACACTTACCTTGGCTTTATTCAACTCATAAACAACTTAACTCAATATAAAGCAACAATACACATGCAATATGTAGAAATCTTTTAAAACAGTAGAAAGCAACTCAGTTGGGTAAAGAAATGCAATAACAACTCAACTTACTCATATAATAAAGTAATGTAATACTATGGGAGTTTCTCTAACCGACAACCACCACTATGAGCCTAAGTGGTGATACAACATCTTGCCCACGTTGCCAGAACTGTCCTATACTTTACCGTCATATAGAACGCCTTAACCAAGTGGATCCAATAGTCTATGCTAAAAGAACTTAAGGAATCATCTAAAAAGTATGATCTTTTACTACCCATGATGGCTACATAGTTTATGGAGACTTAAGTTATTATGAACTCGCTTCCCCATATAGGTGCTCAATACTACTCCCAAGAATATACATACCTCATATATTTTAAAACAAAACTTCTTTCTTTGGTTTGAGATAATTACTCAAAACTTGGCTTAAAATCTCTCTTGGAAATCGGTGTTTCCTTTCTTACTCAAATGTGAAAACATTTTAGCTTTTGGGAATACTTAGTTCCTGTATAATATTTGAAGAAAAGATCTTTTACTCTTACTCTTTACTTAACTCAAAACTTAAGTCTTAAAACAAAGTTAAAACGTTTGTCAAAGACTTTTGAAATACTTTAAGAACTTCTCTTGACTTGATTCTTAACTTCTAGACTTGACTCTTAACTTTCCTTGAATTGTATTATAGATTCAAGGTTCATGATGTCATGTTTATGGATGATTTCATGATTTTTAGACGTACCTTAGAGTGTTGGAATCAACTAGGAAACATAGGTACATTGCTAAGGAATTAGTACGGAAAGATGGGGGAAGAATGGGAAGAACTAGCGTCCTTGGGCGCTCTGAGAGGCGTGGCGCACCATAAAGGAAACTTCAGAAACTGGGGTGGGGCGCGCTGGCTGGTACGGTTCCCCAGGGACCAAACTTCAGAGTTCCCTTCTTGGGGTTCTGAGAGGGGCGGCGCCCCAGGCCCCTGCGCAAGGTGGGTTCCGACTTTTCTACTTCGTTTTTCATCTCTAAGCCCTCTATTTCAACTTAGTTCTTTCCCCAAACACTTAGAATCGACTAAACCCTCAAAATATGCAAGATTCAACTCGAATTCACACCTCAATACATGAATTAATCTCAAGAAACTTCAACAACAAGAATCCACAAGATTTCAATCGAATTTACATCAAGAACTCATAGGATTTACTTTCAAATCAATATACTTCGCTAAATTGAATCATGATTGACGCGTGGGTGAACTAACCCAACGCTATGTGATCTCACATACCTCGTAGGATTAAATACTTCGCGAAATTCACGACCAAACTAGAACGTTCTTGACGAATCTTGACGAATCTTGACTTTTCTCCTCCTTTCTCCTCTTTTCTCTTTTCTCCAAGCCCTAGCGTGAACTTCAACTTTTCTAAAATGGTCTAATTCTGATTAGACCCCAAATAAACTCCTAAAAATGAATTCAAATAAATGGGTAAGGAAAAGACTAAAACACCCTTCCAAAATCCGGTTTAAACTTTCCTTAATTGAACAGTCCAACTTCAAATGGGCATATCTCACTCATACGAACTTGAAATCGCGCAAACTTGGCAGCGTTGGAAAGAAAATTCCATGATCTTTCCTACCGTTTCTGGAAGAACTCCTGAGTTGGGAGTTATTATTGTTTGAAGTTGACCAAAACCCAAACTTAACATAACTTAACAAATTTCCTGATTTTTTTCATTATTTCCAAAAATGACTATTTCCAATTCTAACTCTTTCTAGTTCTTTCAATTAGCAAGATGTTACAGAAACTCCAAAGATGAAAAGTTAGATTGCCATTTTACCCCTACGCTAAATTAAACATCTAATTAATTAAATGTTAAATAATTATCTAAATTGTTAGTTATTTATTATAAAGACAATGAAATAATAATTATATTTATTTTAATAGTATTTTACCTTTCAAATTTTCACGTGACTTTTCATGGTTCCGTAATTTTTCGAAAGCTTCAAAGATGAAAAGTTAGATTCATTTTACCCTTATGCTAAATTAAACATTCTAATTAACCAAATATTTAATGATAATATTTTAATTATATTTGAATTATTAGTTATTTATTATAAAGACAATGAAAGAATTATTATATTTATTTTACCCCTAGGCTAAATTAAACATTCTAATTAATTAAATATTAAAATAATAATATTTTAATTATTATTTGAATTTTTAGTTATTTATTATAATGATAATGAAAGAATCATTATATTTATTTTAATAGTATTTGACCTTTCAATTTTCCATGTGACTTCTCATGTTTCCGTAATTTTTGTCCTATAAATTTAACTTTTCCAAGAAATACTTTTATTTACTACTCCTACAATTCTTGTGAGCTCCAACATTCTAATTAATTAATTATTAAATAATAATATTTGAATTATTATTTTTTTATTATAAAGATAATGAAAGAATCATTATATTTATTTTAATAATATTTGACCTTTAAATTTTCCATGTGACTTCTCATGTTTTCGTAATTTTTGTCCTATAAATTTAACTTTTCCAAGAAAGACTTTTATTTACTACTCCTACAATTCTTGTGTGTGGGAGCTCTAAACAGGTGAAATAATATCACAATTTGTGGTGAAAGTTGTGAGATGCCCTTATACAGTCATGAGAATAGACACGAATTCAACTACTGAAGCATCGGAGCTTGGTGTGTTAGTTTTATACTTATTTGTAGTAATTAGAATTATAATAAGACTTTTTTTTATCTCTCTTCATATAGTTGAATTGTTGTTTTGTTAGCAACTTGCTTTAATTTCACATATTTATTTTGTATGCTCAAATATTCAGTTTTCACTGTAGAGACAAAAGCAAAAAAAAAATGCCTAATTGTTTTGCTCATGTGTATCTTTTTTTTTTGTTCTCTGTACTTGTAATTTTACATATACATTAACTTTCATCTATAAGAATGAATGTGATAAAATGTTTACTCTTTTCTTTTTTTGAAAAAGAGAAGAAGGTGAAACTATAGCATTAGATTAATGGTGGATAAGTTATGTATGAAGAGAAAATTAAATTCTATATAAAAATAGTAGTTATGTTCATATATATCTTGATTTTCAAAATATAAATAATAAGACCTTTTACACCTTAGGTTTAAATATTTATAATTAACTAATTAGTTTAAAGTGCTTGTGGATAAAAAATTATATAATATTTTGAACACATTCATTATAATTATCAGGAGATTCAAAAGACAAAGTAAAAAAGTTGAAAGGTTTTGTTTTCCTTTCACACAAAGTTAATGTTACACCATTTTTTTGTACAAAAAGTAAATAATCTCCTCTCAAGCTTTTAATTGAAGAAATATTAATATTGCACTACATTTTCTAGAGAATTAATCTCATGCAATCTTTTGATCTTCTAACATTATTCTACCAACAAAAAGGAACTTTTAACACTATCGAGAAATTTCATTTAGATAGTTGTTATCTTTTCCTTTTTTCTTTACAAGCTTATTTTTTGACTTATAGATAGAGTTTATTTTATTAACTTCTTATATTATTGTCTCGGTACATTCACTTGGAGGTCCTGAAATTGGTGTGTCACAATTAGTAGTAAGACAAAGTAAGAAACCTCATTAGACATATTTTATAGAAAAGAACGCAAATCATACTTTTAATAGTATTTATTTTTTTAAGAAATAATAACTCATTAATACGGGTTACACACGCAAAGCCTATTCCCAGAAACTAGTATATGAAAAGAGAGGAAAACAATTTTCCCTTTCTGCCAAAAAATTGATTTTTAACGTTGTTGATGTACCTCTTTTAATATGTCCAACTTGACACTGTTCTTTCTTACGCTACCAATACTTTCGATAATAATTGATAACATACAAACCTACCGTCATTAGAATGCAATTGTCTGCCATGAAAAGTTAAAACCGCTTTCATGCGTCTTGGTTGTTGGTGGAGAAGAAAACCCACCTGAAAACAAAGATTCTATTTTCAAAGGTTTCAAAGGCCACCAGCTTTCGCCATATATATTTCACCTCGGTGTCTCTGAGTCATTGTGATGGATCGGTGTCCGCCAACCAGGTGGCTCAAGCCTTTTTTTTCTTTTAACAGAAGTGTGCACCGTTCAAAATAACTAATTGAAAATGTTCTTACACTATATTTACTATTCTTTTTATAGATGACACCACCAAAGTACGGGGGAAACATCAAAGGAAAGGGTAACTTTCCAATCAAATACAAACAAAAGATGACAATACGACTTTAAGCAAATGGGAATTCCCAATGTGCAAGGAATAAATTGTCGATAAGTTGACCAAAGCTAGAGAACACACTAAATCCTGCGAAGCAAAAAAGGTAAGTTCAAACTTATTATTCTGTAATGCATGAATTTATACTACATAAATAGGATTAAAAAAAACTACTCATATTAATTGTTGAATCTCCTCAACAAAAACACCTTCTAATGAGATTCCCATGTGTTACATTCTGTGTAGGTTTGAATTTTCTCACGCTATTCACTTTCCTAAAAACAAAAATAAATGGTAAGCGTAACTTTTAACTTTTTTTTTAGCTTATATTTTAAATCTACTCTTCTATTTTTTTAATTATATAGAATGGTTAGTATATTTAAATTTATTTTTGAGATGCAAAACTATTTTTTTCTTATTAATGAAAAAGGTTAACTTTTTTCTATAAATAGTACTCCATCCGTTTTCGTTTTAATTTTTTGTCAGATTTTGGCTTGACACGAAATTTTAAAAATTAAATAAGATTTTCGATCCTTATGATATTACACTAAATTAGATATATATACTAAAATATCTTATAATCTTGTGATCTTGAACATGTCAGGTTGAAAGTTAAATTTAAAATTGATAAAAAAGAAAGAAACATTCTTTAATGTTTTGAAATGAACTAAAATAAAGTAAGACAAATAAATTGAAAGACACAGTATAGCTTTCTTAAAAAAACTTATAATAATTCAATTATTACTGAAAAATGGGGTCCCTCAATTTTTTGAGGCCTAAGGTGGATGTCTCATTCTTTGAATTTGTTTTCAAATTCTCTTAATAGAATTCCTATCTTTGTCACTAACTATGCCACTCTTCTTCATTTAATTGTAGTTATAGGCTAATAAATTAGTGGAATAAATCATGAGTTGATTTCTCACATGGTCACTGAACTAATAGCTATTATCTTAGAAAGTCACTTATTTTTTGTTGAAAAAAAAAAAGAACTAAAGAAAGAAAATAGTTTTTTTATATAATAATTTTAGTTGAGTGACTACCTGAGAAATCAGCCTAATAAACCAAAGAAACATAGTACCTGAGCCACTAGGGGAGGCATTTCTAGTACGTTTTTAGCACCAGGGATGTTATAAACATGATTTCCATGTGTAACAATGATCAGGCATAGTATTATCACCACTATTAAAATTGATTCCAGTAGCAGAAGTGATTTTTTTTAATTTGGGAGGCTACTAGTGATGAGGTCCATTCAAACAATTCAGCTTGGAATTGCATAAGGGAAACTAGAGTGCCAGATCCAACATGGACAAATGTATGACATTAAATTATTCCATTTAAAATGTCTTTCTTGTCTTGGAGACTCATTAAATCTAAACTACCCTTTAATGATGTTGTATGCGGGTTTGGAAATGGAAACCATCTTGACTGTCTATGTTGTGCTACACCTATGCCAGAAACTATCAAGCACCTTATAACACCTCACAAATTCTATGTTAACACTATCTCCAATCCACCTCTATTTTACTCTCCATTATCTATATTTGGAGAGTAAAATAGAGTATGAGCACTCCAACCCCTCATAGTTTTAGTCTCTATTCTTCATTTTAGAGGAGTGAATAATAGTTCTCCACAAACTCTTTATTTTACTTTTTCATTATATTATTTGTCACGATCCAAGCCTACACTCTAGATAGGGCTGATACTTGAGAACCATTGCTGGTCTCCAAGCGAACCCTCATCCTGGTTGACTACAAACGGAAGACTAACTCAAGCATACATAAGCAATTAATTGAAAGAAATGTTTAAAAACAGTTTACTAAATCTCAAAACTGAACTGAATACATTGAGTATGAAATAGAAGTTTAAATAAAACATCTGAAACCGAAATCTAGGGGGTACCCCCTAGACATAACATGGCGTACTTGACACCGAAGAGGTCGCATACAAGCCTTTAGCATAACCATAACATAAGATCATAGAAATACAAGAAAATTTAAAACTTTCTTTCAAACAATCTAAAACATTTTCTTAAGCAAGCGGAAGTCTTTACTAAGCCTTTGTCTCAAACCATCTATGAATAATATGAATAAAAGTCTTGGGGTGCAGCCCATATAAAACATAAGAAATGATAGAAAATAAACATAGTTGGTTTGTCCTCGAAGCTAAGAGGACTCACCAATTCTTTAAGTCTTCGTGCACCTTACGAACCTAGCATTCAAGCAACTCAATCTCCCAACACCCTATATTTGATTAGAATGTAGGCAATATGTGTTAGTACAAAATGTACCAAGTATGAAAGCTAGCATAACATCATAAAGCATCTCAAATGGTTAGTCAACATAAGACATAAGCATAAGACACAATAACATATTCATAACATAAACTACAACATAAGCATCATATCATCACAAGTCAACATAAGACATACATAATTTCATACTTCAACCGCTAGTCTTTCATGTTTAAGAGAACTACTCCACAAGCCACCTCCAAGTATACTTGTGCAAGGCAAGGATAGCATCCCATAATACTATCCAAGCTAAGTACCTCTCTTTGGTCATTCTTGGTCATAGTCAACCTTCATAGTCAAGACATACATTTTCATATCATAAGAGCACTTATACTGCTAAGTAACCTCAAGGCACACTTGTGCAATGCATGTGGGGTATCCCATAATACCACACACACTAAGCATATCCTTGAAGTCACCATATTCTTATTTACCACTTCTAGGTGTCACTATTGACCTACTTCATATTGACAAGGAACTATCAACTTAAGTAAATCATATCATGGAAAGCAACAATAGCGACAATCCAAGCTAGCATACATAACATAATAGAACACTTCATAAGTAGCTTCAAGTCATACTTTTTCCATGTATGAATTGCATCCATACTACCACTCACACTAAGTACTCCTTTAGACTAACTTACTCAATGCTTACTATTCCTCATTCTAGACTATCAAAGAATAACATACTACTATGCTAAACCTAACTACCATGGAAAACACCTTACCATGCAATCCAAGCTATCCTAGGAAGGATACAAGTATACCAACCTAGCTACCATGCAAACATTCAATAGGATGCAAGCTATCCTTAGGGGAGTATGAATCCTCAACCCTAAGCTATCCTTATGAGAGTATGGTGTCTCAATCCTAAGCTACCATGAAATTTCCTTGGCCTAACCATGTCAAGGTACCATAAAGTGCATTCTAACAATGCTAGTTCAAGCTACCCATATGATAGTATAGATCCTCAATCCTAGGCTATCATGCCTATACTAATGCAAACTACCATGAAAACCATCGTACCAACCTAGTTCAAGTTAACCATAGGAGAGCTTAATTCCTCAATTCCAAGATACCATGAGATCTACCATCCCAAGCTACATAATTCAACTATCCATTAAGGAATCATAAGACTCAACCTTAAGCTATTCTATTCTAACAAGCATGTTTCATTTTAGGTGATTAACCCTTCACATTCTACATACAAGTATTCATATAGTTCTCGGTAGGTCATGTGGGTGAAAGCCTTCCACCATAACTCTATCTATGTTGTATACTAATTATATTCAAGCTAGTTCATCATTTTAGACTTACTCTTTATGCCCTAGTGATCAACATTATGACTTCAAGCCCTACATTCAAGCTTTACTCCACAATCATCATACTAGTCTAGATCACAAAACACATTAGTCTTATGCCTTAATCATAGGCAAATTCTATACACAATTCATCATAAAGTCCCAAATTCTATCATTACCATTCATGGTCTATCATACATGCATAAGTCTAGTTCAATTGATGATTTCATATTCATATTCTTGACTAAGTTCTATACATAAAGTCTAGAGAATCTATCAAGAATCATCAATTTCTCATCAAAAGACATAAACCCACATACTTTGATTTCTAGGGTTAATCATGGAATTCACATAAGTTCTTCATAATATCACGAATCAACACTAGATTAATCATATATGAGTATTATCCAACCTATTGGAATCATACCCACCTAAAACCCATATATTGGAAGTAACCCTAGCTTGCTTGGGGTTCTTCTTCACAAATTAGGGGAAATTATAAGGGACTCTATGGGTGTAGGAACCCATAGATGAAAAGCTAAACATACCTTTAATCAAAGACCTAGCACAAGCTCTCAACAATAAACTTTGTTCTTGACCCAAGCTTCAAGCTCTATCTCCTTCTTAAATGGAGGGTTTTCTAGAGAGAGAAATATTCTATGGAGAGGATGAAGTTGGGTTTTCTTTAATTTCTAGGGAGAATGACTTAATTGAGGTAAACGTAGGTCTAATAAGCAACTTTGCATAAAGTGAAGATCGTTGGGGGTGACTGGAAATGAATTGTTTTTCATCAATAGTAAGATTCCATTTTATTTGTCTGCACCCCCCGCACCCCCCCCCCCAAAAAAAAAGAAGAGAGACATATAGTTCCTAGGAAAGGAATAGAATAATGTAGGGTCAGATTTGGTAAAAAATTAAGGACCCTAAAGGTTTTAACTTAAAAATTATAAGTCTTCATGACTTACCTCTCCCTTTGCACCCTCATGGCTTGCTAAGGGCACTAGGCTACTCGCCAAGTGGACCCTTGGCTCGCCCAAATTTCCAGCAAGATCCTTAAAGGGGCAGTTCACTAGGCGATCTTGGGGGATCAATGGGCAATTCGCCAAGCAAGTTGGTGAGCTATGGCTTAGCTCGCCCTTTGTTCCAGAATCAACGACAAAGGGACAACCCAATAGGCGACCTTAAGTGCCCTTTGGCGCATCGCCAAGTGACTTGGGAGATCAAGCTACCTAATCGCCTACTAGTAACCTAGGAGAACAAGTTCTCTTTCACTCTACCTTGATAGATTAGGCCCTTGCAACCCTATACTATTCCATAGATAGTCTTCTAAACTACGGGGTCTAACACGTGTCTTGACATTCATCTACTAAGCCCCTCATTCAAAGTACGGAAAGTCTTATCTACGACTCTAATCACATTCATCATACCATAGAACCCTAGCTTGAGGCTCTACTTTGGTTTACTAGGTTCCGAGGTGTTACAGGTCCTAACTCACTTAGAATCGATTGGTTTCTTCTAAACTCTCTTTGATTTATAAAACCAAAAAAAATTCATTGAAATCTCACTCAAATTCTATCAAGAAACACCACTCATTCGCAAGACCCTCACCTCAAGAACTCAAAAACCTCCATTATTAAAGAATGGGGCAAAAATTCAATAACTATTCAAGAATCTTTACATAAGTGATCATGGACAAATCAATGAAAGTACTACATGATTGGTGTGAGGACGTACAATTGCATCACTATGGGAAGCCTCATATACATTGAAAGAATGATTGTTCATGGAGAAATTCCTCAACTTTTGAATGAACGCTTGAAAATCTAGCTTTTCTCCTCTTGAAACCTCACTCTAAAAACCATAAGTGTTTTGAACGTGAATGGGTATTTTAGAATCTGATTAAACCCTTAGCTAGGTCAGGAAAAACATGTTAAGACAAGTGGGGAAAATGAAAAGACCTAAATACCCTTTTCTAAAATGGATGAAAGGCCTTAACTAGAGAGGCTTCACTCAAATGGGTATAACTTTTTACTCGGAGTTGGAAATCTAGCAAACTTCACGGCATTGTAAAGAGGACTCAAATATGTGCTTAAAAATATGGTCATTTAAAGTTGACCCAAGTAACATCTAATAGCGAAACTCAATTGTAAAGAAAGTTTTCAACTCAACTTTATGCTAGGATATTCTAGTGACCTTAACACCTAAGAAAATTTAGAATCCCTTGGTACAATTTTATTCACAATGAAGAATGGTTTGAGTCTTAACTTAGAAGTTTTCGGGATGTTACATTATTATTATTTCTATTATTTTGTAATGAACATATTATTTTATATATAATGTCATTAATTAAAAATATATTATTTTCATCCTGAATGGATAATATTTTTTTTAAGTTTCGTCACTAATATAATTTGAAAATCTCCAATTTGAATAATTTTTAGCTAGACACAAAAATGCTCAGTTTAACATCGTAATGCATTAATAGAGCATTTATGGGAGCAATGTAATAATATTAAAAGTTGAGTATTTATGTGATATTTATATAATTGTATTTCATTAATGATTTCACATTTATTTGAATTGTCCATTAATTTGTATATTATATAATATATGCTTACAATTTATGTTATTTATAAACTTAGAATAAAATATAATTTTATATTAATAAAAGAATTTGAAAAAAAAATATTATATCACATAAAATTATATAAAAGTATTATTAGGAAAAGGAGAAGAAATGATTTATATTATGAAATAAGAAAATAAGAATGAAATAGAAATAACAATATAATATTAAGGAGAGATAAAAATATTCTTCTTTTAGAGAGTACAATAGAGAATAGGGTTGAAGTTGGTTGTCCGAAAAATTAGAAAACTCTATATTTAAAGAGTAAAATAGAGTATAGGGTCGGAGTTGCCTTAAGGATCCGAACCATTCGTTGTGAGCATATCAAATTGGACCAGGTGATGTCCTACTTGCTCATGTGTTTTAAGGTCCTTTACCAAGTATAGCAAGGGTATTAGAAGTGAGTTAGGGTCATAAGGGACCTCTAACTCTAAGCCAAGTTCAAAGCATTTCTATTGGCTAAGTTTTCGCACGAATCCATATAAGGGTCAACTTGAAACGACCATATCCCTTAGAATATGAAGAGTTAGGTGACCCATAACCTATCAAATTAAGGGTCTATACATTTTCTTTCGTACGACACAAAGTTTGCATTAATCTGAGTTCAAAGTAAAAAATTATAACTTATACACTAGAGACGCTTTAACATGGCAGAAGGTCTGTGATGACTCTGCGACATGGAGTAAATACGGACCTCACTGTCCGCTGAAATAAAATTTTGACTTTCAGCTCTTATTATTTAACTTTTTAAGGGTTTTTTGTCCTAAAAACCTTGAGGAAGTTATCTGAATGGCCCTAAACGTGTGGAAAATTAGTTTTTCATAATTCTATCCTCTTATTCAGTCCTAAATTTCTACGCTCTAGAACTTCAAGAAACACTAATGCTAGGGTTTTTCTGCCAAGATTTTTCTTCTAGATTCATCACTAAGTTATGTAAGGCTATCACAGTGAGTGAATGAGTTCTTCCTCACGCCCTACATTTGAATTTCAGTTAGCAAGGTTCAACTAGGGTTACAAACCCAAGATTTACTGCATTCAAAAGTTCTACTTCCTCTTTTATCATGAACTCTTGATTTTTTTTAATGGGTATTTTAGTGTATAACTTATTGGATGATTCTTAATCATTGATCATGCTTAATTTATCCCATGAACCATATTTAAGTATGAATTTCATGACAGTCTTGATATATCAAGTATTATGCATTATCTTCATGAAGAAAACAAGGCTAATTTAAAGAAAGCATAATCAGTTTTAGAGAAAGGATTTCAGTCAGTCTTTAAAGTAGGTTTAGTGCAGTTATAAAATAGTATTCAGAACGGTGAATGTCATTATCCAAAGTGTACCCTACGCGTAAAATGGCGTATTGGACCCCGATAGACCTATACATGCCACTTAGCATACATCATACACGATAATAAAACTAAAGACTTTAAAAGATAGTATTTTAAAATATCAAATGAGTTTAACAAAGTGGAAGTCTACATAAGCCTCAAAAGCCATCTAATACATCATAAGGAGAGTGATTGAGACATAACTAATACATCATATACAAAGTCTGAAATGAAAATGACATAAAGCAATAAAATAGTCTCAGTCCTCGAAACATGAGGACTCACCAATCTTCAAAGTCCATGAAGGATCAAGTACATGAGTATGGAAGGTGGGGCATCGGACCCTACATTAGGGAAAAAATGTAGGCAGAAGTAAGCATTAGTACATAGAATGTAGTAAGTATGAGGCAATATGCATAAACATAGGCATGATGACATAAATAGCTTAAAATGAGTAGGCATGATGACATAAATAGCTTAAAATGAGTAGGCATGATGACATAAATAGCTTAAAATGAGTAGGCATGATGACATAAATAGCTTAAAATGAGTAGGCATGATGACATAAATAGCTTAAAATGAGTAGGCATGATGACATAAATAGCTTAAAATGAGTAGGCATGATGACATAAATAGCTTAAAATGAGTAGGCATGATGACATAAATAGCTTAAAATGAGTAGGCATGATGACATAAATAGCTTAAAATGAGTAGGCATGATGACATAAATAGCTTAAAATGAGTAGGCATGATGACATAAATAGCTTAAAATGAGTAGGCATGATGACATAAATAGCTTAAAATGAGTAGGCATGATCATATTGAAACATTTGAAAAGCTTTAAAAAAGAAACAACATGAAAATCATGAAATCATGGTCAAGTACATTAACATAAAGGACAAAAGAAAAACTTTAAAGAAAACATATTGATTTTATGGGATTTTAGCTTTAACCGACAATAAGACCATGAGAAATATATCATGGATTCTGGCATATCCCTGATTAATGTTTCAAGGACACTTCATTCAATTCTAAGTGTCAACAATTGCTAGTCAGTATAAAACCCAACTAAGTGAGTTGGGGTCGAATCCCACTGGGAGCGGTACGTGTTTAACATTCAATAAGGAAGTACGAACATGGTCAAATCAGTCATAGAATAAAAGTGTACGAATAAAAACATCATTCAAATCAGGTGGTTACATGAATGTCAAAATGGGAGGTTTTGGTTTGAAATTATCAACTACAAACAACAATAAACAATACGAAATAACAACAATGAGACCGTTTCTTTGGATGTGATTCGATTATAGGCTGATATAGACAAATGGGTAATTGCAACTATTAGAAAATAGCTAAATATTAGTGAGTAAGCTAGACTATAGAGGAGGTAAACTTTCTCTCGAACAGTTTACCCCGAATCAAGTCGATTTCTCTCGAACATCAATAAGCATGCAAAATAAGAACAAGATACACTTTAGTCCATTCACTCTCTCGAGTTGAATGTATGGAAAAGGGTTTAGCATTCACTCTCTCAAGCTGAACCCATGACAACCCAATGCCTACAAACAATCAATCAATAATCTTAGTTTTAAAACCTCTCTCTCGAGCAAGCTAAAAACACAAGGGTAAAACTGCATTTGCAACTACAATTCTTAAATTAAACCACAATTAATGATTGAACTCACTTCCAAATAGCATTTAAACTAACAATTAGCAATACCCATAAACTAAATAACCCCACAATCATACCCCAAGACTTTGAGGTTTTAGCTAGACATCATAAAGAGATAAAAATCATTACCAAATTGAGTTTCCATCAACTGGGTAAGATTGATTTTGTCCTTACAACGGTCCAATTTGAAGAATATCAAAGACCCACTTCCAATTTCTCAAAAGTGAAAAATTTCTATTCTTCAAAGCTAGAGGAAAAACTAGAGAAAACTTGTTTCCAAGTTCAAAACTCAATAAAAGACTAAAAAATATATGAACTTCGATCATAAACTAAATATTCAAAAATGTATTTATAGTCACCAAAAATGTGTTGTGACGAGTAACTCGGATAAGTAAGTCGGGCTAACGGAACCACTCGTCCATCCGCCCTTTGGTCACTTCAATCGCCTTTCTGCCTTGGGCTTCAGGATCCTCAAGGTTTGTAACTTTGGGCGATCCAACACTACATCGCAGAACCACTCGACGATCCACCGACTGCTCCTTTCTCTCGCCAACTTGATTCTTTCCTTCAGGGCTTGGCACACTAGAACTTTAGGCAGTCAAGTAGCCATTCGGCGACTCGCCAAGTAGACTTGGCGATCACCAGACTTTCTTTTCTTCATTCTTTCAGCTTTCTTCGGTCCTTTTTGCAAATTAGTGTCCTTGATTTGTTCCTCAATCCATATACCTGGAAATCAAGGGTTTTACATTAGTTATTGGAACAAAATAAGCATTTGAGGACACTAAACCCGTATAAATAAAGCCCTAAATGAGTCCAAATCTCGGACTCATCAACAGCCACAACTTAAACTTTTGCTTGTCCTCAAGTAAAACTCAAGCTCAGTAGTTCAAAACGGATGTCTCACATAGTACTACAAAAGACTCAATCATGAATGCATACAACAAGACTCAACTTACTCATGCAAGGATCAATTGTGCACTCAAAGATACAAGTTGTGCCTCGCCATTAACAAAGACTCTCAAGTTCACAATACTTGCTTCAAATGCAAGTTCAAGCTCAACAAAGGTACTCAAATACCCTTACACTAAGATGATTCCATATTCACACACAATTATTCAACATTTTATAGCTCCGGAATTACAAACAACTCTCCTACTAAAAAAGAAGAACACATGCATGACTTCACCCATAGGTTTGCCCTTATTTTCCAGCCAACATTGTTTCAACTCACTCAAGATCAAAAAGGTCTTTACAAGGCTTGTAACGGGGGCTGGAGTGTAAAGGTATGGTCATTTAGGTTCAGTGGCTACTATCCTCATAAAATGTGGTATGAACATCACTTTCTTTCCCTTTCTTCAACATTTTCACTCATGCTTAAAATTCACCCCATTATTCACTTCTCATGGAATACCGGGCACCTCATTTCTTTTGCAAATTTCACAACTTTATTCCACAACTTTTTCATTATTTTTCTTTTTCTTTCTTCTTTTCTCTTTTTTTTTTCTATGGAGGGGTTCCATCATTTTCAAGTCCATGGATCAAGGGAGACTTCTTGATTCACCTTCTCTTTTCACCACACCCCTAACTTAGGCTTTTGGCCTAAGTTGGCTATTCAAACAAACCACACTTTATGAGGATTATGGGTGAATGGATAAAGAGGGGTTACAATTTCATCAAGTTTCTTCCAAGAAAAGGACAAAGCTCAAAGGGGTTCAAGCAAGATTCACACATTTCACAATGTCGGCCCCAAAAGAGGTATATTGTCAAATTGTTCACTCTTCAAAATTGTTGCCTAAGATCATTTCAAGAGTTTGCATCACTTAGTTAACCAGACCAATGGGAAAAATTCTAGGTGTTATCACACAAGGTTCATAGTAAGCTCATCACACAAGGCATTGGCACCAATTTCAAGCAGGACTCCACACTTTTGCTAGTGTGCAATGTTCATCACAAGAGACTCATTCGATAATCGGCTAGTCACAACGAGATGCAAAAGGTTCACATATTATTTATGCAACGTCATTTGGCCTCATCGTAGCTGCCCATTCATTTTTGTTCAATTAAGAGCACTATTCAAATCATCAGTATTAGTCATAACTGATACTCAAATTTGCATAAGAACAACCACAATGAAACACAACAAGAGGCGGCAATTTTTTTTAGATAGGTCAAAAACCATTTTCATTTAAAACCAGGAGCCATAAGCTCAAACATCTACAAAACAGTGTCAAAACACAATTTACAACACAAAACCCTAATATATATATATACAAAAATGATAATCACAAGAGGTAGGTATGGAAATACCTCACCCCACCACAAATAAAAAATAATTTGTCCTAAAATGCAACAAAATACTAAAAGGTCAATAAAAATGACAGAGAGGGAGGTAAAGAAAAGTCTTATCTACATAGTCTCTTCATCTGTCGGGGCATCAGTGCCCGGTGCAACACTAGATCTAGTAGGGCCAGCCATAGGTGTGTCTGCCAATGAGATATGCACAGCTGAATCTATCATGGCCTCCTCAATCTCTGTAAGTCCCTCATAAGAAGCCTCCTTATCAACACCAAGCGGCTCCTCATCAGTCTCAGCCTCAGACTCCGCAGTAGCCACCTCCTCAGTTAGAGCCTCATCTACAGTGGTAGCCGGAGGCACATTTGTATCGGCTAGTATATCGGAGATCTCCACAGTCCCAAAAATCATGGACATATATGTGGACTTCAGCTGATCCACGTCCTTCCTCAGCTCAACAATTGCGACCTTTAGAGCCGTAACCTCATCAGTGGCCCTTTGGCCTTGATCACACGCGACTATCCTTACCACAATGGCATCAATAGACACACTAAGGGGTGTCACATCAGCAGTTAGGGCACTCTCAATCATCCCAGGGATGGTGGCCTCAAGCCTAGAGATACGCCTATCCGCATAGTGGGCTAGTTTCCCCATCCGAAGCAATGCATCTTGGGTGAGTAGGGGTCGGGGAGCAACAGTAGCAGTACCAAATCTAGGAGGCAAGGGAGCAGTAGAGGAACTAGGAGTAACATAAGGAACAACACTAGATGTACTTGAAGGCCCAGGGGCCGGAGTAGGCAATAATGCCTCTGTAGGTAGGGTATCAATATCAAGTACTGGTGAGGTGTCCACCTGGGATGCCTTCTTCTTCTCCACCTCATCCTTCAAATATTCAACTTCAATCTACCTAATATCGGTAGAAGATGTGGGAATCATTTTCACATCTTTCTTCTCATCTCAAGGCACTCGAGCCCGTCTGCACAACTCAGTGATCAACACCGAAAAAAAAGAGGTTTGGCGTTGCTTAGCCCTCATGGTCATCTCATATTTAATGCTCATACCTAAATTTATGCGCTTTCATGCAATGATCGGTCCAAGACAAGTCGCCTTTATGGTGGAGGATGGAATCATTTTGGGATGGCATGATAATGCTGCTGATAAAGCCAAACCAGTACCTCGCTGCTACATTGAGGTCATTTTTCTCTATCGGAGCTCCTGCTTCCAACCACCTAGGAGTACCATCAGATATGAGAGAAGCCAACCAACTTTTCATATTCTCCAAGGACTTAGTTTTGATCATGTATTGGTAATCGTCTGCAATGTTGTCGGTGCATTCCAAGACAACATTTATGTTAGTACTGTCACACAACACCTTCTTTCCCTTGATAACTACATAATCAACCGGCTTGAATTTAGTGGCCTGCTTCTTCTTTTATGGCACTAGCACTCCGTAGGCGGTGTAGAATTCCTGGACCCAGATTGGAATACAAGGTCCACGGGGTCTAGTGAATATTTGGAACTTGTGGGACCTCGAGCAGCTCATAATCTCCGGGTGTCTGTCTATTACCCATCAGTAGACAACCTCTTCTCCTCGATAATAGTCCTCAATCCTGCAGTCTTTAGGTTGTTCATAGACCGAGGAGAAGGACCATGTGCAGGTGGTGATGGGACCACAACCTGTGTCAAAGCACGAGGAGGAGGAGTGGCATAGGGAGTCCTGATCCTAGACGGATCATTCAACCTCTTGGAACGTAGTTCAGCTCTCTGGGCAGACAATATCTCACCATCTTCAGGCTCAGAAGTTGCGGACCGAGGGTCGTGGTGCTCACCCTCACTCGCAGAGGTGGTGAGGTGAGTGGCATATATCCCCTCACTATCGGAGCTTTCCTCCGGTGAGGCAGGCGCATGTGCCTTGCCTTTCCCTTTTTCTTTCCCACTGGTGGTAAGTATCTTGGTTGCCTTTGCCCGGGATGTAGCTGCATCCTCATTTAATGTGATTCTCTTTACCCTTTTGCGGGGCAGCATGTCTCTACCTGCAACTTTTGGTCAAGCCATATCTGCAAAATAAGTTAAAATGATTCAAAGAAAAATGTAGAAAATAAACTGCAGAAAGACTCAGCGAACCGATTGGCGAGTTGCCCAATCACTTTGGCGAGCCAGATCGGGCTCGCCAAAAGGATTGGCTTAAAGTTTTCCAGAAAAAGGCATGTCAGCGATGGGACGGGACTTTCAGCGAATTGCCGACATCATTCAGCGAGCACTGACTAGCCAGTCGAAAGTTACAATGTATTTTAGGGGTTAGGGGAGCAGAAAGGGCAATCAAGGAAGATTTTTGGTGAGCTCGACCAAGCTACCCAAACTGCGCAACGTGCCATTTTCAAATCCAGCTTCCAAAATCAACCCCGCAATCCCAAAATGAAATCAAAACATACACTTATTCAATTAGACTCGGACCCATTAGACCCATGCCACCGGGGTAATCAGACTTTCCCCGGTTTGGCCAAAATTGGCCATTTGATGACTTAAGCCCTTAAGAATGACGTCAAACGCTCCATCATTGGGCAAATCACGTCATTTAGCACAAATATGGGTTACTCAGACTTCACCCGACTAGACCCAACAACAAATATGCACAACCCAACAATTTAGATCAATTTTAAGGGACAAAATTCGAGAAATCAACAACTTAGCCAATTTAGGCATGGTAATCAAAATTAAAACAGGCAGGCAAGCACAGAAATACAGATTCAGAGAGGCCCAACACACATCATTAAGAACAATACAATTGCAAATGAGTATAACTGCTAAATACATTTTTTGGGTTCAGAAAACCAACCTTTAATGCCAAATATACAATTTGAAATGCTAGGCGGCAAAGTATCCAACTCCGGACACAAATTCAATGACTAGACAGCGGTAAAAATGCAAAAATAGCAAAAACTATAGTGTGGGTGTGATTGTATGAAGTTAAAAAGTAAGGGAATGTGAAAGAGTTTTAACTTTTAAACCTTTGGCCTTTTAAAAACCGTTCAGTTCTTGCCCTTTCGGCGGCATTAATTTTCTTCGCTGAACCACTCGGTGACACACCGAGTGGGTACTTACCTCGCTGAGTTTTACAGGACCTCCAAATAATGTGAGGATCTAAATGGCGGACAAAGTCGGGATCGCCGACCTCTTCGGCAAGTCGCGGACTGGACATTTTGCTTTCCAACCTAAACTTTTAAAACACATTCCACTTTTTCACCTGCACAGTCAACACATGATTATTCCAAGAACAAAAAGAAATTAATAAAACTTGGGTTGCCTCCCAAGAAACGCCTTAGTTAACATCATGGCACAACACAAGTCCCCACTCAATTTTGATTCGTGGGGTTTTCCCTAGTGTCACTAGGTAGATGATTTCACATATCTGGACACTTCATCCATTACTAAGTGCCAACGATCGTAAAGTAGTAATATAACCCAACTAAGTGAGTTGGGGTCGAATCCCAAGGGAGTGGTTTGTAATTGAGAATAAATAGGCAAGTAAGAATATGCTCAACTCAATATTAGCTAAAAAAATTTACGAATAAAAGCATGGTTCAAGTTAGGGGCAACACAAGTGTCAAATATCTGGGGGATTTGTTTTCAACTATCAGCTACAACAACAAATAATATGAGAAATAGCAAGTATAGAGATGGGTTTTTGGGATCTGATTGGATTATGGGCTAAGGTAGACGATCGTGTAATTGCAATTAATAATGAATAGTTGTAAATCAATGAATAAGCTTGACTTTAATGGGGGTAAACTTTATCTCGAACAATTTACCCCGAATCAAATTAGTTTCTCTCGAACACCAATAAGAAGCAATTAAGAACAGCCTTAGCCTTAGTCCATTTACTCTCTCAAGCTGAATGACTGGAAAAGGGTCTAGGGTTCAATCTCTCTAGCTGAACCCATCACAACTCAATACCCACAGACTATCGATTCAACAACTTTGGTTTTAAAACCTCTCTCTCTAGCAAGCCAAAAACACGAAGTTAGGATTGTATTTGCAAATACAACCCACTAATTTCAACCATAATTACTGAACGAAATCACTTTTAAACAACATATTCACTATCAATTAACAATACACAACAACTAAATCAATGAATAATCACATAATCACACCCCTAGAAATGGGGGCTTTAGCTAGACATCATAAAAAGGTAAAAAATCATTACCAAGTTGTGTTTCCATCAACTGGGTAGGATTGATATAGTCTTTACAAATGTCTAAGATGCAGAATCTTCAACAACCACTTCTAATTTCTTACAAATGGAAATCTTCACATCTTCAAAGCTATAGAGAAAATGTCTCTAAAACTTAGTTCTAAGCTCTCTAACTTGAAAACTCAATAATAATGAAAACGATTGAATGTTAGATACTAAAGTAAGAATTTAAAAATGTATTTATAGTCGCCCAAAAATGTGCTATGAAGGACCATTCGGCACAATAAGTCGGGATCGCCGATCCACTCGGCGATCCGCCTTTTGGTCAATTCCATCCCCTTTTTGCTGTGGGCTTCAGCAACTTCAAGCTCTGTAACTTTGGGAGATATGGCAATGCACCGCGGAACCGTTCGGCGACTCGCGAACTTCTCCTTCTATCGCCGACTTGATTTTCTCCTTCAGGGCATGGCAAATAGGAACATTAGGCGAGACCATGGCCGTTTGGCGACTCGCCCGATAGGTTAGGTGATCCTCAGGCTTTCTTTTCTTCATTCTTTCAGCTGCCATCTTCCTTTTTGCTCAATAGTGTCCATGCTTAGTTCCTCAATCCGAATACCTGAAATTCAAGGATTTACATCAGTTAGTGGCACAAAATATGCATTTGAGGACACTAAATCTATTAAAATGAAGCCCTAAATGAGTCCAAATTGTAAACTCATCAACACCCCCAACTTAATCTTTTGCTTGTCCTCAAGTAAAACTCAAGTTCAGCAGTTCAAAAAGGATGTCGCAAACAGTGCTACACAAAACTCAATCATGAATGCACACAAAAAGACTCAACTTACTCATGCAAGAATCAATTGTGCACTCAAATATTCAAGTTGTGACTCACCATTATCAAAGAATCTCAAGCTCACAATACTTTCTTCAAATGCAAGTTCAAGCTCAACAAAGGTACTCAAATGCCCTCACACAAAAAACGATTCCTTATTCACACACAATGGTTCACAATTTTAAAGCTCCGGAATCAAATGCAATGCTCACACTCACAAAGATGAACACAATGCATGATTTCACCCATAGGTTTTCCCGTATTTTCCAATCAACACTTGCTTCAACTCAATCAAGATTAAAAAGGTCTTTTAAAGGCTTGTAACGAGGCAGAGATCAAAGTTATGGTCATTTAGGCTTAATGGTTGTAATCCTCATAAAACATGGTGTGAACAACACTTTGTTTTCTTTTCTTTATCATTCTCATTCAAGCTCAAAAGTCACCCATTCTTAACTTTCCATGGATTGCTTGGACACACCATTTTCTTTGCACTTTCACAACTTTTTCATTCTTTTCTTTTTTTTCTCTTTTTTTTATATGGAGGGGTTCTATTTTTCTAAAAAGCATGGGTCAAAGGGGACTTTCTTGCACTTCTTGATTTACCTTCTCTTTTCACCACACCCCGAACTTAAGCTTTTGGCCTAAGTTGGTGTCATGACCCAAGGCTACCCCCTAGACGTAACACGGTGTACTTGACCCCGAAGGGGTCGCATACAATCCCTTAGAATAATCATAACATTCAAGACATAGAATAATGTTGAAAAATTTAAAACTTTTACAATCGAAGTTCAACTTCTTTTCATAAAGTAAAATACGAATCTAGACTTATCTCATTCACCATCTAGTACATAAGGAGTACAAATATGGTCAAAAGCCCTTTACATCAATAGTAGTCTCAAAGTAGAAAAGCACAATAAAACTAGAAACAATAGCATCTTGTCCTCAAACTTGAGGACTCACCAAGCTTAGGGAATAGTGGACCCAAGCTTTTCTTGATGAAAGTAGAATGTATCAATGGCTGGAAACTACACTCATAGAATGTAGAAAATATGGGCTAGCACAAATAATGTACTAAGTATGGACACCATGCACAAAATCCTTAAAACATGCATAAAAGGGACATTTAGTTGAAATCATGCCTTTATGAAATTTAGAAACCATTATGCACATTTATGAAGAAACATAAGCCACACCAACATACTAGCAACCTAAAGCCACACTAATACAATGCAAAGGTAAAGTCCCATAACCTCACCAAATGCTATGTATCACCCTTAGGCCATAAACATCATACATATCTTACTTTGCCTTATTCATAGTCAACATGCATTAGTAAAGAGTCATACATGTTCATAACTTACAACAAGTGAAGTCAACTTTAACATTCATACATAATCCATAAGTCACCATAACATAAGAGAACCTCACCATAACATCTCTTAAGGTCTACTTATGCAATGTGTAAGTGAAGTCCCATACCCCTACTAATACTAAGTCATACCCCTTAAGAAGTCATAATTAAAGTTCATGTACTTACCATAGTTCATATTCGTATCATATAGGGATAATAGCCTTAACCGACATAGACCATGTGAGCTACATCGAATCCGGTGTTCTACCCCCACACCGAAAAATGGTGTCCTACTTGCCTAAGGTAGGACGTACATAATAGCTTTTACGTGGATCCACTAGCTAAGAACTATGTGGGCACATAGTTATGGGATATGTGGATTGCTACTAGAAACTCGGACTTGCTAAACGTATAAGGTTTCCATCCCATGAGACAACATACATTGGGGAGCCGGACTTGCTAAATGTAAAATCCTCCATCTGATTTTCATATCCACTCGGTGCTAAGCATAATTCCTTTTAAAATTCACATTATGTCTTTACTTAAGTTTAAGTTCATGAAAGAATGCACTAGGCACTCAAACCTGCATACATCATAATAGCTCATAGATTCATTAGTTGAGAATGCCCTTTCATCCTTAGATTAATCAACATGTGAGTAAACCTTTCACATCATATTCATAGTGTTCATCAGAATGGCCTTTCATTCATACATAACAATACTACCATAGTCATATCATATCGTACATAGTCATATCATATCATACATAGTCATATCATATCATACGTAATCATATCATATCATACATAATCATGTGTGGGGGTAAGAAAGAAGGATCATGAATCAATGCCACAATATTCACAATAATTAAACACCTCCACCTTTCAAGTGGATCAACATGATCATATATATTTGTCATAGATTCATCACTATCGAAGTGAATCACAAGTTTATATACAATATTCATCAACATATACAAACCCTAGTTAATGCCCTTCAAGGGAAGGAATCAAGATCAACCCTAATTCATAGAATTACCACATTAGATAGAGGAATTACATGATTCAACAGCTTAATAGTCATAAACATAATCAATTGTCAAGCTTACATGATCATTCAAGTCACACCTTAGTTCACAGTTTGGTAGAAAGAGGAAATCATGGGTCCAAGGGAGATTTTCATCAAAATCCAACAATAATTCAACATTCGCATCATAAATCATCATAATCAACCATAACAAACCATAATTAAACAATACAAAATGTTTTGGAGGAAGACCCATGTTATCGGTTGAAAACCCTAGGTTTGGGGAATTTGAAAACATAATTTGAAGCGGCTTCTTGGGTGATAGTTACCCAAGAATGAAGAGCATCCATACCTTAGTTTGAAATCCTCACGAAATTGGAGCGAAAAGGATGGATCTTGAACCCTAAGCTTCTCCTTGTTGATGTTCTTCAATGAAGTCTAGAGAGAGAAATATCTTGGATAGGTGAGTTGGTTGACTTTTGAGTTTTTCAGTTGTGTGGTGTTAAAAGAGTTTTGATGACCTAAAAATACTTCTATAGGTCTAAAATAACTAATACTAACTGTACCCACCCTTACTTTATCAATTAGGAATTAGTTAAAACATGTTACCCTTGGCCGACTTAGGCAGCTTGCCAGGCCCCTATCCACGAGACCCCACGCATGTATGGAACCACGGACCATACTGGTAACTCGTGGTTTGGGGCTGGGGCTTGCCATCTTGGCCTTGATCCAGGCCTCACTCACGAGTCCCTTCCACGGGGCGTGAGTTTGTCCACGGACCGTACTGTACGCTCGTGCAATGGGACTGGAACTTGAGGGAGTAGGGGGGAGTTTGGGGAGATTAAGTCTCGACTCACGACTCCCACCCACGGGGCGTGATTCGACCCACGTGGCGTGAATTCCCTTCTCGTGAACCAAGCTATTTTTGACAGCTTTTTAGGCAGCCCCCATGGTCCTCCTCAAGGACACTTGGGGGGTCCTTAGGGGGCCATGCCTTGACGTGTAGGTCCTCAAACATTAGTACTAGGTTAGGGAGGGCATTTTATGACTTTTATCTTTATGTTAACCCTATTTAGGACACTAGACTTCAAGTTAGGCTCTAGCTTAGGTCACTAGATTTCCAGGGTGTTACATTATCTCGCCCTTGGGAACATTCGTCCTCGAATGATGACCTTGACACCAAACTAAGTTAGAAACTCAAGACTAGCAGCCCAACAGACATGAAACATCTAAATGTGCAACACTTATAAACACACTATTCACCTCATGCACTTATTCCAAAGGCGGAAACTTCAACTCTATTCTACAACATAGTCTATGCAATATAAGTAGGAACTACATCTACTAACCCAATATGCATGAAATACAACATAAATCATGTTCATGGGAGGGACTACCTTCTCTAATTAAAAGCAAGCTCAACACAACAATATGGAGCCAACATATCATTTCATCAAAACATAACTAAGCATGTTCACCATTTCACCTCAGGAAGTCAAAAATGCAATCATCATACTAAAATACAAATCAACTTGAGGGACATTTAATCCATGAGACCTCAATTTATACTAAATATGAATTCTCACAAGAACATGCACAACATAAGGGAAACATGGAAAACTTATACAATACACATGACTCCCAAAAACACTAAAACTCAAGAGGAATTACTTACCTCAAGTTTGGATAGGATTAAAAGCAAAAAGATGAGGATAATGGGACTTCATATCGGCCTCAACCTCCCATGTAGCTCCCTCAACTAAGTGATTCCTCCATAAAACCTTAACGGAGGCCACTTACTTATTTCTCAACCCCTTTACTTGCCGGTCCAAAATCACTACCGGAATCTCTTCATAGGATAGACTCTCATCAACTCCTAAACCCTCTAAAGGGAGGATGGATACCGGATCACCAATGCACTTCTTAAGCATGGAAACATGAAACACCAGGTGAACCAGAGCCAACTCACTTGGCAAGTCTAATTCATATGCACCCTTCCTAATACACTTTAAGAATTGATATGGGCCCACATACCGAGTACTAAGCTTCCCCTTTTTTACCAAATCTCATCACAGCTTTCATAGGTGAGATTTTCAAGTAGACCCAATCACCAATCTCAAATTTTAGATCCCTCTTTCTATTGTCGGCATAAGACTTTTGCCAACTTTGGGCGGTCTTCAACCTCTCTCTAATGAGTCGAACTTTCTCAATGGCCTCATAAACTAACCCGAGACCAATTAGAGCAAATTCACCTACGTCAAACCACCCAATTGGAGACCTACACCTTCTCCCATAAATTACTTCAAATGGAGTCATGGCAATGCTAGAGTGGTAATTATTGTTGTAGGCAAACTCAATCAAGGGGAGGTGGTCTTCCCAACTACCCTTGAAATCTATCACACACGCCCTTAATATGTCTTCTATGGTTTGAACGGTGCATTCCGCTTCAATATCCGTTTGAGGGTGGAAAGTGGTACTAAGTTGTACATTGGTGCCAAGCCCTTTTTGGAAAGCCTTCCAAAAATGTGAAGTAAATTGAGTACCCCGATCCGAACTAATAGATGAAGGGACCCCATTCAACTTCACTATCTCATTGATGTACAACTTGGCATAGTATTTCGCTGAAAATGACTTGACGAGAATAAAGTGGGCTGATTTTGTCATCCTATCAACGATGACCCAAATAGAATCTTGTTGCCTTCGAGTAAGAGGCAACCCCACAATAAAATCCATATTCACACCCTCCCATCTCCAAGTGGGAATATCAATATTTTGGGACAATCCACCGGGCCTTTGATGCTCGGCCTTAACTTGTTGGCAATTTGGACACTTGGCTACAAAACTCGCTATATCATTTTTCATACCATTCCACCAACAGACTTCTCGTAGGTCACGGTACATCTTGGTGGCTCTCGGATGAATAGAATACCATGAACCATGAGCTCTTCTAAAATTTCTCCCTTAAGCCATCAACATCCGGAGCACATAATCTACCTTGGTACCTAAGCACCCGATCTCTCCCTTGGGATAAAGCCTCAACGGACTTATTGAGAACCGATTCTTTCAACTCCATTAATATGGGATCAACGTGTTGTTTAGACTTCACATCAACCACAAAGGACGATTCAGAACTATGATGGACCATGAATTCACCCTTGGTGGATTCCACTAGTTGGACACCTAATCGGGCCAACCTATGCACATCACGAACCAATTCCTTTATCTCCTCTTCTACATGAGCCACACTACCCATGGACAATCTACTAAGGGAATCCGCAACTACATTAGCTTTGTCGGGGTGGTAAAGGACACTCATGTCATAATCCTTCAAAAGCTCTAACCACCTTCTTTGTCGGAGATTCAAGTCTTTTTGGCTAAACACATATTGAAGACTCTTGTGGTTGGTAAACGCATCTACATGGAGTCCATATAAGTAATGTCTCCATATTTTCAAAGCAAATACCACCGCCGCCAACTCGAGATCATGAGTCGGGTAGTTCTTCTCATGTATCTTGAGTTGCCTTGAAGCATAGGCAATTACTTTCCCATGTTGCATAAGGACACATCCTAAAGCCACTTCAGAAGCGTCACAATAAAATACAAACCCATTGGTACCCTCCGATAAGGTCAAAACCTGAGCGGAGGTGAGTCTGTCTTTCAATTCTTGGAAGCTTTTCTCACAAGCCTCCAACCACACAAATTTATCCTTGTTTTGAGTTAAGGTCGTCAATGGAGAAGCAATAAAGGAGAAACCCTCAACAAACCTCCTATAGTAGCCGCCCAAACCCAAAAAGCTTCTAATATAGGTAGGGGCTAGAGGTCTAGGCCAACCTTTGACCGCATCCATTTTCTTCGGATCCAACTCATTACCCTTGCTCGACACAATATGACCAAGGAAGGCAACCGACCTTAGCCAAAACTCACATTTACTAAACTTATCATATAACTGATTATCCTTGAGAACTTGTAGCACAACTCTCAAATGGTCCATATGGTCACTCTCACTCTTAGAATAGATCAAAATATCGTCAATAAACACAATGACAAACGTATCGAGATATTTCCGGAAAACCCTATTCATATGGCCCATAAAAGTCGTCGGGGCATTCGTTAGCCCAAAAGACATTACTAGGAACTCATAGTGACCATATCTTGTTCGGAAAGCCGTCTTAGGAATATTAACCCCTCTTACCCTTAGTTGGTGGTAGCCCGAATGAAGATCAATCTTGGAGAAATAGTTAGCCCCTTGAAGTTGGTCAAACAAATCATCAATTCTAGGAAGGGGATACTTATTCTTTACAGTGACATTTTTTAATTGGCGGTAATCAATACACATCCTAAGGGGGGCATCTTTTTTCTTCACAAACAATACCGGAGCACCACATGGAGATATGCTTGATTGAATAAAACCCTTGTCTAATAAGTCCTTGAGTTGCTCCTTCAGCTCTTTTAATTCGGCCGGAGCCATTCTATAGGGAGGGATGGATATGGGTTGAGTATCCGGAAAAAGATCAATGCCGAAGTCTATTTTCCGTTCGGGAGGAATGCCGGGCAAGTATCAGGAAAGACTTTTGGAAACTCACTCACCACGGGGACCAACTCTAAAGAAGGGACCTTGGACTCAATATCTATGACACTAACAATATGATACATGCACCCCTTGGAAATCATTTTCCTACCTCTTAGATATGAAACAAATTGACCTCTAGGAATATAATCCCCCCCTTTCCACTCTAAAATTGGCTCCTTAGGAAATTGAAATTTGACCACTCTGGTCCTACAATCTATTGAAGCATAACATGCATGTAACCAATCTATTCCCAAAATTACATCAAAATCAAGCATGTCTAATTCCACCAAATCAACCAAACTGACTTTATGAGATAAAGAAATAGGACTTCTTATAGACTCTTTTTCCCACGACCGAGTGACCAACCGTGGTAGACACCAAAAAAGGCTGTAGTAATTCTTCGGGGAGCACTTCAAATTTCATAGCCACAAAAGGTGTAACAAAATATAATGTGGCACCGGGGTTTAATAATGCATAAACATCAATGGAAAAGACTTGCAACATACTCGTTACAACATCCGGGGAGCTCTCTTGGTCACCTCGTGATTGGAGAGCATAGAAGCAGTTCTTCTTGGGAGCATTGGAATTTGAGCAACTTGGAGGGACTTGCTTGCCCTCTATCCCTTGAACTTTTAGCATAGGACAATCTCTCTTCATATGACCGCTCTTCCCACAACAAAAGCAACCATCCGTGCCAACTAGGCACTAGCCTTTATGCTTCTTGCCACACTTTGAACAACTAGGTCTTTCAACATAAGAGCTACCACTATTACCTCCTTGTGGCTTTAGGTTAGACACCCTATCTTTGTTGACCCTTGGATTTCTAGATGAGCCTTGGTTGGAAAACCTCTTTTTGAACCTTGGTTTACCTTGAACCTCAAATTTATCTTTGGAAAATTTCCATTATCGGTCCATGCCCTTTTTACTTGTATATTCACTTGCTTGAGCTTTTGTTCCTCAATTTGCTCGGCATGAACCATGAGACGTAAAATGTTCATACTTGGGATGAGCATTGCCGAACGACATTCATTGACTAGTCGGATATCCCTATAACAAATTTGTTCATCTTGGCCCTAGAGTCTGCCACTAAGTTTGGAGCATATTTAGACAATTAGGTGAACTTAAGCCTATACTCATTCACACTCATACCTCCTTGGCGAAGGTTGATGAATTCTTGCATCTTTCTCTCCCTCAACTCTAGTGGGAAAAACCTATCAAGGAAGGCCGACTTAAACACTCCCCAATCAACCGGGCCCGCTCTTACGGGTCTCTCATCCTTCCATTGCTCATACAATTCTTAGGCCACATCCTTTAATTGGTAGGCGACTAGTTCCACCTTCTCTTGAGACGACACCATCATAGCACCAACCACATTAAACATTTCTGCTATAAATCCTTGTGGGTCTTCATCTACTTTGGAGCCATAGAACATAGGGGGATTCATTCTAGTGAAATCCCTTATCCTTGATGTGGTTGTACTCACATTGGGGTTCACTTGAACTCTAGCATCCCTAGTGACTTGAGTCGTCAAAGCATGAGTCAATGTTTGGAGAGTCGTCCTTATCTCCACATTCGTCATAGCCCCCTCTTCATTAGGAGCTTGAGGATCTTGGGGAGGAATTCCCTCATTGACATTCTCCTCTAGCACCCTCCTTGCATTCCCTCTTCTTGTATTCATTGCATATAATCACAAGAGAAGGGTTAGAAAAGGAATTTATAGTGTTAGGACTCCAAAGCACGACTAAGTAGTAATGAAAGAAGTGAAAGTTCCCAAACATCTTATAGCCTCTCATTCATAAGTGTGGCGCGCTTCACATTTATGAACAAGACTCTACCCGACGTGGTTCATGAGACATCATCCTAGAATCATTCTAAACCTTGTGCTCTGATTACCAAGTTTGTCACGACCCAAGGGTACCCCCTAGACATAAGACGGCATACTTGACCCCGAAGGGGTCGCATACAAGCCCTTAGCATAATCATAACATTCAAGACATAGAATAATGCAGAAAAATTTAATACTTTTACGATCGAAGTTCAACTTATTTTCATAAAGTAAAATGCGAATCTACACTTATCTCAATCACCATCTAGTACATAAGGAGTACAAATAGGATCAAAAGACCTTTACATCAATAGTAGTCTCAAAGTAGAAAAGTATAATAAAATTACAAACAATAGCATCTTGTCCTCGAACTTGAGGACTCACCAAGCTTAGGGAATAGTCAACCCAAGCTTCTCTTGAAGAAAGTGAAATGCATCAACGGCCGGAACCTATACTCATAGAATGTAGAAAATATGGGTTAGCACAAATAATGTACTAAATATGGACACCATGCATAAAATCCTTAAAACATGCATAAAAGAGACATTTAGTTGAAATCATGCCTTTATCAAGTTTAGAAACCATTATACACATTTATGAAGAAACATAAGTCACACCAACATACTAGAAACCCAAAGCCACACTAGTGCAATGCAAAGGAAAAGTCCCATAACCTCACCAAATGCTAAGTATCACCCTTAGGCTACCAACATCATACATATCTTACTTTGCCTTATTCATAGTCATCATACACGAGTAAAGAGTCATATATGTTCATAAACTACAACAAGTGTAGTCAGCTTTAACATTCATACATACCTTTAATGCATAATCCATAACTCATCATAACATAAGATAACCTCACCATAACCTCTCTTAAGGTCTACTTGTGCAATGTATAAGTGAAGTCCCATACCCTATGGACACCATGCATAAAATCCTTAAAACATGCATAAAAGAGACATTTAGTTGAAATCATGCCTTTATCAAGTTTAGAAACCATTATACACATTTATGAAGAAACATAAGTCACACCAACATACTAGAAACCCAAAGCCACACTAGTGCAATGCAAAGGAAAAGTCCCATAACCTCACCAAATGCTAAGTATCACCCTTAGGCTACCAACATCATACATATCTTACTTTGCCTTATTCATAGTCATCATACACGAGTAAAGAGTCATATATGTTCATAAACTACAACAAGTGTAGTCAGCTTTAACATTCATACATACCTTTAATGCATAATCCATAACTCATCATAACATAAGATAACCTCACCATAACCTCTCTTAAGGTCTACTTGTGCAATGTATAAGTGAAGTCCCATACCCCCACTCATAATAAGTAGTACCCCTTAAGAAGTCATAATTAAAGTTCATGTTCTTACCATAGTTCATTATCGTATCATATAGGGATAATAGCCTTAGCTGATATAGACCATGTAAGCTATATGGAATCCGGTTTTCTACCCCCACACCGAAAAGAGGTGTCCTACTTGCCTAAGGTAGGATGTACATAATAGCTTTTAGGTGGATTCACTAGCTAAGACCTACATGGGCACATAGTTATGGGATATGGGGATTGCTACTAGAAACTCGAACTTGCTAAACGTATAAGGTTTCCATCCCATGAGACAACGTACATTGGGAAGCCGAACTTCCTAAACGTAAAAGCCTACATCTCATTTTCATATCCACTCGGTGCTAAGCATAATTCCCTTTAAAAGTCACATTAAGTCTTAACTTAAGTTTAGGTTCATGAAAGAATGCACTAGGCACTCAAACCAACGTACATCATAATAGCTCATAGATTCATTAGTTGGAATGCCTTTTCATCCATAGAATCATCAACATGTGAGTAAACCTTTCACATCATATTCATAGTGTTCATGAGAATGGCCTTTCATTCATACACAACAATACTACCATAGTCATAGAATAATCAATTGTCAAGCTTACATGATCATTCAAGTCACACTTTAGTTCACAATTTCGGAAGAAGGGGATATCATGGGTCCAAGGGAGATTTTCATACATATCCAACAATACTTCAACATTCCTATCATAAATCATCATAATTAACCATAAAACCATAATTAAACAATAGAAAACGTTTTGGAAGAAGACCCATGGTTTAGGTTGAAATCCCTTGGTTTGGGGAATTTGAAAACATAATTTGGAAGGGCTTCTTGGGTGATAGCTATCCAAGAATGAAGAAAAACCATACCTTAGTTCGAAATCCTCATAAAATTGGAGTGAAAAGGATGGATATTGAACCCTAAGCTTCTCCTTGTTGATGTTCTTCAATGAAGTCTAGAGAGAGAAAAAATCTTGGAGAGGAGAGTTGGTTGAGTTTTGAGTTTGTGAGTTTTGTGGTGTTAAAAGAGTTTTAATGACCTAAAAATACTTATATAGGTCTAAAATAACTAATACTAACCGTCCCCACCCTTACTTAATTAATAAGGAATTAGTTAAAACATTTGACCCTTGGCCGACTTAGGCAGCTTTCCAAGCCCCCATCCACGAGACCCCACCCACGGAGCATGGATGGAACCACGGACCTTACTAGTCACTCGTGGTTTGGGTCTAGGGCTTGCCATATTTTCCTTGGTCCAGGCCTCACTCACGAGTCCCTTCCACGGGGCGTGAGTGGGTCCACGGACCGTACTGCACGCTCGTGGAATGGGATTGGAACTTAAGGGATTAAGAGGGAGTTTGGGGAGACTAGTCTCAAATCATGACTTCCACATATAGGGTGTGATTCCACCAAGGTGGCGTGGGTGCCCTTCTCGTGAACCAATCTATTTTTGACAGCTTTTTAGGCATCCCCCTTTGTCCTCCTCAAGGAACCTTGGGGGGTCCTTGGGGGGGCGTGCCTTGACGTGTAGGTCCTCAAACATTAGTACTAGGTTAGGGAGGGAATTTTACTAATTTTATCTTAATTTCAACCCTATTTAGGACACTAGACTTCAAGTTAGGCTCTAGTTTAGGTCACTAGATTTTCGGGGTGTTATATTTGGCTATTCACACAAACTACAAATCATGAGGATTATGGGTAATGGGTCAAGAAATGTCACATTTTTATCAAGTTTCTTCCAAGAAAAGGCTAAGACTCAAAGGGTATTCAAATTGGGTTCACACACTCAAAAAGTAGGCCATAAAAGAGGTATAATGTCAAATTGTTTCACACTCTTCAAAGTTGTCTAAGATCATATAAAGAGATTGCATCACTTAGTCAACCAGACCAACGGGGAAAATTCTTGGTGTCATCATACATGGTTCACGGTAAGCTCATCACACAAGGTATTGATACCAATATCAAACAAGACTCCACACTTTCGCCAGTGTGCAATGCTCATCACAACAAACTCAATTCGATACTTGGCTAGTCGCAACGAGATTCAAAGAGTTCACATATTGTCTATAAAACTTCATTTGGCCTCATCATAGCCGCACATTCACTTTTGTTCGATTATGAGCACTATTCAAGTCATCGGTATTGATCAAGACCGCTACTCAAATTTGCAAGAGAACAACCACATTCAAACACAAACAAGAGGTGGCACAATTCTTTCAGAATGGGCCAAAAATCATTCGCAATTAGAAAACAAGGAGCCACAAGCTCAATCATTCACAAAATTAGTGTAACACACAATTATTGCTCAAAACCAAAATATATTCACAAAACAAGAGTGTCACAAAAGGTGGGCTTCACCCCACTACAAATAAAATCATTTGTTCTCAAATGCAATCAAAATAATCCAAAAGTTAAAATAAAGTAAGACAAAGAGGGAGGTAAAGAAGGGATCCTGTCAATTCAATCACTCTATCTGTCTCGGCATCAGTGCCCGGTGCATCAATCTGGACTTGGGAATCAGTGCCCGTAGTCACCTCAGAAGGACCAGCTCCACTGGACCCACCCATGGATGTCTCTGTCAGCGATGTCTGGATCACCAACTGCACAATCGTCTCCTCAAGGTTCGATAGATCTCTCTATATGCTCTCCTCCCTGATCTCGATCAGCTCCTCATTGGTCTCTGTCTCCGACTCATCAACTGTTGCATCATCCCTATGCACATTTCTGGTGGTAGCCGGAGGAATCTCTGAAGTATCAGGAGCGTGTAAATCATTTGCAGCCTCCAGTAATGAAGTGAAGTCAGTAGACTTCAGATAGTCGACCTCCTTCCTGAACTCTGCTACCTCAGCTTTCGAAGCCGTCACTTCGGAGGTCTCCCTGCCTGCTCTCACGTGCGTCAACTTTTGTGGTGAGAGTGTCAATAGAAGTCTGGAGGGGGGTCAGTGCAGCCAAAATAGCAGCCTCAATCATCCAGGGAACATATCTCTCTAGGAACGACGCAAGTCCACCTTTAAACCTCATTCTTGGGGTTGACCATACTGTCACCAGGCAACCCCCCTTGCTGTATCGGGTTATATGAGATGAGATATAACCCATTTGGGTCTCCAACTACTTAATCAACACTTAATGGGGCGTGATGGTTTGGGTAAGGGTCGACACGTCTTCTTTCATCTCTTTCAAGATCTTGTCCGACCCCTCAACTTTATTGAGGATACGAGAAAGCATATCCTCAGACTGGCCACCTTCCGAATCCTTTGGCTTTTGGCGATCATGGGGAGGCACATACCTATCCTTCTCCCCATATTTACAATTTGGATTACGGTCCCTCCATTCTCTATCGCGATCTTTCCAACCTTCATCCCTATTCCAACCTTGCTTACCACCCTGCCTCGGGTAGTTTGAATGATAACCACCACTTTGTTTGGCTAGGAAGTTCACCTCTTCATTATACAAGGCCTCAAACTTGGACTCATCCGGATTAGCACACCCGACACCCACGGCATTGACATTTCGAGCACCAGCTCCCATGACATTTTTAGACAAAATGTCAAGTTGTGTCATGATCTTGGCCATGTTCTAGTCCCTCTCTTCGTCTTTCTCCATCTGCTCTTTGGTTAATTTAAACGTGAAAGGGGAGACCTGGTCTTCACGCGTATACCACGCCCTATTGATGGTAGTCATGCCATCCAAGAGCTGAGTCGCTATCACATAAGATTGCTGCATCAAACCTCCCGAAGAAAGTTGGTCAGCAACACCCTTATTTACCGAGTCAAAACTCCGTTAAAAATACTGCAGCAACATGTTATCAAGCAAGCCATGGGTTGGTCATTGAAGCACCCACTTTTTGAATCGCACCCAAGTTTCATGAATCGGCTCGCCTTCTAGACACTTGAAGCTCTGAATGTTGTCCCGAAGAGTCATCATCTTCGAGAGAGGGAAAAATTGCACTTGAAATGCGGTAACCAACTCCTCCCACGAAGTGACTGATTCACGTGGCAATTCAGCCAGCCACTTGCACGCCTCTCCCATCAAAGAGACAGGGATCAACCTCAACCGGACTGACTCTTGGGATATGTTATTGAAGGAGAACGGTCCGCATACGTCCACGAAAATTCTAATATGCTCATGGGGATCCTCATGAGCCAAACCACTGAAAAAGCCCATTTAGTTGCAAGAGTTGCAACATAGTACTCATGATGTGGACCACCGCATTCCCTTCGGCCATAGGCAAGGGAATGGCACCAATACAACCCATAAGATGGGGGTCATTTGCATTAGGCTCATTGACAGCGTTGAGGTTTTCGATGTCATCTTGATGGCCTACTTGGCTTCCATTGCTGTCGTTCACACTCATACTTCCTGTTTCAACACACAAACAAGCAAAACAAAACTAAAATTAAGTAAGTATCACTATAACTAACAAGAACAAAATCAAACCTAACTAAGAATTCTCAAGTAACCCCACTTCCCGGCAGCGGTGCCAATTTTTATTTCACCTATCAAGACACTTCATCCAATACTAAGTGCCAACGATCGTAAAGTAGTAATATAACCCAAATAAGTGAGTAGGGGTCGAGTCCGAAGGGAATGGTTTGTAATTGAGAATCAATAGGCAAGTAAGAATATGCTCAAGTCAATCATAGCTAAAAACATTTACTAAAAAAAGCATGGTTCAAGTTAGGGGTGACACAAGTGTCAAATATCAGAGGGAATTGTTTTCAACTATCAGCTACAACAGCAAATAACATGAAAATAGCAAGTATAGAGACATATTCTTGGGATGTGATTGGATTATTGGCTAAGGTAGAAGATCGGGTAATTGCAATTAATAATGAATAGCAGTAAATCAGTGAATATGCTAGACATTAATGGGGGTACAATTTCTCTCTAATAATTTACCCCGAATCAAATTGGTTTCTCCCGAACACCAATAAACAACAATTAAGAACAACCTTTACCTTAGCCCATTCACTCTCTCGAGATGAATGTGTGGAAAAGGGTTTAGCGTCCAATCTCTCGAGCTAAACCCATGACAATCCAATACCCACAGTCCATCGATTCAACAGCTTTGGTTTTAAAACCTCTCTCTCGAGCTCGCCAAAAATACGAAGTTAAGATTGTATTTGCAACTACAACCCATTAATTTCAACCACAATTACTGAACGAAATCACTGTTAAACAACATTTACACTATCAATTAACAATACCAGCAGCTAAATCAACCTATAATCACATAATCGCTCCCCAAGAATTGGGGTTGTAGCTAGACATCATAAAAAGGTAAAAAATCATTACCAAGTTGTGTTTCCATCAACTAGGTAGGATTGATATAATCTTTACAAAGGTCTAAGATGAAGAATCTTCAACACCCACTTCCAATTTCTTAGAAATGAAAATCTTTAAATTTTCAAAGCTAAGGAGAAAATATCTCTAAAAGTCAGTTCTAAGCTCTCTAACATGAAAACTCAATAATAATGAAAACTATTGAATGTTAAATACTAAAGTAAGAATATAAAAACGTATTTATAGTGGCACAAAAATATGTTGCAAAGGACCATTCGGTGCAATAAGTCGGGATCGTCGATCCACTCGGCGATCCGCCCTTTAGTCAATTCCATCACCTTTTTTCTTTGGCATTCAGCAACTTCAAGCTCTATAACTTTGGGTGATATGGCACTGCATCACGGAACCGTTCAGCGACTCGCCGACTGCTCCTTTCTATCGCTGAATTGATTTTCTCCTTCAGAGCTTAGCACACTAGAACATTAGGTGAGACAATGGCCGTTCGGTGACTCGCCCAATGGGTTAGGCGATCCTCAGGCTTTCTTTTCTTCGTTCTTTCAGCTGCCTTGTTCCTTTTTGCTCAATAGTATCCATGATTTGTTTCTCAATCCAAATACTTAAAATTCAAGGATTTACATCAATTATTGGCACAAAATATGCATTTGAGGACACTAAATCTATTAAAATAAAGCTCTAAATGAGTTTGAATTGTGGACTCATCAGCAGTCTCCCATTTTGTTTGGGGTAGTGACTAGGGCTGACAAGGGGACGGGGACGAGGACTAGGGGACGGGACGAAGGGGGACGAGACGGGAAGGGGGACGGCGCTGGTGGGATTTGACCGGGACCGAGATTGGGGGGACGAAAATAAGTACCATCCCATCCCACTATATATACAGGATGGGACGGGTTTTGGGGGACGGGACGGGACGGGACGGGGGATTTTTTATTTTTATATACTTATTTATTTGTATTGAAAATATATGTTATTGAATATCATTTTAGTTATTTGATTTTTTTTCAATTAACATTTTTAGCTAATAAATAATGCTTAAGTTTCCAAATTTCAAAATTCAAAATTCAAATTTCAATTTCAAAATTCAAATTTCAAACTTCAAATTTCAAATTTCAAATTTCAAATTTCAAATTCAACTTTCAAATTTCAAACTTCAATTTTCAATTTTCAATTTTCAATTTTCAAATTTCAAATTCAATTTTCAAATTTGTATTTTAAATATTTTAAAGTAATTTAAAGTTTTAAACTAGAAATTTTGATTTTAAAATTAAGTATTTTAAAGTTAGTTTAGTATATATGTAAATATGTATGAATATATTAAAATTAAAATGCAAGACAATAATTATCCAAAAAAGAGTTGAATAAAGCCTTCAAATTTATTCAATAAAATCTAATTGCAACTTAGAACTTAGAAGTTACAATTTACAAATATTAGTGAAGTAACTAATCTACGCAGCCACCTTCTAGGAAGGGTTCTGTTTCAATAAGTTCTCATATGTAAAACTAATATTTGTTACAAATATTAGATGAGTAACTAATTTACGCAGCCACCTTCTAGGAAGGGTTCTGTTTCAATAAGTTCTCATATGTAAAACTAATATTTGTTACAAATATTAGATGAGTAACTAATTTACGCAGCCACCTTCTAGGAAGGGTTCTGTTTCAATAAGTTCTCATATGTAAAACTAATATTTGTTACAAATATTAGATGAGTAACTAATTTACGCAGCCACCTTCTAGGAAGGGTTCTGTTTCAATTAGTTCTCGGATGTAATCTAATATTTGTATTCTCCTTTAAAATTCAATTCTAATTGTCGCATCATATCGACTGTAACATCCTCCGGTGTTGGCAAACTTGCTAGAAACTCTTGTGACTCTAATTCATCATCACTAGATCCAATTACCGCATTAATCCAAGCTTCTTGTTTGGAACTTAACTTTGGCAAATTATAATTCCTCCTATCGGCGTTGACCCAGTCTCTAAATAAAACTGATATTTCCAAACTGTCTTCCGCCAATGAATGTCTATGATCGCCAAGTTGAAACCTTGCCGCACTAAAAGCAGCCTCTGATGCAACTGATGAAGCTTGAATAGCTAGAACATCACGAACCATTTTGCTCAAAATTGAAAATGCAACGCTCCGCCTCCTCCACCATGCTAATAAATCTTCATTGCCATCTCCGTCTTCCACTATTTCTAAAGATTGATTAAGAATTGAGGAGTAGGAAAAAAATATTTTTAGAATTTTTCAATCATACATTCAATTGCAACTCTAAATTTGTCAATATTTTTGTATTTAGAAAATGGAATTGAAATAGCACAATTATTTATTAATACTGATGAAATAGTAGGATAATAAATTACCAGAAAACATAGGTTGTAGAATCATAAAAAAGTCTTAAAAATTCTAATAGTTCATTAGTTTCTTCCCAATCTTTTTCACAAATTCTATCTAATGGGTCAGCATTATGAGAATTAAACACCATTTGTATGGGTCCTTTATATTCGTAAGCAACTGAAAACATTTCGTAAAAAGAATTCCACCTTGTTTTAATATGTCTTGAAATTTTTCTTGGTGGCAAATCACATAGTACACAACGCTCATTAAATTTCCTAATTCTAGCAGGTCTCTGAGCAAAAAAAATTCAGGCAACATCATATACAATTTTAAGACAACCACATTTAAATAATGAAATACCATTTTGTACAACTAAATTTAATACATGTGCAACATATCTAACATGAAAAGAATTAACATCAATTGGACATAATCTAGTTTTTAACATACTAGCAGCGTTTGTATTATTAGATGCATTATCTAATGCGACAGACATTACTTTATCTATAAGCATGTAATAATCTAGAACACTTAAAATATTTGAAACTAAATATGCACCAATTTTATTCTCTACACATTCTTTATAACTTAAGATTCTTTTTTGTCAAATTCCAGTTATTATCAATCCAATGTGCTGTAATAGTTAAATAATCACGTCCATTAACACTACGACCCCATGTCCGAAAGTTATAGACACTCTACAATCTAATATGCTAAATATACAACGAAGATATTGACAATGTTTACCTTGATATACAAAAACATCAGATTTAACAGTATTTCTTGAAAAACCTCTATAATTAGGATTACAAGTTTGTTGAATATATTCAATAAAATCGGGATGTGAAGGAAAAACTATAAGGTAAACCACAAACAGAAACCATTTAGCTAAATTTTCGCGATCTCTTTCCTTATTATATTTACGTTGTGTTAGTGGACCACTGGGGTTAGAAGGATCTAATGTTTCTTGAACCATGTTAGAAGCCCCTACTGATTCATTAATATTAATATCAAAATCATTAACTGAAATTCCTTTTTTTCTATTAACATTAATATCAAAATCATTATCTGGAATTCCTTTTTTTCTATTGGCTAATGATTTAGCTTCTTTATATTGAATCGGCACACAAGATAACAAATGTCTATTTAAGCCCCCGTCCCACCTTGACCTCCTCCTTGTTTATGTTTAAAAGGTTGCCTACAGTTATTACAAATAGCAATAGAGTTTTCCTTATCTAAAGTCATAAATTGTCACACAACAGAAGTTTTAGGGCGTTGATACTTCACCTTCTCCCTTGTAGGAGGTATAAGGGGTGGGCGTCTAGAATTTTATTCCGTTGAATTTGTAGTTTCATTTGGAACTTCTGTCACCGGACTAGTAGGTGTATCTTCTAATTCCTCTTCTCCCGAACGAACTTCTACTTCTTTACCTGAATTTTCATCAAGAGAAGGATTAATATTACCATAAATTTGTTGTAAAATTTCATGATCTGATTGAACATTTGAATCAATATCATAAGATGTATCATCAATATAAGTAGAATCATTTGTATTAAATCTAACTCTAGACATTGATTTAGAAGAAGTACCACCAAATTTACTCTTATTTTTTTCCTTACTACTTTTTTTATGAAAATTAAATAATTACTAATGCCACTTGGTTCTTTTCTCTTTTCCTTTACCGGTATCTTTTTTGCTAGAACTCATATTTAATTATATGTAAAGTGTAATATAGAAATAATAATAACACAAATTAATGACGAAAAATAAAATATAAATATTATGAAACGAATGTACCAAACGTCTGCGTTAATAGCAAACGTTATAACCGATTCTTGAAACTTTGTAGTTTGTTGTAACTTGTAATTTTGGAACTCCAATACTTGATAGCAAATATGAGAATTATATATATTATGATATAATATGAAATTTTAGAATTGAAATATATGTATTATGATATAATATGAGACTTAAATGGAATAAAAATTTGAGACTTAAGATTGAGAGGATATAGAAAATAGATGAGAGAATTGATGATTTTGTAAGAAATAATAAGGGATAGAGGTGTATTTATAATATTAAAAATGGGTTAAACTGTATTTATGATAAGTTGAGGGTTTAAATTTAAGCATTAAAAGTAAGGGGGTGGTAGGGGGTGTTAGGGAAGTGAAAAAAGTAAATTAATCCGTTAAGGGGCCCCACTAGTCGTTGCCCCAACGGCCCACAATGAATATAATTCAAAAAAAAAAATTAGGGGACCCCGCGAAACCGGCTGGTTCAGCCGGGCCGGGTCGACCGGGACCAAAGGGTGAATCGGCCCCTAACCGGTCCCCTATGAACCGGATCGGTACCGATCCCCTATCCCGAAGGCCCCCATCCCGCGAGAATTTGACGGGACTGGGTCCGGCGAGCCGGTTCTCGAACCGGTCGTGGGCCGGGGCGGGCCAACCCGGTCCCCCTGCCAGGCCTATTAGTGACGATATAACATATGACCCATTTGGATCTCTATTAGCTGAATAGATATTGAATGAGAAGCAGTCCTCTAATTTAGCATTGAGGTATTCTGTTTTATCTCTTTCAACACTCTGTCGTGTTCTTCAACTTTGTGGAGAATGAGTGAGAGCATCTCTTCTACTTGTCCACCCTCGTACTCCTTGGACTTTCTATGCTCATGAGGGGGAATGTACCTATCTTTCTTTTGGTACAGTAATTCCAATTCCATGATCTTTCTGGCCAAGATATCCAGCTGAGTCAATAGTGTGGCCAAGACCTGGTCCTTCTCTATCTCTTTGTTGGTCTTGGCCATGTGATCAAGGAGTTGGGCTGCTATTGCATATGGTAGTCATGTGAGACCACCTGGAGAAATTTTGTCAACCACTCCTCTGTTCTCAGGACCAAGACCTCTATATAAGCAGTCCAGTAGCATCTTATCTGAGATTCCATGAGTTGGACATTGCAGCAATAGTGTCTTAAATCTCAGCTAGAACTCATCCATTGCCTCACCCTCCAATTGCCTGAAACATAGGATGTTATCCCTAAGAATCATCATTTTCGAAGAAGGGTGGCTCACTTGGTTACCGTTGCTACAAGACATGCTCCTTTCTTCTGTTCTAAACAAGAAACATGAAAACCAGAACTGAAAGTAAGTAAATTGAACTATGACTAAAAAGAACAAAATTCAACTTCGCGAAAAGAATCTTAAACAACACCATTCCCCGGAAGCGGGACCATTTTGATTAACGTTTCAAGGACACTTCATCCAATTCTAAGTGTCAACGATCGCTAGTCAGTATAAAACCCAACTAAGTGAGTTGGGGTCGAATCCCACAGGGAGTGGTACATGTTTAAGATTCAATAAGGAAGTACGAACATGTTCAAATTAGTCATAAGAATAAAAATGTACGAATAAAAACATCATTCAAATCAGGGGGTGATACGAAATGGGGGGACATTGGTTTGAAACTATCAACTACAAACAACAAAAAACAATACGAAATAACAATAATGAGCGGTTTCTTGGGATGTGATTTGATTATAGGCTGATATAGACAAATGGATAATTGCAACTATTAGAAAATACCTTAATATTTGTGAGTTTGCTAGACTATAGAGGAGGTAAACTTTGTCTCGAACAGTTTACCCCGAATAAAGTCGATTTCTCTCGAACATCAACAAGCATGCAAAATAAGAACAACCTACACTCTAGTCCATTCACTCTCTCGAGTTGAATATGCTGAAAAGAGTTTAGGATTCACTCTCTCGAGCTGAACCCAGGACAACCCAATGCTTATAAACCATCAATCAATAATCTTAGTTTTAAAACCTCTCTCTCGAGCAAGCCAAAAACACAAGGGTAGAACTACATTTGCAACTACAATTCTTAAATTAAACCACAATTAATGATTGAACTCGCTTCCAAATAGCATTTAAACTAACAATTAGTAATACCCATAAACTAAATCAACCCATAATAACAAAATCACACTCCAAGAATTTGGGGTTTTAGTTAGACATCACAAAAAAGATAAAAATTGTTACCAAATTGAGTTTCCATCAACTGGGTAAGATTGATTTCGTCCTTACAATGGTACAATTCGAAGAATCTCAAAGACCCACTTCCAATTTCTCAAAAGTGAAAATTTTCAATTCTTCAAAGCTAAAGGAAAAACTAGAGAAAACTTGTCCCCCAGTACAAAACTCAATAATAGACTAAAAAATATATGAACTTCGATACAAAACTAAATGTTCGAAAATGTATTTATAGTAGCCAAAAATGTGTTGCGTAGAGTCACTCAGCGATCCGCCCTTTGGTCACTTCAATTGTCTTTCTGCCTTGGCCTTCAGTATCCTTAAGGTCTATAACTTTCGGTGTTCCAACACTACATCACAGAACCACTCGGCGATCTGCTCCTTTCTCTCGCCAACTTGATTCTTTCCTTCAGGGCTTGGCACACTGGAAATTTAGGTGGTCAAGTAGCCATTCGGCGACCACTAGAGTTGCTTTTCTTCATACCTTCAGCTTGTTTCGTTCCTTTTTGCAAATTACTGTCCTTGTTTGTTCCTCAATCCATATACCTGGAAATTAGTGTCGTTGTAGTATAGTGGTAAGTATTCCCACCTGTCACGCGGGTGACCCGGGTTTAATGCCCCACAGCGGCGCTATTTTGAATAATGTTTCAAGGACACTTCATCCAATTCTAAGTGTCTACGATCGCTAGTCAATATAAAACCCAACTAAGTGAGTTGGGGTCGAATCCCACAGGGAGTTGTACGTATTTACGATTCAAAAAGGAAGTACGAACATGTTCAAATCAGTCATAGGAATAAAAATGTACGAATAAAAATATCATTCAAATCATGGGGTGACATGAATGTCAAATATGGGGTTTTCGTTTGAAATTATCAACTACAAACATAAATAAAGAATACAAAATAACAATAATGACATGGGTTCTTGGGATGTGATTCGATTATTGGGTGATATAGACAAATGGGTAATTGCAATTATTAAAAAATAGCTAAATATTAGTGAGTAAGCTAGACTGTAGAGGTGGTAAACTTTCTCTCGAACATTTTACCCCGAATCAAGTTGATTACTCTCGAACATCAACAAGCATGCAAAATAAGAACAACCTACACTTTAGTCCATTCACTCTCTCGAACTGAATGTGTGAAAAAGGGTTTAGGATTCACTCTCTTGAACTAAATGTGTGGAAAAGGGTTTAGGATTCACTCTCTCGAGCTGAATCCATGACAACCCAATGTCTATAGACCATCAATCAATATTCTTAGTTTTAAAACCTCTCTCGAGCAAGCCAAAAACACAAGGGTAGAACTGTATTTGCAATTACAATTCTTAAATTAAACCACAATTAATGATTGAACTCACTTCCAAATAGCATTGAAACTAACAATTAGCAATACCTATAAACTAAATCATCCCATAATCACACCCCAAGAAATTGGGGTTTTAGCTAGACATCATAAAAAGATAAAAAATCGTTACCAAATTGAGTTTCAATCAATTTGGTAAGATTGATTTCGTCCTTACAACGGTCCAATTCGAAAAATCTCAAAGACCCACTTCCAATTTCTCAAAAGTGAAAAACTTCAATTCTTCAAAGCTAAAGGAAAACTAGAGAAAACTTGTCTCCCAGTTCAAAACTCAATAATAGACTAAAAAATATATGAACTTCGATACTAAACAAAATGTTCAAAAATGTATTTATAGTCGCCAAAAATATGTTGCGAAGTGGGTCAATGCATTTTCAACTAAATATCATGGATTAACATCAATTCATGCATTAGAAGACTTATTTAACCATAATCAATCATAATTAGATGAAACCACATTCAATGAGTTGAAACCCTAATTTGATCAATTGAAAATTGAATTGGGACATTAACATCTTTGGGGTCCCATGGAGGAAAGGACTCCATGGGTGAATACACACATACCTTAATGTTAAAACTCCACAAAGAATGGAGAATTGGAGATTTGGATGAAACTTAACTCTTCTTCTTCATCCTTAGCATTGTGAGAATTTGGGAGGATGACTTTGGTTGGTTTTAGGGAATTTAGGAAAATGAGTTGAAAGTGGTAAAATTGAGGGCTTAAAACGTTTTACGAGGCTTAGGGTAGAAGGTAAAATGACATAGTATTGGGTTAAAATAATTAGGAAAAGACCCAAAAGCCCTATAAAAATAATTATCGAGCCTCATCTACGGTTTAAACCTATGATCTGTAGGTCCTTCTACGGACCATACTGGTCAACCGTAGATAGATTCAAGAACTATTATTCGATAACTTTTGACAGACACCATCTACGCTCGTAGGTCCATTTATGGACTGTAGAAACCAATCGTATAACCCAACCTTAGGTTTTAAAATTTCACTAAGTCTGGGAGTCACCTACGAGACCTATCTACGACTCATACAATGGTTGACGAACCATCCTGGTGAACTATAAAAAGGGTATTGGGACTTGATTTCAAAATTTTGTTTCCCTACTTCCTACGGTTACCATCTACGGCCCGTAGAAGCTTTTATGGTCCGTAGATAGGACCCGTAGACACAGACTTCAGCCCCAAAATAATTGCTTTCTCCCTTTTCCCTAATTCCAAGGTGGTACAATATCTCCCCCTTGAGAACATTCGTCTATGAATGGGACTCAAGACAACATAAGGAGGGTAGGGGAGTAGATCTAATAGACCAACAAGAATGCAACTTCTTCAACAACACATAACCAAGGAGAAACATCAACTCAAAACATTATTTCATAAGGTACACATGCAATTCACCCTAAAATGCACATAATCATGAATAAATCAATCAAAGCTAAATCAAAATCTCAAAACCAAGTTTTCATAAGCATGCATGCATGAGGAAACATGAGAATGACTAAGGCATGAGGATGGGACATGAGGAACTCAATAATTTGTGATTAATGGTTTTGGATCCATTGGTTTTTAATGTGAATGTGTTGGTTTTTGCCTCAAACAAAAATTTTGTCACCTCTTGATATTTGTGAATGTGGTTGTTCTCTCGCAAATTTGAGTGTCGATTGTGATCAATATCAATGAATCGAATAGTGCTCTTGATCGAACAATATGTGTGTGCGATTCCAATAAGGTAAAATTTGAGTTGTGTAAGTCATATGTGAACTTTTAGCATCTCATTGTGACAGATCGATTGTTGAAATGACCCTTGTGATAATCGTTGCACGCGATCCAAAATTGTAGAGTCTTGTTCGATGATTGTGTTGAATGCCAAGTGTGGTGAGAGTTCCTTGAAATATGTGCTTGGTAATACTTAGAACTTGTCCCGTTAGTCCAATTGACTAATGTAGGCGAATGATAGAAATGATCTTAGGCAAAATTTGTGGAGAGTAAACCAAATTGCTTTTATACCTCTTTGTGGCCACCTTGTGAGAGTGTGAACCTTTCTTGGCACCATTTGAGCCAATCATTTTCTTTGGATGAAACATGAACAACATTGACATATTTGTCGCATCACCTATAATTAACTAAGCATTGGTATGTTTGAATAGCCAACTTAGGACAAAAACCTAAGTTGGGGGTGTGGTGAAAAAGGAGGAAAGTCATGAAGTCGGTAAAAGTTTTCCATTGATGGTTTGTGTTGAAAAAGATGGAACCCCTTTATATAAAAAAAAAACCAACTCGATGATTGAAATGGCACTTCAGCTTCTAAAAGTTACAGCAAGCCAGCTCTGGGAAAAAGCCAACTCGACGATTGAAATGGCACCTCGGCGAACTGCCGAATTGATCGTCAAAGGATATATAGACCACTTAAAGTTACAACACAGAAAGGGTGCCGACTCAAGTCAAGAAGGCGATGGACATGGACATTTGGTGCATCGCCTACTGGTTCGGCGATGCTCGACTAATTCCGCCGAACGGCTCCAAAGATAAAATTCTGGAAAAGTATAAATGCGATTTTTAAAAGACTTTTGAAAGCCCCTAAAATTTTGAGCGAATTTTCTGAGTGTTTGAAAGTTCCTACATTGGGTTTTTGATCCCTAACACTGTTCTTGGAGTTTTTGAGTAGAATTTCAAGTTGGGTTTTGATTTTTAGTTGATTTCAAGCATTGTCAAGACTAACACTTTATTACCCAGCTGATGGAGAACTTAGTTGGTAACATTTTCTTGCCTTATATAATGTGTGGCTAAAACCCCCATTCTTTGGGGGTGTGATCATGTGATTAAATGTTCTAATTAGCTTATGGCTATTAGTAATTACTAATTTTAATGTTGATTTGAAGTGGGTTTGATTGATAGCTAAGTTTTAATTGATGAATTGTAGTTGCAAATACAATTCTAGCTTAGTTCGATGCTTGCTAGAGAAAGAGGTTTAGAATTAAAGTTATCAATTGATAATTGTAGTGATTAGTTGTTGATTCATCTTGAGAAAGTGAATCTGAATTCGATCCTACTAATCTAGCTCGAGAGACTAGATTAATTGAGGTTTTGGGTTGTTCATAGTGTTACGCTTGTCGAGGTTCGAGAAAACTCGCTTTCTTCGTGGTAGTTGATCGAGAGATGACTATTACGTCTAAAGCCTAGCCTACCCACTAAGATTTAACGTATTTTAGTAAATTATAATCACCCATATAGAGATATTGGCATGTAATCGATCACATCCCCAAGGATCCCTCTCTAGTTGATTACTCCCCTGTTTTCGTAGTTGTTAATTGCTCAACCTAATTCCCCCCCATTTGACAGTAGTTGTCAACCCCTACAATTTACTTTAATTGTTTCGATAATGTCTATTCCTACAATCGACTAGAACACTCCTTTCACTTCTTAACTGTATCACTTCATGTGGGATTGACTCCAACTCTTCGTTGGGTTTATACTTGATTGTGATCCCCTACACTTAGAATTGGATGAAGTGTAGTTGAGCGTTATCAATCGACAATGATACCATGAGAGAGATATCATGGAATCCAGTATATCTCTCATACCAAAAGAAGGGGAATCTACTTGCCAAGGTAGAATCTGTACATATCATGTTTTGCTAAAGTGGATCCACTAGCTAGGTCATTTAAGACAATCATACGGGGCACGTAATTTGGGACTAGAGGTTGCTACTAGAGACTACCCTATTTGAGCTTCCACCTCAAAGCCCTCTTGGTGCTAAATCTAAATCTCAATGGAATGGATAAAAGTCAAATATGAATTTAACATAGGGAAAGGCAATTATCAATACCAATCCACATATTTAAAGATCAAAACATAGAATAACTCCTTAAAGATAATTCAACATAGATGAGAAAAATTTTCACCAGTGTGAATTCATATGTAAGGAAATACCTTCACAATCATGATCATAATAGTAAGCGAGAAATCCTTCCACAATATCATTGATACTTTCCTCTCAAAGAATCCTCAAATACTTTAAAAGAATTTCATAAAAAAAACATGCATATCTTCATAATTTCATAATTATAGACTCATGGGCTCATCATAGGATCATAGTTTAAAAACATAATTTAGGCATGGTTCAATGCAATTTCAACTAAATATCATGGATTAACATCAAGTTATGCATTAGAAGACTTATTTAACCATGATCAATCATAATTAGATGAAAACCACATTCATTGAGTTGAAACCCTAATTTGATCAATTGAAAATTGAATTGGGACTTTGAAATCTTTGGAGAACCATAGAAGAAAGGACTCCATGGGTGAATACACACATACTTTGATGTTCGAAGCCCAAAAAGAATGGATTATTGGAGACTTGGATGAAACCCTAACTCTTTTTCTTCTTCCTTAGCCTTGAGAGAATTTGGGAGGATTACTTTGGTTGGTTTTAGGGAATTTAGGAGAATGAGTTGAAAATGGTAAAATTGGGGGCTTAAAATGTTTCATAGGTCTTAGGGTAGAAGGTAAAATGACATAGTTTTGGGTTAAAACAATTAGGAAAAGACCCATAAGCCCTTTAAAAATAACTGTCGAGCCTCATCTACGGTTTAGACCTAGTACGGACCGTACTGGTCAACCGTAGATAAATTCAAGAACTATTATTTTGGAAAACTTTTGACGGACACCATCTACGGCTCGTAGGTCATTTTACGGACCATATATACCAACTGTATAACCCAACCTTAGGCTTTAAAATTTCACTAAGTCTGGGAATCACCTACGAGACCTATCTAAGACTCATATAATGGTTGATGGACCATCCTGGTGAACCATAAAAAGGGTATTGGGACTTGATATTAAAAAATTATTTTCCCTCTTCCTACGATTTCCATCTACGTCTCGTAGAAGCTTCTACGGTCCGTAGATGGGACCCATAGACATAGTCTTCAGCCCTAAAAAAATTATTTTCTCCCTCTTCCCCGAATATGAGGTCTTTCAGTTAGTCAAAACAAGATTTTCAAAAAAAGCATAGTCAATAGTTTGTTTAATTAAGTTCAATTCAGTTCAGTTTTAAAAAAGTATTATTGAACATAGACTCAAAGTATCAAAATTTTAGTTTTCCCCTAAAGTGGGACCTTTTCCTTAAATAGGACATCTACAATATTGAGCATTATTGCATATTTTTTAAGTAGTATTGAGCACCAATTTGTGTGATAGTTAATACAACTCAAAGCCCATAAATTGTGCCACTAGCGTAGATAGGATCGTGTCATTGGTTCGGGTTGCTCATCACCCAGCCTCATTGAAGGCTTTTTAGATGGATCCATAAGTTCAGTTTGTTGTCATGCTCTCTGGCAAGGTATACGATGGTTGTGTCAACATGGGTTAGAAGTTGTATCATCATCAGGCTCATAGTGCTGGTTGTGGGGTTAGAGAAACTCCTTAAGAAAAGTAAAGTATATTAATTTAGTATTTTGCTATTATTTAATATTTCATTGTAAAGTTTTAATGATTTTACTTCATGTTCATGCTTCACTCTCAGTCAGGGTTGTTGACACCCAATTTTGGCTCTCCTTTTTCCAACAATCATTTTTTTTTCATGTTTCTTAGTCCTCAATAATTTACTAAAATAAATTTGCCAATTTTTAATGTTGATTTCAACAAATTCCGGAAAAATTATCACCTTTACCGTATTTTTGAATATTTAATTCAATCTTCTTGAGTAATTTTTATATTAAAATTACCA
>NW_006238942.1:769384-783259 GCF_000226075.1 Solanum tuberosum | reverse complement strand
ATATATATATATATATATATATATATATATATATATATATTTGAAAAGGATGGAAAATGCAAATTTTGGGATGCAGGTGTGACCTACGTCTCCCACCTACAGTTGGTAAAAGCATCTACTAACCGTAGATGGCATACGTAGGTAGAAGGAAAATGAAGAAAACTTTCTGAGAAAATTCTTTAGGACCTACGGTGGCCATGTATGGTCCGTAGGTAGACCTTCCAACCGGACATGGGATGGAAAATGCAAATTTTGGGATGCAGGTGTGACCTACGTCTCCCACCTACAGTTGGTAAAAGCATCTACTAACCGTAGATGGCATACGTAGGTAGAAGGAAAATGAAGAAAACTTTCTGAGAAAATTCTTTAGGACCTACGGTGGCCATGTATGGTCCGTAGGTAGACCTACCAACCGTACATGGGCCCCATCGATTGGATGGTCTAAATTAAGTTTCTAAACCCCACCAAGGGCTGACCAGGATGGTCGATAGTAGGACCTGCAGACCGTAAGTGAGGCTCAATGACTTTATTTTAAGGGCTTTTGGGTCTTTTCCAAACTATTCTACCCTAATACTATGTCGTTTTACTTTCTACCCTAGAACCTATATAAACGTTTTTATAAAGAGGTTGTACCTGAAGCTAAAGTAGCTTAAAATATTTATATTAAATTAACAAATTGAGATAGATAAGCCAAGGAAATGATATTAACTTAAAAGATATTTAGATCAAATACTAAAAAACATACATGGTGGGGAAAACGTTATTGAATTAACCAATTATTTTTTCAGTTTAAAAATGAGTCTAGGTGCAACGAAGACTTTTTTTTTTTTTTTTTTGACATTACTAGTTGTAAAAAAAAAGAAAGGAAATCGCTCTTAGTTATAAAGCTAAAATACTCCCAAAAATCAAATTGTACTTAAGAGTTAATGTTCACAAATAAAATCAGATAATTGAATCATAGTTTAAAAGAGGGAAAATTGTATATAATAGCAAACTATTAATTCAAATTAAATGCTATAAATATAGTTTGATTTAATTGTACCTCATAGCAAACTGTTGCTATTTCACCTCTCTCCTGGTGAATCTCGCTCGCCACTCTCGTTCTCTCCCTCGCCTCTCTCGTTTTTTATACAAACGCAAGTGTATAAAGTGTGTTTGTGTTTGTATAAAGCGAGAGAAAATTGTATATACACATGCAAATACATATATCTTCGTCCTATACACTTATAATTATACAATATACATATATTTTCGTTCCCCTCTCCTAGATCTCGCTCTCTCACTTTATACAAAAACGCAAATGTATAAAATGCGTGAAAATTGTATATATACATATATTTTCGTTCCCCTCTCCTAGATCTCGCTCTCTCACTTTATACAAAAACGCAAATGTATAAAATGCGTGAAAATTGTATATATACATATATTTTCGTTCCCCTCTCCTAGATCTCGCTCTCTCACTTTATACAAAAACGCAAATGTATAAAATGCGTGAAAATTGTATATATACATATATTTTCGTTCCCCTCTCCTAGATCTCGCTCTCTCACTTTATACAAAAACGCAAATGTATAAAATGCGTGAAAATTGTATATATACATATATTTTCGTTCCCCTCTCCTAGATCTCGCTCTCTCACTTTATACAAAAACGCAAATGTATAAAATGCGTGAAAATTGTATATATACATATATTTTCGTTCCCCTCTCCTAGATCTCGCTCTCTCACTTTATACAAAAACGCAAATGTATAAAATGCGTGAAAATTGTATATATACATATATTTTCGTTCCCCTCTCTCCCCTCTCCCAGATCTCGCTCGCCACTCTCCAGATCTCGCTCGCTCACTCGCCTCTCTCACTTTATACAATTGATCTTTTTGTATATGTATACCAAAGCAAATTATACAACTGTTTTCTTTTGTATATGTATAGCGAAATATACATATTTATGTTTGCTATGGAGCGCAATTAAGCAAACTTTGCTATATCATACAAATATGAATTTTGTGTTTGCTATACGTGAAAGTTGCTCTTTAAAAGATAAGTCAGATAAAATGTAACAACAACTCATTATCACAATAGTAAGAAGATTTCGGCAGCTTCTCTCCCCCTGTTTCACTCTTTGTTCGGACACATTTGAGAGAGACCGAAAGTTATGAATGAAGATAGAAACGAGTTCTAGATCTAGTGGCGAATATCGAGTCTTAAAGTAAGACTCTTGCGGCAAGTGAAAGTGTTTATGAACACTCCATTTATGCTCCCAAAGTGTACAACAAAATAAGAAAACAAAGTTACAACAAAATAAGAAAAACAACACACATCATCATACTTTCAATAAAATGAAAACAAAGCAACTTTGTACCATCCATAACTAAATGTATTTGAGGATGCACCAAATTATTTAGTACTTCAAAATCGATTTAAAAAAGGACATTGAACTGTTAACAAAGCTGCCCTTTTGTTTTCATAAATGATAAACAATGACAAATCGCTGTACTACACTAAAGATAGGATGTTATATCATGAAGTGAAGAGGTAACTTTAACTAAACTACTGCAAGCTTCTCAAGAATCAGTATTCAATAGAGTCGCATTTAAAACAAAATCTTAACCAAAACAGACAGTTGTTGAACTAATTAATTAATTAGTTTACACATGGTTATCTAATCATATTCTTAATGTTTAACTTCAAGAAAATAATTAACAAAACCATCTTCAAATTGATTGATTCCATAACATTAGAGACTTCTACTTTTACAAACCAGATCACTTAGAATAGAAATCAGAAACATAACCACTACTCATAAAGTTCAAACAAAGCAAAACGGACCAAAATGATCTTCATAATTTTCGTACATAATAAATTCTAAACCTGAATTTTAAACAGATTGAACAATCGAGTTTAAAAATTTAAAGAACAAAGTTTGAGATTACCGTTTGTAGGGCAGTGAACCGAGGTCGTCGGCTTTGAATTTACTCTCTCGTTATGAACAGATTCGAACTTCAAACCAAATGAGTTAAAAAAAAAGTAAACAAAAAATGCAAGAGTTACAACAAGGATGATGGTAGCTAAATGCTATGTGTAATTTCGACCCTGTATGGTGATGTTCTTGTGTGTATTTGTCTCCCCTTTGGCTGAAGATATAGAGTAGTATTTATAGGGGAAAATTAGGGCTTCTTGAGATTTTGAAATTCAAAAGCTTGACCCTTGAAGAGTCACAGATTGGAGTTTGTAACGGACAAAATTGTAGCAGCAGGGAGGCCACGGATTTTCCTCTCTGGGCTGATCAGAGATTTCACAAACAGATGATCTCGTCCAACGTGCTTTTGATACGAATTTTCTCCAAGCACAAAAGTGGAAACGAAGAGATGGAGGCGGCTCTAGAAAAGCATACCTTTTGCACAAAAAATGGCACGAAATCCGATTTCGCCCAAAGGAGTTTGGAATTTTGTCCCGAACGAGAGAAAATGAGTGAGCGGCTGATAAGTTTTTGTTTCTTCTATTGAGAAATATGATGTGCCCTATTCTAAAGGGGCTTTTGGATTTGGTCTATTTTATGGACAATTTTGACATAGAATAATGAGTAAATTATAGGTTTATCAAACATAAAAATCATATTTGTATATTATAGCTATAGTTTGTATAATTACGCTCCATAGCAAACATTATGTTTGCTATGGCTATTAAACTGTATATTTCGGTATACATATACATAAAAATATGTATTTGGGTCTATTTGTATATTTTGGTATATAAATGGGTCCTGCATTTGTATAATTCGGTATACAAATGGGTCTTTAATTTATATATTTCGGTCTATTTGTATATTCGGGATACAAATGGGTCATGTATTTGTATATTTCGGTATACAAATGAGTCATGCATTTGTATATTTCAATCTATTTGTATATTTCAGTATACAAATGAGTCATGCATTTATATATTTCAGTTTACAAATGGGTCCTGCATTTGTATATTTCAGTATACAAATGGGTCCTAGACTTGTATATTTTGATATACAAATGGGATGGCAAAAAACATGGAATATTTGTTGCGAATTACAAATAAAAGAAACTATGGCTATAACATTTAATTTGAATTAATAGTTTGTTGTTTCATACAATTTTCCCTAGAATAAAGGGCTGACTATTTGGTCCGATTTGAGATTCAATTAGGCCCAACTTTCATGGCTTTTCTTTCTTTAAATTAACTCGTTTGAGCTTCTAACTTAATAACTAGTATAATATACATTATATAAAAAGTTTAGAAAGTAAGAAACTTGAAATAAAGTAACGACATACTATTTTGAACAAGACGACATTAAAGTACTAATAGTAATATTGATAATAAAAATATAATTTTAAAATAGTTAAAATTATAATAAAAAGATGATAATCATAAAAATAATAAAAGCTAAAGTAATATTGATAATTACGATAGCAATAGAGATAAATGAAAAATAATAGCGAATTATAAAGTATTCGGCTTATTAGCAATTTAGAAACTCAACGAAATAAATTAGAAGAAAGGAGGGACAAAATTTGGTGTCAACAAAGACATCCTTTTTTCCATGTGAGGAAGACACTGGATTTCATGATATAGCTCATATGGTCTAGATGTCGGTTAATGCTACTTCCCACAATAATGAACTAAGGTTACTTCTAGAAGTATCTCACATGTGTTTTAAAGATGTTTAGCTTGCATTGACCATGGTTACGACTTATGTTTTCTAACAAGTTATTTTATGATTTAACTTGATCATTGCATGTGATGTAAAGTCCTTTTTAGAATGTTTTAATAACTCTTATGCATTGCTATCATATTTAGTATTATGCATTGCTATCATATTTATTAGATTCCATGTACTAATACATACTTGTGCCTATATTGTTTCACTATTGTAGGGTCAGACGCTCTTATTCCACACACTCTTGGCTAGTTGATCATTTTGGATTGTTGATTGGATTGGTGAGTCTTCATCTTTTGAGGACCGAGACTCTTTTATTGCTTCATGTTAATTTAGTTTTCAAACTTTGTATGTGATGTATGGGTTACGTCCCAGTCATTTTCCTTATGATATACTAGATGACTTTGAGACTTATGTAAGACTTCTGTTTTTCTCAAACTCTTTATGATATAAAAATTATCTTTTGAACTCTTGAAATTCTATTATCTTGTATGATGCATGCTAAGTGGGTTGTATAGGGTCTCTCGGGGTCCTATACACCATGTTGCACCTACGGTGTACTTTGGGTCGTGACAAACTTGGTATTCAGAGCACAAGGTTTGGAAAGATCCTAGGAAGTCTGTAAGCCACATCATGTACAATTTTGTTCATGAGTGTGAAGCGCGCCACATTTATGAATAAGAAGCTATAAGATGATTAGGAAACTCTTCTTCTCTCATTACTCTAAAGTCGTGCGATAGAGTATAACTTTATATGTCTCTCTCCTAATCCTTATCCGGTCCTTTTCACGATATGGCCTCTCGAAGAGCATATGCTAGGAGGAATGTGAATGAGAAAGCGGAATGAGAAGCTCCTCAAGTTCTGGCCGACCCTTTGGCCTAACAAGTGACTAATGCGGAGTTTAGGGCTACCTTTCAAGTGTTGGCCCAAGACATGAGGGCTCCAGCCAATAGTGAGGTTGTTGTCCTCGTGAACCCAAATGTGGGTACGATAGCAACTAAAGTAAGGGGTTTCACAAAAATGAATCCTCCAGAGTTTCATGGTTCCAAGGTTGAGGAAGATCCTCAAGAGTTCATCTATGAAGTGTATAAGGCGTTGATGATCATGGGAGTGACGGTGGTGGAAAAAGGTAGAATTGGTTGTCTATCAACTTAAGGGTATTTATCAAGTTTGGTTCAACCAATGCAAAGAAGAAATGGCGGTTGATGCGGGTCCTCTTGATTGGGAAAAATTTAAGGTCGTTTTCCTTGATAGGTTCTTTCCCCCTGAGATGAGGGAAGCAAAGGTACTTGAATTCATCAACATTTGTCAAGGAAACATGAGTGTGAAAAAGTATGCCTTGAAATTCATACAACTGTCTAAATATGCTCCAACTATAGTTGTCGATCCTAGGGCAGGGATGAGTAAATTTGTTTCGGGAGTGTCTGAGATGGTAGTCAATGTTTGTCGTACCCACATGCTCATCAATGATATGGGAATTTCTTGTCTATTGGTACATGCTTAACAAATAGAAGATGAGAAAATTAAGGAGAAATATAGGGTGGCAAAGAAGGCAAGGACCGGTGATCAAGGTCTGATGGACATGGTCGTTCTAAGTTCCAACAAAGATTTTCCGATCAAGGATCCTCCAATATTCCAGTTCTAAAATTCAACAAAGATAGGAAGTCTGACCCTAAGTCTCAAGGAGTAAATGCTGGTGGATCTTCATTGTCTACTTGTGCTAGATGTGGAAGGAAGAACGAGGGTAAATGTCTAGCTGGTTCTAATACATGTTTTGGTTTGGCAAGACGGATCATAAGATAAGGGATTGCCCATCAGTTGCTAAGAATGAAGGAGATAATTGGTGAAGGGATCAACCTTACCCTTCATCAGGTCTTGTGAGAGTCAGAAGAAAAACAGATTTTATGCACTTCAAACTCATTATGAACAAGAGGGTTCTCCCGATGTTGTTACCGTTATGTTGAAAGTCTTTTATCTTGATGTTTATGCGTTACTTGATACCGGTGCTACCTTGTCTTTTGTGATGCCATATATGGCTATGAGGTTTTACTTCTCTCTGTATATGTTGTTAAATCCTTTATCGGTCTCTACTCCTATTGGTGAATCTATTGTGGCTAAGAGAGTATATATAAATTTTCTCATCTCATTATCCCATAGAGTCATTTATGTTGATCTTGTAGAGCTTCATATGTTAGATTTTGATGTTATTCTCGTTATGGATTGGTTGCATTCTTGTTATGCTTCTATTGATGGTAGAACTCGAGTGGTACTCAAGTTTCAATTTCAAAATGAGCCTATCCTAGAGTGGAAAGGGGGAAATTCTATGCCGAAAGGTCAGTTTGTTTCTTTCTTTCCTTAAAGCTAGAAAAATGATTTTTGAGGGTTGCACATATCATCTTGTTCGGGTTAGGGATACAATTTGTGAAACCCCTACTCTTGAGTCGGTCCCCGTTGTTACTGAGTTTCTGGAAGTGTTTCCCAATGATATACCCGGTGTTCCTCCTAAAATAGAAATACATTCGGTATTGACCTACTCCCAGATACGCAACATATCTCTATTCCTCCTTACCAAATGGCTCCGACAGAATTTAAGGAATTAAAAGAGCAATTGAACAATATTGTGGAATTTGTGGCTAAGTATTCTAATTGTCAACAAGTGAAAGTCGAGCATCAAAAGTCGGGAGGTTTGTCCCAAGATATCAGTATTCCTACTTGGAAGTGGGAAGATTTGAATATGTTCTTCATTTTTGGTTTACGCTGCACCCGATGACAACATGACTCGATTTGGGTTATAGTAGATAGTATGACGAATCGGGTCATGTCATCCCCATCAACGTTTCTTATTCGATGGAAGACTATGATAAGTTATACCTATGGGAGATGGGTAGGATGCATGGAGTGCCTCTATCTATTTTGTCTAATCATGTTACACAATTCACTTCTTAGTTTTGGAAATATTTCCAAAAAGCTTCGTACTCGTGTTAAGCTTAGTACGACCTTTCATCCCTAAACCAATGGGAAAGCGGAGCATACTATCCAAAATGTGGAAGAAATGTTGAGAGCTTATGTAATTGACTTCAAGGGTAATTAGGATAATCAATTGTCTTTGATTGAGTTTGCGTATAATAATAGCTATCATTCAAGCATTGGTATGAATCCATTTGAGGCTCTATATGGTAGGAGGTGTAAATCTCTTATAGGTTGGTTTGAAGTGGGTGAAGTTGCTTTGATAGGTTCTGAATTGGTACATGAAGCTATGGAGAAAGTTCAGTTTATTAGGGAAAGGTTGAGACCGTCTCAAAGTTGACAAAAATCTTATGCTAATGTTAGAAGAAGAGACTTTGAATTCAATGTAGATTATTGGGTCTAATTGAAAATTTCACCCATGAGGGATGTGATGAGATTTAGGATGAAAGGGAAGCTTAGTCCCCATTATGTGGGTCATATCAGATTTTGAGGCGTATTGGTAAAGTTGCTTATGAACTTGATTTGCCTGATGACTTGTCATCGATGCATCTGGCTTTCCATATCTCCTTGTTGAAGAAATGTGTTGGTGATGTGGCATCTATAGTACCATTGGAGAGTCTTGGTATAAAGGATAATCTTTCTTATGAAGAAGTTTCGGTTGAGATTTCAGAACGGTAAGTTCGGAAGTTGAGAAACAAAGAAATTGTTTCCATAAAGGTTCTTTGGAAGAATCAGTTTGTTGAGGGCTCTACTTAGGAGGCCGAGGCCAATACGATGTCTCGTTATCCTCATCTCTTTCCCTCCGTTCCTAATCTAGCTTGAGGTATTTAGTTCCTCATGGTTTACTCTTTTGGTTTCATGTGTCTTAGTTATTCCCATGTTTCCTTATTTATGCATATTCATGAAAAACTTAAGTTTTGAAAAGCTGAGTTAGCTTGATTGAACTCTCCATGTTTATGTGCATTTGAATATGAGTTGCATATAGACCTTATGGGATGATTTTCTGGATATACTTTAGCTTGGAGTTGATTTTCCTTCTCGGATATGTGCATTCATGTTGGGTTGTTAGATCTTCTTCCTACCCTCTTTATGATGTCTTGAGTCCCATTCGAGGACGAATGTTCCCAAGGGGGAGATATTGTAACACCCTAGATTTGGAAAGAATGGAAAAATGCAGGTTTTGGGTTGCAGGTGTGACCTATGGCTCCCACCTACGATTGGTAGAAGCATCTACTGATCATAGATAGAATTCGTAGGTAGAAGGGAAATGAAGAAAAGTTTCTAGGAAAATTCTTTAGGACCTATGGTGGCCATGTACCCATTGGTAGACCTACCAACCGTACATGGACCTCGTCGATTGGATGGTCAAAATTAAGTTTTTGAACCCTACCTACAGTTGACAAGGACGCTCCATAGTAGGACCTATGCACCGTAGGTGAGGCTCGGCAATTTTATTTTAAGGGCTTTTGGGTCTTTTCCTAATTATTCTAACACAATACTATGTTGTTTTACCTTTTACCCTAGGCCCTATATAAATGTTTTAACCCCCCCCCCCCCAAATTACCCAATTAAACGCATTCTCCTAATTTCATAAAGGTTGACCAAGTTCTTCTTCCCAAATTCTCTCAAGTCTAAGGAAGAAAAAGAAGAGTCGGGGTTCCATCCAAGTCTCAATTCCCACCATAGCTTTTGGTCTTTGAACTTCAAGATATGATAGTATTCACCTATGGAGTCCTTTTCTCCATAGAGTTCCTAAATTCTCCAATTTTATATAGTAAGATTACCCAATAAATTTAGGGTTTTATTCAATTCCCATGGAATCTTTTTAATTATGATCTAATTGATTGATTTCTATCTTTTATTGCATGAATTGAAGTAATTATATATATATTTAAGTTGAATTCCTATGAGCCCATGCATGATCCACGACTTTTAGACTATGATCACATGATGAAGATTATCAACTATGAAAGATGAGTTTATGCTCTTTTATCAAATAGATGTAAATGATTTGAGGTTGCTTCGAGAGTAAAGCATCAATGTTATTGTTGTTCTGAAAGGTCATTCTCACATAAAGAATTCATAAGGTTGAAAGGTCTTCTCACCTAAGTTCAATCTAGATTAAGGAGCTATTCTAAGTAAACATTAGCTAGGATTGATTGCTTAATTGTGTCTTTCCATGGATATAATTTTAGCTAGAATTGGTTGCTTAATTGTGTCCTTTCCATGGATGATGAAAAGAATATGATTAAAGATTGTTCTGTGGGACTTATGCTTAGCACCGACTGTACTAGAGATGACCCATGTCACATAAACTATGTGTCACCATAGGATGATTGTCTTAGATAGACATTAACAAGTGGATCCACGTCAGCTAGGAGTTCGTGGTTCTTACCTTGGCAAGTAAGGACACCCCTTTTTGGTATGGGGACGACAATAGATTTCATGTTATAACTCACATGGTCTGTATGTCGGTAAATGGCCACTTCCTACAATAATGAACTAAGCTTACTTCTAGAAGTATCTCACATGTGTTTTACAAATGTTTAGCTTGCATTGACCATCATTACAACTTATATTTTCTAACAGGTTATTTAATGATTTAACTTGGTCATTGCATGTCATGTAAAGTTCTTTTTAGCATGATTTCATAATGCTTATGCATTGCTGTCATATTTAGTACATATATTCCATGTACTAATGCATACTTGTGCCTACATTGTTTCACTAATGTAGGGTCAGACACTCTTATTCCGCACACTCGTGGCTAGTTGATCTTCTTGGACTGTTGATTGGATTGGTGAGTCCTCATGTTCCGAGAACCGAGACTCTTTTATTGTTTTATGTTAATTCAGTTTTCAGACATTGTATGTGATGTATGTGTTACATCCCAATCTCTTTCCTTATGATGTATTAGATGACTTTGAGATTAATGTTATACTTCCGCTTTTGTCAAACTCTTTATGATATAAAAACTACCTTTCGAAATCTTTGGATTCTATTATCTTGTATATATGATGCATGCTAAGTGACTTGTATAGGGACTCTTAGGGTCCTATACGTCATGTTAGCCCTAGGGTGATGTCCTCAAATTTAATCATTTTTAAAATATATTTTTCATTGGGAGTCTTGTCCCCTTGAAATTCAATTTGGATATGTATATTAAATTATTTGTATCTCTTATATACATATATATTTTAGAAGATTAATTAGGACGAAAGAATCATCATTAAATTAGTTAACTAGAAAAAAAATTGAATTTTTCTCACAAGCTAATTCACCAATACATTTTGGGTCATTTATATTCTTTCTTCAGCAAAAAAAATGCAGCACAATCTTTAAAAAAAAAAATAGGGGGGGGGGGGGGGGGGGGGTGATAACATAAATAAACCACAAAACACAAAATAATTACAATTTCATAGCTCAACCCAATCTAATTCAGTAAATACCTATTCGCCCAAAATAAACTACAGTTCATGTCTTCCTTTAGTTTAGGCCCAAATTCGCACCCAAGCCCAATATTTTGTCCTACTACTACAAAAAAAGGAAATTTAGCCAGCAAGTAACCTTAGCTAAATGATACACAAAACGTGACTAATTTCCTTTCTCATTTATTATTTTTATCCTATCATTTTTTTTACTTTTGATTTTTTTGTCCTTTTTTTTTTGCTTTTGTTCTTTTCTCATTTATTATTTTTATTCTTATTTTGGTTCTTTTCTCAATAATTATTTTTGTTATTTTTTTATTTTATTCTTTATTAGAATACCATTTGGTAATGATTTTATTATTCTTTCTTTCTTCTTCTCTACTTTTTTTTGTTTTTCTTTCCCTTTTTTGTTAGTTAATCTTCTTTTTAGTTTTTTTCTCTTTTTCTTTATTTTTCCTTTTCAAGAAACAAAATTAAATACAAAAAGTTAAAATACTTACTATCTATTTTCAAATTAATAAAAATAAAATAAACAAATAACTAGACTAAATTTTAATAATACCACAAATATATATATATATATATATATATATAGTAATTTTGTATCATTGACTAATGAGTAGGGTGTGAACAAGAAACCTTAACGATACACAAAAATATATAGTATATAATTTTATTGTTTCATTAACTAACGATTAATTTATGAACAAGAAACATTAATCACACCGAAAAATAATATATATATATACTCTTTTAGTATCATTGACTAATGAGTACTTTTTGGGAAAAAAACCTTAATGAGTACTCTTTGAGTTTAGGTTGTGGAGTGAGATCATATATTTCAAATTAAGTGAATATTTATTTAGGTTTCTATGCCCATTTCATGCTTATAGGATCGTCATTAGTTAAGAATCATGATATGCAATTTTTACTCTTCAGTCGCAAAACATGAGTTGCTTTACAAACCTGAAATGATAATGAATTCTTGTTTCTTATGTCAATCTCTATGGATTAATCTTTAATCAACAATAGAGTAGTTATCTTTAATCATTAGTTAAGAATCATGATATGAAATCTTTTGCCCTCATATTGTTGTTATTCTTGGGGTTAATCTTTAATCAACAACAAAGTAGTAATCTTTATCTAATAAAGTCTTTTGTTTGGTTAACTGTTTTAAATCGTTCAATCACGTTGTGTCCATTTTTAAATTTATTAAGTTTCTGTTAAACACTTGGGAGAGCCTTTTTAAAAAATTTAAAAAAGTTTTGTTGTATGTCCAAAGATGTTTAATTTTTTAGAAAGATTTTTCTAAAAGCAAACCTTTTCAAATATTTTTTATTTTCACGAAAGATGGGAACATGTTTCTTTTAAGACTTCAATAGACTCTTTTAAGTATTTTCTTGATATCACTCTTTCCTTTCAAATATGAAAAATCAATGCATTTCTTTTTTAAAAAATTTAACAAAATGTTTCAAACTCATGAATGAATTTTCTTTTAATTTTACCCTCTTTTAAGTTGGGAAAGTCATTTATTGTCCTGCATGAAATTAATATTTTTGATTAATTTTACAACTTAAGTTAGCTAGTCACCATATTACTTTTATCTTTAATTAGCACCTAGTTATAATAGATATTTAAAATTGTTTAGTTGTTTCAAAACCTTTTTAAATTTAGCCTAAGTTTGATCAGGAATTGTTTTTAACCAAAAAACGAAAGACAACAGAATGGATAAAACGAAGTGAAAAAATTACACAAAAATTAGAAAATATAAAAGAAGAAGACCCTAAAATAGAATTAATTATATTCTCTATAGATAAAGTAAAAATAATCCAAGATAAGTTAGAATTATTATATAATGAAGACCCTTTACAAGGATGGGAAAAACATAAAACAAAAGTAAAAATTGAGCTAATCAGAGCTATAGATAATAAGAAACACGGTAAGAAACATACAAGTAGAAAATTAAGAAAAATAAGAAGAAAATTAAATAAATTATATCCGAAATATAAACAACTTAATATCACAAAGACTGATAATGAAAAATTAGATCAATTAATAGATAATATATCTAAAATAGAATATAAATATATTCAATATTTAAAACTACAATGAATAACAAGAATAACGAATATAGACAAAAACTTAATGAAATAATTATAGAAAAACGACAAGAATTAGAACATAGGCAAAATAGACTTAACAATAATATATTCGCAGGAATTTGTCACAAATCTATAGTAGCACAAAGAAAAACTATTTTCTACCTACAAATGCAAATAGACAGCTTAGAATATAAACTACAACACAACTTATAAATGAATAAAGAAGAATACGCAATAGATGAAAAAACATATGAAAACTATGACGGATTAAAAATAAAGATAATATTTTCTAATCTAGGAAGAAGATATAAGAAAATAGGTGATAATCTAAGTTTAATGTTAGAAAAAGAAACGGTAAAATTAGAAGATAGTTTAACTGCCATGATAAGAATAACAAAAGAAAATGAAGAAATAGATAGAAAAACGGAAATTGAAAAAATAAAACAACAAGCAAAAAAGGAAGTACAACAATTAGAAGAAGTAAAAAATACTAAAATAATAGAGCTAGAAAAAGAGCTAGCAATATTAAAAGAAATGTATGAAATTAAACAAAAAGAAAAAGAGCAAAAAACAAAATTAGTAAATGAGATAGTCAAATTTAAAGAAAAATTGCAATTACAAGATGAATTAGAAGAAAAAGAAGAAAATAGCCAAGATAATCTACCCGAAATAAGAATTGATGAAATAAAC
>NW_006238942.1:762806-767477 GCF_000226075.1 Solanum tuberosum | reverse complement strand
AAGCACATCAAAAAGAATAAACTGTGAAATACCACAAATATCATCAAAAATGAGTACCTCAAGAAGAATAGATAAAACCCCACAAAAATCAATGGAAGATGATATAAAACCACATCATTATTACATAACAGGAATAATGGAACAACGAAAATATTTAATATTAATAGATACAGGACGAGAAGAAAACTATATTACAAGAGAATTAGTAACGGAAGATGAAATAATAACTACTGAGCAATCATGCCCCGAATTACCAAAGGCATTAATGTATACCGAAGAAACTACAGAAAAGGAAATAATCATTGGAGGAGTACCAATAGTGATAAAATTTAAAATATATCAAGGAGATGAAAATATAACTTTAGGAATAAAATGGTTAGAACAAGTTAAACCATATAATCTAGAAGACAAACAATTAACAATAAATTATGAAAATACAAGAGTAATAATAAAAAGAACTTTAGTAGGATAAAAATATGAAAATATATATACTTGCAAAGATAATAATAGAGGGATATTACAACAGATATTATACACCGATGATAGATACGGGAGCAGAAGCTAATATATGTACATACAATTGTTTATCGGAAGATAAATGAGAAAAATTAAAAACATCAATAGTAGTAACAGGATTTAATAATGAAGGAAGTATGATCACATATAAGGCAAAAAATATAAAAGTACAAATATGGGATAAGATACTAACTATAGAGGAAATATATAACTTTGAATTAACTACAAAAGATATGTTATTAGGAATGCCATTTTTAGAAAAATTATACCCACATATAATAACAAAAACACACTGGTGGTTCACAACACCATGTAAACAAAGAATAGGAGCAAAAAGAGTAAATAACAAAAAACGAAAGACAACAGAATGGATAAAAGGAAGTGAAAAAATTACACAAAAATTAGAAAATATAAAAGAAGAAGACCCTAAAATAGAATTAATTATATTCTCTATAGATAAAGTAAAAATAATCCAAGATAAGTTAGAATTGTTATATAGTGAGGATCCTTTACAAGGATGGGAAAAACATAAAACAAAAGTAAAAATTGAGCTAATTGATAATAATAGTATAATAACTCAAAAACCATTAAAGTATAATTTTAATGATTTAACAGAATTTAAGATACATATAAATGAATTACTAGAAAAAGGATATATACAAGAAAGCAATAGTAAGCACACAAGCCCGGCATTTATCGTAAATAAACATAGTGAACAAAAAAGAGGAAAAAGCAGAATGGTTATTGATTATAGAAATTTAAATGCAAAAACTAAAACATATAATTATCCGATACCAAATAAAATACTAAAGATAAGACAAATACAAGGATATAATTATTTTAGCAAATTTGATTGTAAGTCAGGATTTTATCACTTAAAACTAGAAGAAGAATCTAAAAAACTAACAGCATTCACTGTACCACAAGGATTTTATGAATGGAATGTATTACCATTTGGATATAAAAATGCACCAGGTAGATATCAACACTTTATGGACAATTACTTTAAACAAATAGAAAATTGTGTAGTGTACATTGATGATATATTATTATATTCCAAAACACAAGATGAACATATAAGATTATTAGAAAAATTTATACATATCATAGAATATTCGGGTATAAGTCTAAGTAAAAAGAAAGCGGATATAATGAAAAATCAAATAGAATTCTTAGGAATACAAATAGATAAAAACGGAATAAAAATGCAAACACATATAGTACAAAAAATAATTAACTCAAATGAACAACTAGACACAAAAAAGAAATTACAATCATTCTTAGGACTAGTAAATCAAGTAAGAGAATACATACCAAAATTAGCAGAGAATTTAAAACCATTACAACAAAAATTAAAGAAAGATATAGAATATCAGTTTGATAAAAAAGACCAAATACAAATACAAAAGGTAAAATTATTATGTAAAAACTTACCTAAACTATACTTTCCAGATGAGAACAAAAAATTTACTTATATAATAGAATCAGATGCGAGTGAAAAAAGTTATGGAGGAATATTAAAATACAGGTATGATGACACTACGATAGAACATCATTGCAGGTATTATTCAGGAACATTTAATAATACAGAAATAAAATGGGAAATAAATAGAAAAGAATTATATTCAGTATATAAGTGTTTATTATCATTTGAACCATATATTGTATACAATAAATTTATTGTAAGAACAGATAATACACAAGTAAAATGGTGGCTAACAAGAAAAATACAAGATTCGGTAACAACAAAAGAAATAAGGAGATTGGTATTAAATATATTAAATTTCACATTTACAATTGAAGTAATAAAAACTGATAAGAATGTTATTGCAGATTACTTATCAAGACAAATCTACTCAGACTGAGAACGAAAATACAATGGAAGAGATACTCAAAGCCATAACTACACTTTGTATAAAAGTGGACAGTATGGACAACGAGATACAAAAGCTAAAGACTAATGAAGATAATTTGAAGTCTAAAGCTAGTCAGCAGCATGACTATAAAAATGCGGAGCTACGTCGACCGGAAGACGGAAAAAACCCAGAGCTAAAAGGAGACGATGGGAAACTCCTTAAAACCCATAACATTTGTTTAAATACAGCTGCAGGTACGAGCAAACAAGTTAGCGATAAACAACATAAAAATGCTAACTTAAACCAGCTATTTGAAAAACCATTTACCCAAAGAACACCTAGACATATGTCCGTGGAACCACAAACATCTACATACGCAGATAGTTTGCAAAACCAAAGTGAGAAAAAGACATATAATTACATCACCCGAACCTATATCGAAAATATACATAAAATCCAAACATTCTTAAACCTTAAACCTAGATCTATTACAACCCAAGAACCCAACCAGGATTATTTAACCCAGAAATTACAAGGTTATAATAAACTAATTGCACAACCAAAAACTAACGCCAACTTAGTAAGGACATGTTATAACTATGGATTATTAAATACTGTATATACATATGACGGAGAGGAACTAAGCGGAATACCGGAACTACATAAGGCATTTATTACTTATAAAAGAGTTACTAAGTGAAATCTATTCTATATAAAGTTTTATACGGCAACAGCAGAGATATTACACGAGGAAATAAAACCTCTAGATACAAGTAGTAAAGATAGGACTAACAAAAGATATGATAATACCGGAAGATATCGGACAGCAACCAGAGATACAAAAAAACCGAGATACCCAGTTTTTATGCCAATAAGAGAATAATTGGTATATCAACTATTATACAAGAACTAGCAAATAATTATTTAAACGGAAAACGCTATATGGAGTTACTATGCAAGAGATCAGTTAATGATTTATGCCAATTCAAGGGAGCTAAGGAAAGCAGATATGGATGAAGTCCAGAGATGGATTTTAGCATTACTTAAGCCAAAAGAACAACCTACAACACGAGCACTAAAAGAAGGATTTATTTCGGCAGAATTATTAACCATGTATTGCAAGCTAATTGGTCACAAGTACCCGGACCACATATGTTCAAAATGCAATGGAGAAGATAACGTGATTCCCGATGTCCAGCTGGAATAGATAAAGACGGAAGGAGAAGGAGATAAGAAGAAGAAGACAAGTCAAAAAGATAAGAAAGAAAAAGTTAGTACGTAAAAATGCAAAAAAGTCAAGTAGTAATAGTAGTGTGTCATAAATATAGCATGTAAAGTATGACAAGTGTAAAGTAGTCATACTACATTAATAGGTAGTAGGTACAAGTGTATGGGCAAAAGTATGGGCAAGAGTATGGGCAAGTGTAAGTAAGAATGGTAGGTGTACAAGTGTCATAAAGTAAGTGTAAATGTTAAAAATATGATGACAAGTGTAAGGTATGTCATCATAATATGTTTGTCAACTAGTCGTAAAGTAGGTAGATACGTAGTAGGAGGATTGATTGTAATGTAAAGGAACTTCCTTCCTATATAAAGGAAGGCATATGTAAATGTAAGGGCGGACTTGAACGCCTAAGTAAATAAACATCCTCTTTTCAAAAATACTCTCTCAAGATAGATAGTTAAAATACTAATGGAAAAATCTGAAATCCAGTCAGATATTTCAGATAACATGGCTAAGCAAGAGGCAAAGGTATATTGTTCAAAAAATATGTGGAACTAATTTCATATATTCCTGAATATCATATATATGATTGAATAAATTTATGTTAGTTATTATGTATTAGAATTATTTGAATCATGATTTCTAGTTTATTAGCACACTGGAAACAGGGAGAAAACTTTTATACTATGCCATGTAGGCGGGAAAGCCGTTTAGGGGAGTAAACAAAGTTGAGGCGCTGATAAGAAGGAAGTATCAACTAAAGTACGATGCTAGTACTGACAGGAAAACATGATAAAGATAATCTAGTTCATAATGATCTAATATGAATTTAATCAATTATGAATATGATAGGAAATAATAATTTGAAATAAAAAAACCCACATAGTAAAGAACATGACTACATATATGCATGACGAAATGATAAAAAGCTATGAAACTTTAATCTTATATATACTCAACGGTATAGAGATAATTGAATTAAGAAGAATCATATGGGAAAAAATATTTGATGACTACGAATTAGAAGATATATTAAATCAAGAATGGTATGAAATAGACCTACATGATTTAGAC
>NW_006238942.1:757518-762634 GCF_000226075.1 Solanum tuberosum | reverse complement strand
GGAAAATTTATATATGTATCAAAGAACCCAAGATATGTTATATCTAGAGTATATCATAAATAATATTAAAGAAATATTCAGATTAAAACAACTATCGGAAGAATACTACAATAAATATTATTACATATTACCATGAATTTAGCACTACCAAAAAATAATATTAAAGAGATATCAAGATTAAGACACTTAACAAAAAATATTATAATAAAAATGGTTAAAACAAATTACTCACCTACCACACTACCACCCACCACACTACCACTTATATGAATCCCTCAACTACCAGTTCCGCACCGAAAAACCATTTTTGATCTTAAAGGATACTTAATCTCTTCCATTTAGGATAACTAGATCCTTATCTAGAATCACATAAATTAAGTAGATCATTAATTGGAGTTAATGTTAGCATTACATTAGTTAAATATTTAGGTGTCCTAATTTACCGTAAAAATAATTAGGTGGCGACTTCTTAAGTTAATTAATTTAGGAATCACAAATTTGTTGTACACTATTTGACGCGAGTTAAAATGGGGTATAACGAGGATACTTTCAATTTCTTTTCAGTTCATTTATTTAGTTCAGTTATTTATTTATTTCATTTGGTCTTATTACATATCGTACATTCCATATACTGATGCCATTTGGCGTTGCACCATTTTATAATGCAGTTTTAGGTACTCACGATAGCAGATGTTCAGTAAGATCTCTTTTCATCAGCATGTGCAGTGGCGGAGCCAGGAATTTTGCCAAGGGTGTTCAACCTTTAAAGAGTCGATAAATTTTTTTTAGCGTAATGGGTACACAAAACATTTTTTTTTACCGATGAGTAACCTGTACAAAAATTTCTATTTTTTTGTTTAAAAAGAGATTTGTATTAAAAATTGCAGCTAGTGGGAATTGAACCAGAGAGCTCCATGAGGTGGACAAGTGTGCCTACCGCTGGACCATCTGCCTTTGCTTTTTCAAAGAGTGTTCAATTAATAAATATACAGATATTAGACTATATTTTGCCTATATACCCAATATAATTTTCCGACGAAGGGTGTTCATCTGACCACCCTTGCTTACTAGGTTGTAGCTGCGCCCCTGAGCATGTGGTGAGACATCCTTGATTCCGGACTGGCATGGCTATAACTGATCAAGATTTTTTTATAGGTAATATCGTCCCTTCTGTGTTTCCTCTGCTGGTGCACCAATGTTGCCTTTGCTTCAAAATGAGCTTAGCTTAAAAATATTGTATTTGAGTGCGGGGGGGGGTTAGGAATTGAAATTGGCATGAAAAGTACCTAAACGACAGGAAAATGCAGCTAATAATCTGATTCGATCAATATGTGCCCCGTTGTGCGAATCATGCTTGGAGGGCTCTCCAAGACAGACATCAACATGAGATACTTGGAGTGGTGGAAGGACCAAAACGTTGCGTCAGACGATGCAGCTAAGCGTGTAACCAAGGGAAAATGTTCCAAAACTTCGGGAAGCATACCAAGACTGTCATGAGGACACTACGAAAAGTTGAATGCCTCTGTATATTGTGAATTTGTGCAGAAATGTATTGAGATTAGAATAGATGGAAGTCACAGTGAATGTTCTTCAGCTTTAGATGATGGAATTGCTACCAAAAGGGAGGCCTTGGTAGAATCAAAACAGTTAAATGGAAAATCAGAGGAATTAGATGGAGATGAGGCATATGTAGTTAAATAAATGGGTGACACTAGAGAGAAACGACAACAATGACAAATTAGGTGTCTGTAACCTTAAGTTGCCGATATTTAGAAATGCAAATAGGCACGGAGGTAGATATGCAGAAATTTCGATACTAGTACTGCTAAAATGAGATTGTAGATTAGTAATGATTCTGTTGAAGCACAAATGGTACATAGCAATACCTTCCATTAGCTTGACTAATCCAGATTTATATAGTGTAGGGCTCATTAAAGGAGAAACGCTCCCTAGGACCAGGAGTTTCCCTAGGTTCGATCCAGTCCATCCGAGTTAACTCCTCAGTCTTTGGGTTTAGTGACCAAACAACATCTAGGACAAGGGGTCAACAAATAACTATTGTTTCATATGGATCAATATATCTTTGTATGTTGCCTGTTTTCTAAGTAGACTACTCTGATCTACATACGGGAAACAAAGCATTGAACTGTTTACTATGTAACCAATTATTTTAAATGTTTATCATGAGATTTAACTTATAAGTAATTTGATAGTCTAAATATTTTATATACCACACACGAATTAAAATTTAAACTCATATAGGAATGAAAGGGTACTCAAGAAGATTATGAGCATCAATAGCAAAAAAATATAAGAAAGTTCATTCAAACTCATGTTAGCAAATTTGATCAGGCATATTTTACATCATCGATAAGCACAAACCATAAATCCTAAACCTTAAACCCCTAAATACAACTACCGGGGCAAAATACAGGCAACTATTATTGTAATGTCATCACGCTTGCCACCAGCACGATCTTTGCCAACTTTGAGGCAGTCTATGGCAAAAGGTGTATAAATTCTTTTACTTTCTGCAGTGCATATTCTGCAATCTTTCGTGCTAAGATCATTGAAAATGTTCCTAGTTCATGCAAATCACTAGCCCGTCGCGTACTAATTTCTCCAACTCAACATCGTGAGCATTGTCGAACAATCCATGTGTAGCCATCACTATCACACCCCTTGTTCTTACTGTAATTTCTTGTGCCACACTTGGATCATCAAATTTAACACCATTCCCTAACTGAAAAGGATAATTGAATCCTTTTTACTGAATTTCTGATTTGTACACTATTACCCCGACTGTTATAACAACTCCTCTATCTACAATATTGACCGCATATACAATATCACACGTTAAAGTCGAAATATAAGCCGTTAACGAACCTTGACATTTCGCTTTAAAATAAGCCTCGTTGAGAACTTCCATTGGCTGAATTTTGTGATATAAAAATAAAGATATGTCAAATGCATTAAAATGTCTGTTGATTTTGTGGTGTTAAACATGTCATATGGAGAGTCGAGATTAAACAATTGTTTTATTTTAAACTTTTTAGGAATTATTTAGTTTCTACTTTCCATATGATATGTTTAAGACCACAAAATTAATGGACATTTTTGATACATTTGACATATCTTTATTTTTATAGAACGCGATTCAAAATTCTTCTTTCTTTTCTGAAGCTCCGTGCCAAGTCAAATTGGTCAAACATAATGAAACAGAGAGATTACCCAGTATCTCAAGATGTAATTGAGTATCCATAAAATGTTTTGGTGTTTTGCTTGATTATGGGAAACGGTTTATTTATTTTTACTATATATGAACTAGTGAATTCACATGAAGAAATCCGTCAAGATTTGATTTTTTTGTAAAAGAAATATAATAATTGTTTTAGGTCACAAGTTCAAGTCCTAAGTGCGATAGTAATCTGGTAATTCTTTTTGAATCCCCTTTTATAAATATTCAGCTTTGCCACTTTTTTACTTGTTTCTTTAATGGCTATAGACTAGATGTATATAGATGAGATAGATGTTGTAGACGGGATGGATATAGATGAGGATCTAAACTTTTTGTGTGAGTGTTCTAATGTCTCAAGCTTTATTAATGGGAATTTCAAGATGAAGATGGCTGCTAACTCGTTTTACATACCAAAATCTAACAAAGCTCCTCTTAGGGACGATGCACATTTTTTTATATAGAGGAAGAAATCATAGGTGTAGCGGATGTCGGTGGTGGTTGGGCGTCAATTATGGAGAATATTAGAGATATTTAATTAGAAATAATGAATTATCACAAGCAGAAAGATCAAAGGAACAAAATTCAACCAATGGAGGTTCTCAACGATGCTTATTTTAACACGAAATGTCAAGGTTCGTCAACAACTTGTATTTTGACTTTAATGTGTGATATTGTACACACGGTCAACCTTGGAGATAGTGGATTTGTTGCTATAAGAGACAGGGTAATAGTTTACAAATCGAAAATTCCGCAAAAAGGATTCGATTATCCTTTTCAGTTAGGGAATGGTGTTAAATTTGATGATTCAAGTGCGATACAAGAAATTAATGTTACAGTAAGAACATGGGATGTGATAGTGATGTTTACAGATGGATTATTCGATAACGTTTACTACACAGAGTTGGAGAAATTAGTACGCGATGGGCTAGTGGATTTGTGCGAACTGGGAATATTTTGGAGAAATTGTTCATGTGGAAGGTTTATATTTGAAGAACAATAGTCCTTAGTGGAATAATCTAGAAATATAAGGAGATTTTTTTGAAAGACCTTGGAATTCCATAGATTTGCATGGAACGTCCTTGGATTCTTCTAGTTGTGTAGAGAGTTTTAGAATAGGGTCTTGTACATAATTATTATTATGCGCGACACTGAGTTTGAGAAATTATCAATGTGGAAGGCTTATATTGGAAGAAAAATAGTCCTTAGTGGAATATACTAGAAATATAGCGAGAATTTCTAAGAAAACCTTAGAATTCCATAGATTTTCATGGAAAGTTCTTCGAACCTTCTAGTTGTGTAGAGAGTTTTAGAATAAGGTCTTGTACATAATTTATAATTTCAAATTAGCCCCTAGTGAGTAGTATAAATAGAGGAGCACCCATTTATAATGATATTAAGTAATACAAAAACCTTCTTAATTAATTCTTTTGTGTTTCTCTTCATTCCCGTAACGATCTAGGTGTGTTTGGTATGGAGGAAAATATTTTCCAGAAAATGTTTTTCTAATTTTTCCATGTTCAGTTGGCTTAAATGTTTGGAAAATATTTTCGAAATCAACTAATTTTCCTCAAATTTAAGTAAAATGACTTACCTTCCAAAATTAAGAAAAACATTTTCCAAAACTCTTATCCTTTAATTCTTTTTCTTACCCTACCCATACCCCATACCCGACCCGACCATTAAAAAAAATTAAAATTTTTAAAATTTCAAATATATTTTTATCCCTACCCCCAAATCACCCCCCTCACCTCAAACAAAAAAATAAAAAAATTTTAAAAAATGTTTCAAGGAAGATCTCAAATGTACCTTCGGCATGTTTGAGATTTTCTTTCCTCTATCTATGTCTTTAAGATTTTTTTTACCTCACTCAACCCGTAT
>NW_006238942.1:748002-756169 GCF_000226075.1 Solanum tuberosum | reverse complement strand
CACCCCCGCGACACCATCAATTTTTTTTTTTTTTTTAAAAAATAAAATTGTTTTTGAAAATAAAATTCCTGGGTCATGTACAGGATTGAAAGTCTGGGTCAGATCTCAGGGTCGAATTTTGGATCGATCATCGGGGTCTTGTCCTAGTTTGGATGTCGGTGTCGGGTCCTAGATCAATTATCGGGGTTGACTTTCAGATAAAAAATTAGTTTCCTAAAGAGTAATTTTTAGTCTCAAGACAAAAAAAAAGTTATTTTCTGAAAAATATATTTCATTCACCAACCAAACATTAAAAAATATTTCTACTCACCAACCAAACATTAAAAAATATTTCTACTCACCAACCAAACATTAAAAAATATTTCTACTCACCAACCAAACATTAAAAAATATTTCTACTCACCAACCAAACATGAGAAAATAAGTTAGAAATCCATTTGTTCTCCAAGAAAGCATTTTCTAGGATAATATTTTCCCTAGAAAACATTTTCCTTCATACCAAACACACCCTTAGTGTTTAAAAGTCTTACTTGAGCTTGCAAGAGCGTGATAGATTTGTGAGCGAGTTGTTAAGTGCCACACAGTGTGCTTAGTAGAGGTCTAAGGTCGTGACATAGTTGCCCGTATTTTTCCCCAGTATTTCTATTTAGGGGTTTAAGGTTTAGGATTTATGGTTTGTTCTTATGGATGATGTTAAATAAGCCTGATCAAATTCACTTACATGAGTTTGGATGAACTTTCTTGTAATTTTTTGCTATTGATGCTCATAATCTTCTTGGGTCCCCTTTCATTTATATATGAGTAAATTTTTTAATTGAAATTGCTTTTAATCAAACTCAAATTGCTCATTGATTCCTTAAGGTAAGGTTATTTTTATGTATTTTCTTTATCTGTATACCTTTTTATGTTGATTATTAGTTCTGATTTAAAATTTGTTTCACAATTTTTATGCATAAATGTTAGGTTAGGAATGAAAATATTTGAGTTGAATATGTTGTGAATGGATGAAAATATGATCAATGTTGAAGTGCGGTGCAAGTATGAAATCTTATTGAAAATGTAGAGCTCTTGGTCAGATTACATTCTGAGAAGTAGATTTTGGTCTTGTCCTCACAATGAGGCCATGAATTGCAAATTTTTCGATGGAGAGACATGAGAGAGTTGACGATAGATCTCAATTTATTCTTCCGATATTGGTGAACAAGATAAGGAGTTAGAAGAAAAGTATGAGTGTATTAAGATGCAATTGGAGCAACTTGATAATACCAACTTGAGTTCAATGGATATTCAACATTCGAAACAAGAGAAAAATTGTTTGGATTAAGTTGAAAGTCTTCTAATTTGGTATGAAAATTTCAACATCAATTCAAAGAAGAAGCGTGGCGATGTAAAAGATGGGTGATCTGGAAGAGAATCATATGAATATGGAAGGGATGAAAAAGAAGAAAAGAAGTTGTCGAATTTTTGGGAACATTTTGATGTTTGAAGATTTGTGTCTTTGTTATATATGTTAGTTTCTAATCCAAGTACGTCAGTTGAAGAAAAATCAAATGAAATTGTTATAGTATGATATGTATTAGAACATAATTTTGTGTGGTATTGAATGCCTCTATTTGATCTACCATAATGAAAATTTGAATTTGCTTGTGTCTGAAATTTTCTTACTTCTATGCTCTTTTCTGGAGACAAATGATTCATTGACTTTAAGAGTTCTACCAAACTCGAAATTTTGAAAGGAGGCAACTAACAATATTGCTAAAACAAAACAAAGCTTCACAGAAACAACACAACTCATAATTGTAGGCCAACAAAACCAACTTCGATTCCAAAAGTGAACTTAAGATCAAAACAAAGCTTCAACATTGCATAAATACTATAATTTTAGTACTATTTCATACATGTAACAAAATAGGAAATAGTTGCTTCTCCTTCAAACAAGAAACAAAATAGTATCTTAGTGGCACCAAAACAGTACTAAACAAACACCACTGATATCAACATTATGGTTTCCATGAGTCTCGAGGTTGTGAAAAAGAGGAAGTATTCGAGTTTGAAAGTGTTGATTGATCTCTAATGTGTTGAAGTCTTCTTTTTGTGATCACTTGATTTCCTTTCCATTTCAATCAACTTGTTGGTTTGAAACCAACATCTCCAGTTACAACTGCTGATCTAAAGACTCTTTTTGGTCCAATCCATAATATTCTACTACTTGGTATTCCAAGCTATAAAAGTTTTAGAGAATTGAAGTTATTAGAGAAGAAACATTATCAATTTATTAGAGAACAAACAGTATGAATGCATCACAATACTTACATTGAATGTTTTGATCATTCTCAGCATGAAACATACCTATTCCAATTACTCTTGGCCTTTTAAATTGGGTTGTGTTTCCAACACCCTTGCCTTTCCTGACAGTAGTGCTTTCCTTTGGTGCAACATTTGCATTCTGTCCTAGAACATGTAAGCCAACTTTAAAGTGGATGATTAATGCCTCTTGCTCCACTTCCCATTCCCCTACCTCTTCCTCTACCACTCCTAGTTCTTGATGATAGGCCATCACCCCTTGCAGTTGCACCATGCCTTGATGATCTTGATGCACTTGGTCTTTTGTTAGAAAGAGGTACAATGGTTCTAGGTGCACCTTTTGATACACTTGCACTTGGTTCATGCCTTGGTGATGTTGAAGAACTTGTAGGTGCAACATTTCTAGGTGTTCACCTTGATACACTTGCACTTGATCCATGCCTGGGTGATGTTGAAGCACTTGTAGGTGCAACGTTTCTAGGTGTTCACCTTGATACACTTGCACTTGATCCATGCCTGGGTGAGTTGAATGTACTGACCCTCTAGGTTATTTCATCTGTTTTCGATCTATTCAGCATTTAGAGATTTCTTATAGCAATCCCAAGTCATTACCGACTTTTCGGAATGACAATTCGATCTTCGGGTCATTCATTTGAGTTTTGTGAAAGTTTCCATGTTTTGGAGCTTCTAGAGTTTGTATTGATTTCGATCAAAACTCTTGGAGAACGACCTCAGAATGAAATTCAAACAGTTTTGTTAGCTTCGGAACATCAAGTTGAGTTTAGAGTGACCTTTCATGCAGATTTCGAGGCTTTCAGTCTCATTTCAAGCCCTATTTGTGAATTTTGGCTTAAAATTAAACTTGTGTGTGGGACCCACTTTTCATCGTGAAGACCTTAGATAGATGTTTTGATGGTTCCGTTGAGTCTAACATCTCATTCCAGAGCGGGTAGAACTTTTGGTTTGTGTTGGTTGGACCCCAAATGAGTTCCAGAGTCCATTTAAAGTTTGGGGCTCTCTTGCGACCGTTTTTGCAGTGGCCATGTTAGCGACCTATGAGGCACTTTAGCAATAAGCCTTGAAGGAGAGGAGGCCTCATTAGCAGCCGACTAGCTATGTTTGCAACCTGGAAGCCGCTTTTGTGGCAAGTGCCTTTCGGAGCTGGGCCACTTTTGTGGCAAGCTAGCAACATTAGCAGTGATCGCGTTAGCGGCCACTTGACTGCTTTAGCGGTCATCACTAATGTTATATCTCATTTTTAGCATCTCTTCCAATATTCAAACATGGATAAGTTGAGCTAGGGAGCTCTATTTTGGGTGATTAAAGTTGCGTTTCGTCAAGTATTGATGTGGCTACACATCGAAATGTTTGGGGAAGTGAGGGGATAATCATTTCTAGGTAGTTCTCTCCCCAATGGGGCTCATATCTCTCTCTAATGGTGAATTAAATTGCATGTTCTTGTTTAGGCTATTCCAGGCATCAAATTGTGTCCCATTTCAGGGACATTCTCGGTAAGCCAATTTGGAACTTTTGATGGAGTTAATTTTGAGATTTTCGGTTTGTGTCCCACATTTTCCTTTTGACTCCAATTTGAGTCCTTCTCTAATTATTGTGAATTTTGTGTCTAAATTTCTGTATTTATATGGTGATCAATAATTTGGTAGTGTAGTATGGTTCAGAGGCATTTAGAAAGTCGATAGCTCTTGTACGGTGGATTCAGACTGTGCATGATAGGCTTTGGTCTATTTTTTTTATTTGGCATCTTAGATAATGTTTAGTATGAATTGCATGTGATTTAGTATCGCATTTATTGGGGTTTTAGATCTCTTTCTCTTATTCTACCTTCTCTTGATTCCCGTAGGAACGTTGGGCTTATTGTAGGTGACAAGGACCTTAGTATAGCTTTGTAGCCTTGCTTGTAGTTTACCTTAGCTTGTTTTGCCTGGTTAGGATTGATACTTGTGGCCTTAGGCTAGGGTTGATCTTTAGATGTGTTTTATTGCCCTTGTAGTTATTAGTTGCTCCCTATATGGCTTGTATTGGGTCGCTTATCTTGTGTTAGTACTTGAGACCTTAGTGGCTCATTGTAGACATAGGTTTTCTTTAGTTGTGCTCAGTTGTAAACTAGAGTGGTGTGTATGCGTAAGGCATTGCTCTTTGAGTTACTTTTCTCCCCCTTTGTTGATTTTGAAGCTTGTCTTAACTTCTTCTCTCATTGATTAGGGATAGGCTTGTTATAACTTATTGAGCTTGTGATTATATATATGGACCCATGCCGTGGTCAGGGACCAAATGGATTCTTGGTTAGTCTCTCCGCATTGGTAACGTGGTAGGTTTGGTATTGTATATCTAATTGTGAGTACCTTATTAGAATGCTGGTGATGCAGGCATTGCATCGATTGTTCATTCTCATGTGTTTTGTAGTACGTTCCCAGTTCAAGCATTTTTGCATCATTATTATTTATGGAGAAGGGATACATTTGCTTGGTTTTCTAAACTCGTTTTAATGAATGTCGTACCACTTGGGTCATTTTGATAAACTAATTTTTGAGATTTATGAGGCGTTGATGATGTGATCCATTTATACTTGAAACATTAGAGGCATCTGGGATGCCCTCAATTTTTACTTTACTAGCCAACACGTCGATGTCCTTTCCTACATGGTTTGGCTACTTATAGCTATGGTACCGCAATGGATATGACTTATTGTGAGACCCGGTTTGGGCCCAGACAGTGTATACGAGCTTCCCGCGTCCTTTGTGAGTCCTTCTAGTGTGTGTTCCACTATACAGGAAGAAAGAGATGCACATGTCCTACTTCACTGATTGGGACAGGTGATAGGTGTATACACTTGGTTACTTATGGTTACTAATGGTTCTACTGCAAATCGTGCATTGATATTCATCACCTAGCACCAGTATAATTGATTATTGTTTGCACCCTCCGGCTTTATGGTGGCGGTTGGGTTATGTTTGTTGCTTATACATTCTGGAGTTATGGGGTCTAGTTAGTTTATGGTTTGATGATATTTTGTATTCTTTTGATATTGATCTGTTAGTTGATAGGTTGTGGTCTATAAATTGTAGATGTTAGCCCTCTTGGACTTGGGTAGATTACTCTTAAATCATTTTCTTGTGAATAGGTTGTTGGCTTGCGTTTCCTGGTACGTTCTTGAATCAGTTCCCTATTCTTTGTGTTCTGTTTCTTTTCCTTATTACCTGTCTAGCATAGTATATATCCTATTTAATTACTTGTGTTGTACCTTCCTTATTACTTGTTATTTATATTTGTATTATCTTTGGAGCTTAGATGACCGATGACTACTGAGTTCAGTTTGTTGGTGCTCATACTACTTCTGCAATCTGTAGATCATAGTGTGAGTTCTCTTTATTTGATTTGGAGTTCGTGCGGAGCAGCTTTTGGTGTTCGAAGAATAAGGTGAGTTCCTGGCATTCAGAGTTACTTGTAACACCCCGAAAATTTATAAGCTAAGACTCGAACCATTCTATATATGCATATAATGTCCTACCAGGTGATTCTTAAATTGTGCTTAGGTGTTAAGGACAATTCTTTAGTGTGAGAATAGATTTGGAGATTAATTAAGGTCATAAGAACCCTCTACCACAAAGTTGAGTTGAAAGCTTTGTTACTGGTTGAGTTTCGATATAAGAGTTTACTTGGGTCAACTTCAAATGATCATATCTCTTAAACTATCAAAAGTTTGGTGGCCAATAACCTATCACATTAAAGTTGGTGGCCAATAACCTATCACATTAAAGTTCTATGAGCCTTCTTTCCAACTCCACCAAGTTTGCATTAACTAGGGTTCAAAGTAAAAATTTATGCATGTTTCAGTGAAGCTCTGTCAGGCAAGAGTTGTTTCACGGCCGACACTATAGACGATAGAATGTTCCGTGGATCGTGGAGCCTTCTATTAATGCTTTCTGTGATTGTTTTTCAAAAACATGATGCACGTGTTCCAGTGTTATTTGGTCCTTTTCCAAGCTTTTTAGCCCCATTCTTAGTCGTTTTTGGGTGTTTTAAAGGAGTATATCATTCAACTAACTAGTTTTCCTTTCATAATCATCAATCTAAACATTCAAAATTCTATCAAAACTCACCTAAGGTTCCTCTTATTCATAGCGAACTCTAAAACTTCCATGTCAAAAATTCAAGATACAAAGAGAAGCCTTCAATCCAAGGTTTTCCCAAGTTCTTCCACTCTAAGTACTCCATAAAAGAGTCTCTTTTCTCAAGATCAAGTATCAAGATTTCAAGATCAAAGATTTACTTCAAGAAAGCTAGTGTTCTTCCTCATGCTCAATAAAAATGAAGTCTCCACCAAAGTTTCCAATCAAATAGCTTCATAATAAGGTATGCAAGGCTATTCATAGTGTTGGACTAAGATTGTCCTCACGTCCTACATCTAAATTCACATAGTAAAGAGATAAATCTAGGGTTCTACCCCATGTTCCATGAATTCTGAGTTTGGTTTGTTTCCGTATTTTGAATTACAGTTTTCTTAACCATTGAGATTATGATACTTTATGTATTTGATTCTTGATTTGATATTCATGCTTCTATTATCACACACATTAACCCTAGTCATTGAGATTTTGTTGAAATATTTTGTGCAAGTATTTCCATGCATTAGTTTTGAAATTTAAAGTGAGTCCAAGCATATTTTTAAACATCATTTGAGAAGCTTTTTAAAGGAATACTAATGGTTCCAAATGTATTATTTTGCATTGAGAAAAGAAGTACTATTTCGAGAAAAGCATAAAGAGTTTTCACAAACATTTCACTCAGTAAAGTAAAGCTTAGTTATCTCTCAAAGAGGGCCTGTTAGTGATTGAGCATTTTAATATTATTTTTTATATTAACTTTGCCCATTATTTTGGTGCCTTAATATTGCCTAATTACTCATGAATTGGCAATTGACTTAGTGGTCATAAAATGCTGGCAGAAACGTTCCAGTGAACGTTGGAATTGGGCAACATGTTCATTTGCCGTTGGATGCATTTGTTACACTCTCTTTATTTTCATTCTTTACTCTTCCATTATCCTTGTAACATATGTAACTCATAAAACCATTATCTTTACTATTTACTACACCACTATCTTCCTATTCATTGCTAGGAAGACTTCTTCTACTATAAATAGTGATGGTATTCATTTGGTTTGGGAAATATACAATACACTAGAAAAATATAGAATGGAAAGAGTTAGTTAAAAAAGAGAGTTCTTATTAGTTGAAGGGAGGTGTTCTTTTTTGTGGAGCTTTGGACTCAACTCTTGTCCAGAGTTGTTGAGTTATACTTTGTGAAGGTTGTTGTATCCTGGAGGGGACAGGTCAAGAGGACTACTGCTAGACCGGTGAAAACATTTGCTGCAGTGGGCTTGAATCTCCTTAAAGAGAGTGAGATATCCGCGCCTCAGCCTGAAGAGATTTATTTTCTTCATAATTATTTTCAATTGTAATCTTGTATTTTTGTTATATTGTAAGTTTTCACTAACAATTTTAAGGAGATTCAATATGGATACAATTGAAAAAACTGCGGATGTCAAGATGGGAGACCTTAACAAGCCATTTCGGTTCAATGGTAACCATTTTAAGAGATGGAAGGGTAAAGTACTTTTCTACTTAAGTCTTCTCAATGTTTCTTATGTGTTAACTGAGAAGAATCCTAATAAAGTTGATGATTCCTCCATGGAGGATGATGAACTTATTTGTCATCATGAGAAAGTGGAAAAGTACAATGGTGATTCCTGTAAGTGTCGGTATTATCTTCTCAATTGTCTATCTGATAATTTTTATGATTATTATGATAGAACTTACTCTAGTGCAAAGAAAAATTGGAAA
>NW_006238942.1:747670-747792 GCF_000226075.1 Solanum tuberosum | reverse complement strand
AAAATCAACAAGTTCAAGACAAAGGACCGTGCTTTGTTTGTGGCAAGAGTGGGCATATTTCTCGGTTTTGCAGATTTCGGAAACATGGTCCTAACCCTCAGGCAAACGTTACCGAAGAACCT
>NW_006238942.1:707099-744467 GCF_000226075.1 Solanum tuberosum | reverse complement strand
TTGTCTAATATTAAAATGAGTGGGGGATTGTTAGTGATTGAGCATTTTAATATTATTTTTCTTATTAAATTTGCTCATTATTTTGGTGTCTTAATATTGCCTAATCACTCATGAATTGGCCATTGACTTAGTGGTCATAAAATGCTGGCAGAAACGTTCCAGTGAACGTTGGAATTGGGCAGCATGTTCATTTGCCGTTGGATGCATTTGTTACACTCTCTTTATTTTCATTCTTTACTCTTCCATTATCCTTGTAATATATGTAACTCCTAAAACCATTATCTTCACTATTTACTACACCATTATCTTCCTATTCATTGCTAGGAAGACTTCTTCTACTATAAATAGTGATGGTATTCATTTGGTTTGGGAAATATACAATACACTAGAAAAATATAGAGTGGAAAGAGTTAGTCAAAAAAGAGAGTTCTTATTAGTTGAAGGGAGGTGTTCTTTTTTGTGGAGCTTTGGACTCAACTCTTGTCCAGAGTTGTTGAGTTATACTTTGTGAAGACTGTTGTATCCTGGAGGGGACAGGTTAAGAGGACTACTGCTGGACCGGTGAAAACATTTGCTGCAGTGGGCTTGAATCTCCTTAAAGAGAGCGAGATATCCGCGCCTCAGCCTGAAGAGATTTATTTTCTTCATATTTATTTTCAATTGTAATCTTGTAAGTTTTCACTAACAGGGCCTTTGGAGTATTATTCAACCAAGTGAGTACTACTATATGAGCATTATTGCATATATTTTGGGAGTAGTATGGATCATCGATTTGGGTAAGAGTTGAGATAATTCAAACCCCATAACCTACGCCGCCAACATAGATAGGATTGTACTAGAATTTGGACGACTCCTCATCTGCCTCAACAAGGCTTTATAATGGATCCATAATTTGAGTTATGTCCTATGCTCCGGTAGAGTATAGGGCGGTTCTAGCAACACAGGCAAGACATTGTACCATTCCGAAGTTCATAGTGATGGATTTTGATGAGAGAAATTCCCCATGAAAAATAAAGTATATTATTATAGTATTTGATATTATTGCATAACTTATTGTAAAGCTTTCACATTTGTTCTTTACTTTCAGTCAGGCTACTTTCATTTTCTTTCAGTTCATGTATTCAATTCAGTTATGTATTTCAATTCAGTATTACTCCCTATGTCCCTTTTTATATGTCATCCATTTCTATAACTAGTTGGTCCATAATGCTTGCCATTTCAGAAAATCAATGCATAAATTACCATGTTGTTCCTTTTTTACCCTTGTGAGTTATTAGCCTTGAAAATATACATTTGACCAACTTAGAAAAGTTAAGTAAATGATTCAAGTTCATTGGTTAAATTAATTAATCAAAATAAATTAATTCATATTCAGTGATTGAAAATTTGAGTTCCAAAAAAATTAAATATGGGTAGAAGGGTAAAGTTACATCATTTCTAAATGCAAGTGTAAAGTAAAAAGGTGACATATAAAAATGGGACAGAGGGAGTATTACATACCGTGCATTCCATGTATTGACGTCATTTGGTGCTTCATCATTTTATGATGTAGTTTCAGGTGCTCTTGATGGAACACGTTCAGTAAGATATGCTTCCATTAGTAGTCAGTGAGACCTCCTCACATCAAGAGGGCTCTAATTTAGTTAGTTCACTCTATTTGAATTTCAGTCATTGTTAGTTGAATAGTTAGGTAGCCATGGGTGTTATCTTGAAACCTATCTTCAGTTAGTATAGGCTTCATAGAGAGACAAAGCTAGTGAGTCAGCTCAGTCTTGAGTATTTAGAAGTTTTAAACATTGTTTTATTATTATTAGCACTATTTATATTCACACGTTTGCATGAGATATATTTTATTGATTGTAAATGTTAATTTTATAAGGTTTCCGCATGCATGTAGATAAAACATGATTGTGTAACCAATAACATATGCACATAACAAAGAAAACTGACATTTATAAAAGAATCCACAATAATGAGAAAAATATTTTTCTTTCTTAAGCTAGCATGTAAGATATGCTTACTCCGTAATGTATACTAGATGGGTATACATTCCAAGTATTTGCTTTAAGGATCATTCTTGCACATCTCCTTACTCTAAAGCAATGTATAAATTTCTTATTTCAATTACCATTCTTTAAGTTTAAAGCTGAATTAAAGTTGTTAGTCTCTGTTGTATTCAAAAAACTTTGTAATCACTAATGTCTCTTGAAGTAAATAAATTAGGAGGATGTGAACTAAAACATCAGGTAAAATGAATATATGATAATACAACATTTTTTTAACAAATATAGTTGTTGAACAAATATATAATTTAGTTACTTTTAAAGGAATAAAAAAAAAGTGAGGAAATTTTGAAAGTTCACAAATTTTGTGTATCATTAAAGAGAAAATCAATTAAAAATATGTTGTTTTACGGAGTCCTATCTAATCTATTATAAGTATTGTTTTCTCTTTTACCTCTGATCTATATATTACCGTTATGAAAAAATGAAGTGTAGAATAAAATCTAGCGTTAGATTTATGAAATCTTATATTTCTTTTCCTAATTCTACATGTTTATTCCATTACTATTTGTGGTCTTTTGACTTAGTTGAGGGGATTTATTTATTTATTTATTTATTCAAGAGTAATGCAAGATGTATACGCCATAGAAATGAGACCAGAAAGTTCTAACTTATATGGTCACTCTTCCTTCTCCGGAGGATTTATCCCATCACTTTAGTTTCATCCAAGTATGAGTCCCCACAACAAATTAAGGTGCCTGGCAGTAATCTAATTCATCAGAAAAGCAGAAAGTTATCTCTGAAACAAGCACTATTTATGAGATAAATGTAGGTGTTGGAGATTTGGGCTTCTACTCAGATCAAAATGACTGATTGAGTGGTTGGTGTGTGCAGAGATTGGTAAGAATCCCAGAAATCCATTCTGTCTCGACTAGCAAATATCACATTCTCAGCAACCCATGACAGCACAGTTATACACAAAGCATCCAGATCGCTTTCATCAAAGCAAGTTACACCCTTGTGATATTTGCTAGTCGAGGACTTGCTTTGACAAAAGCATCTGGTTGCTTTGTGTATAATTGTGTTGTCATGGGTTAATGATCATGTCTAACCTTCATTTTTTCGTAACGGTAATATACAAATCGGAGGTACAAAAGGAAAAACTACTTATAATAGATTAGAGAGGACTCCGTAAAACTACAGATTTTTAATAGATTTTCCCTTTCATGATACAACAATTATGTGAACTTTCAAAATTTGCTCACCTTTTTTAACTCCTTTAAAAGTAACTAAACTATATATTTGTTCAACAACTATATCTGTTAAGAAATGTTGGGGTCACTTGTGACATTAAGCACCGTGTTGCATCTAGGGTGTAGCCTCGAGGTGTGACATAAAGGATTCTATTGAAGCAGCAAAACTGCAATAGATTGCTGTTATTATTTGTTTTCAACTGTTCATAGTCAAGTTTTCTTATTCAGCAAAAATCAAGATTAGGACAATAAAATGTAGTGACAATAAAATTAAGATCTGATAGTATATTCACTTGTTATACATTGACATGGTTCCGAATTCCCCAATCTTGTTTGTCTTCGACAAGACCATTCTAAAGTGTCAGTATTTTTCTTATTTTGCCAATGCTTGAGACTTTGGAGTGAAGATTTCTGATTTGTGTTAACTAGGTTGATATGATTTCTTCGAAGATTCACAACTTGTCTATATTTGGAAACTGTACAGTTAAATTAAACACCTCTGCTTGAATGCTCATCCCTAATGGTGAGAATATTATATCAATGCCTTGATTTGATTTTGATTTTCAGTACTTTAATTTTCAATACAAAGTAACTAAAGTGTAGAAGTTTATAATGATTTTTCAGAACTTAGGATTGGTTCCTGTTCTAGAGAAACTTGATGTATCACTGAACTTGCAAAGCCTGAAAACTTGACTTGAAAATTTCTGTTAAGCGTATTTCTTGTGTGCTTTGGGATACTCCAAAGCTTTATGAAATCGACATAAATGAAGTCATCAAGGTAAGAAATATCTCATGACTAATAAGTGCAGTGACAGAGCAACATAGGCTCAAGCATCATCAGTTACTTAATCATACTGTGTAATGGCTAGTAAGTGTAGTGGAAGAGCCATATAGGTTCAAGGGGAGTTAGTAAGCATTAAGTACAATTCTATATATCTTTAAAAGTGATAAGATAGTGTGTTGTATGATCTTTCTGTTGAGTTTATGAGTTATGTGTCACACAACAAAACTGTTTTCCTTGGTAGTGAAGGAAGAAGACGAAGTGAGTGAAGCTTTTGAGGATTTGAATAATATGAAAAAATATAGGCACAAGTAACGTATGCGGTTAGTACTTGGAATATACTGAATATGGAGAAAGATTCATCAGTATAACATGATAAGATTGGAAACATGATAATGATATGACCAAGTAAACATGTCATAAATCTAATCATATAATTTCATAAAACATAGTACAAGGTCATGCTTTCTTCTTTAAATATAACCATAATATAATTCTTTGAGGAAATCATAAATCTTTGTAGGAGTTGCCATTAACCGACGTAAACCATGTGAGCTATAACAAGGAGTGCGGTGTACTACACCCACAATGAGAACAAAGTATCCTACTTGCCAAGTTAAGGACCATAATCATTATCTTAGGTGGATCCATTAGCTATTGTCCAATTGGAAAATATCCTATGGGGGCACATTGTTCTAGGACCTTGGTAATCACCACTAGTCCAACTCGGTGCTAAGTAAACTACCAATGGAAAAAATGCATAATCATAATAATATTCATAATCTTTGAAATGATAAGAATCTAGTAATACCAAATCATTCATAAAATCACATAAGAATAGCTCGTTAAAAATCATGATTTCAAACATATTCATAAGAGACACTTTAATTGAAAGCATCTAAATCATGATAGTGTTTTCATAATAAGAAGTACTGCAATCGGAAGTATCTAAACCATGTAATGCTTACATAATAGGAGGTGCTTCAATCAGAAGCCTCAATTTTCATAAAATTTCTTGATACTTTATTAAAAAGCATCCTTGGCTCATAAAATCTTTCATAACATAATGAATGAATAAAATCATAGCTTGAGTTCATATCATAAAATTCTTGCACAACTTGAGTTCATAAAAATATAATTGAAAACAGTTAATTATGATCAAATCAGTCATAATAAGATCAATCGTGATGAATAAACTCGAAATCAATGAAACCCATGGAAGAATCGTAAAATCCTTAGAATAGGGAAAGAATCATAAAGTAGAATTTGAGGTTTCTTTGGGACTCAATGGGTGAAGAGGAACCCATTGATGAATTTCCCACATATCGTGATCAAAGACCTTATGGAAATCTTCAATGGAGAAATCTTCAATGGAGGCTTCAAATCCTTGAAACACTAGATTTCTTTGAGATTAAGACTTGAGGAGAATTGGAGTTTTGAGAAAATGAGAGTGATTGGAGAAGGATTTGAGTCTTAGAATCAGTTATAGGTCTTAGAAATAATCTTAAATGACATAGTATCATCATCATATATTACTAAAAGTGGGAAGCTACAAAGTGCAAAGTTGGATTACCATATTACCTCTACTCTATATTAAAAAAAAATATATAAAAAAAATAAAATAAAAATAAATAATAATATTAATAATAAAAAATAATAAAAAAAGATGAGTTATGTCTCTGAAATGGCTCAATCCCATTTTCCAGCAACCATACAACTTCAGCTATTTAAACCGTTTATTATTTTCTGTTTTCAAAGCATTTTAGTTAGTTTTCCGTATTAAATTAATATTTTATGTTTTCAAAGCATTTAGTTAGTTTTCCGTATTAAATTAAATATTTTCAATTTTCTAATCATTTAACTAATTTAATGGTATAGCTAATGCATAGACTCTTCAGTTTTGGAATATGAATAGTTATTTTCATTTTCTATATATATATATATATATTGTAAATTAATTATCATTTTTTACTTCTAATCCTTTTTATAGTTTTCTCTTGTATTTGCTTAGTCTTCGTGTTTGCTAATTACTAATTTTTATTTATTTTTCTTTGCGTCAGATCTTATCTTGCAATTGTGAACTCTTCCCTTCTCTATCGCATCATCAGGTACATAATAGATATGATAGTCATATCATTGGAATTATGCTAAGTCATGAAGAAGGTAAACATACATTAGGCCAATTCACTAGAAATTTTTTTAGTTTGTTAAGATGTGTCTCATTAGGAAATATAAAGAACTTGTATTGTTTGAGATCCATAAATTTATAGTAGATACTTGAATAAAATGGGTCCAAATAGAGTGAAATGAATTGTGAGAATGCATATGCCGACTCTAAGAAGCATGTAATTGAGGATGGTTGTAATGAGATTAAAAAGAGTAATAGAAGTAGAAGGATCGTTTTAGCTGATAAGTAACTGCTAACAAACTAATATACAAACATTATGAGTTTTTTTTCATCTATACTATATATTGTTACATGCTATAGGGTTTGACCAAATGATAGCAGAAGCTTTCACTAGAAAACAAAGTAAGCTTAATGTTGACCAAACAACATGATCTGAACTTACGTGTTTGGGTCCAATAATCTCAAATTGGGCTTTGGACTGTCATCACATATATACATAGCATATGCATAATCATAAACAAGGATTGTGCCATTGTCTTTAAAAAATTGCACTACTTTAGTCAGCTGCACCCTTGATGCTGCCAAATCAGTTGGATTATTTCAACCATTTTTATTAAGTCTACCTTGTTTGTGAATATGGATTGAGTATGCTATATTTTGTAATACTATTATATTTAAACAATTTAGTTAATATTCTAATATAAAATTTACACATGAAGGATTCATAATCTTGAATCAAAGAAAGAAAGTTGTACATATAATTATCTATTACAAATAAATATGATTTTTTCACGTGTACCCCGTGAAATTGACAACAATACATTATCCATCTTAAAGAAGACATATGTTAATCAATATCTCTACATTATGAAATACAATTTTTATTCGGAAACAACACTTTGATATGTATGTGGATATAAGAAGGAGGAGACTATAGTTTCTTAAAAATAAGACACAAATTTTAAGATATGAAACATTTACAAACATAGTCAACGTTACTTATGTTTACCTATAAAATATATGTTATTGAAATATTAAAAAAATAAGGAAAGTGCCACACTGAGTATAAGATATATGAGAACTACATAAGAAAAATGTTATACCAATTCAATTGACTTTTTATAGCTACAAACAACTACCCTTTCCTAAATTTAGTAACTTATTACTTACTAATTAACATGAGACACACCTGCAACACACATAAACAAAAACTAGTAAGAATTAAAAATGTAGGAAAACACCCAGGTAACGTTAAACATAACTATCGGATCCACCATACGACCCATGTATGGTCTATACTCCCATCTACAGACCGTACAAGTCCTTTGTAAATAAATTACTCGAAACCCTCTTTTTGATGAAAATCCATGAATGAACTTCCATGATCCGTAGTTCACCAGATGACCTGTCAAACCTCCTCGTATACCCAAGGTATGGAAAATCACAAAAGCTCAGGACTTGAACCACGAACCGATTTACAGGGATTGTATTTCCTTCTATGGTCTGTACCTAACAATCATAGAACTCAAGTCTTGAAAGTTCAACTTTTGGAAGTTTACTACCATGAGACAAACTATAGCTTGTCAGTTCATCCATGAGCCATTCTGGTGGCTCATATAATTTTATCTGAAACTTTAGATAGTCTTAAATTCTCAAACACTTACTCGACTGGGCATCAACGATCCGTGATTCAACTTTTCTACAACTTTTAAACTTCCAAGGAATTTTACACTTTTTAGGTGTTACAATATCTCAACCTTGAAAACATTCGTCCTCGAATGAGATTCAACCAAGCATGAATAGAGTAGGGAAGAGACCTAATAGCCCAACATGAATTCAAATCACATAAGAATGCATAAAACCGAGGAGTAATCAACTCCAAGCTAAAACATAAAGTTTAAAACTGATTTCATGAACATGCATGCATATGGAAACATGAGAATTTCTCAAATGCATGAATATGATAAATAACATAGGAGGAAAGAATACCTCACACTGAAACTGAAGCGGAGGTAAATAAATGGGGGGGGGGGGTACTAGGACATCATATCAATAAGCTTTGCCCTCCCAAGTAGCAGCCTCAACTAACTGATTCATCCAAAGAACTTTCACAGAAGCAACTTCTTTGTTTCTCAACTTACGTACTTGACAATCTAGAGTCTCAACTGGAACATCTTTATAAGAAAGACTTTCCTTCACGAGAACATCTTCTAGTAGCACAATTGAAGTAGGATCACCAATACACTTCTTCAAGAAGGAAACATGGAATATGGGATGCATGTATGCTAAATCTAAAGGAAAATCCAACTCATAGGTCATCTTAGAGAAATACCTCAAAAATTGATGTGGCTTACATATCAAGGAATGATCTTCCCTTTCTTACCAAATCTCATCACACCCTTCATGGGTGAAATTTTTAAATAAATCCAATCATCAACATCGAATTTAAGCTCCCTTCTCCTCACATACACATAATATTTATGTCGACTCCAAGTCCTTCTCATTCTATTCCTTATGAGTCGAACCTTTTCCATCACCTCATGAACTAACTCGGGCCCTATCAAAGAGACCCCACAAACTTTGAACCAACCAATAGGACATCTACACCTCATACCTTAGAGGGCCTCAAATGTAGCCATCTGAGTACTCGGGTGATAACTATTATAATAAAAAACTGAATCAAAGGCAATTGATCATTCTAATTACACTTTAAAGCCGATCACACAAGCGCTCAACATATAGTCCAAAATCTAAATAGTTAGCTCAGCTTGACCATCGGTCTGAGGGTGAAAAGTTGTGCTAAGCTTAACTTGGACCATGTTCTTCTGAAATGATATCCGAAACTGAGAAGTGAACTGGGTACGTGTGTCTAATATAATGGATAAGGGTATTCTATGCAACTAACCATCTCCCTAAATATGTAGCCTATCATAGTTTTTGGCTGAATAAAAGGTCTTTATAGGAAGAAAATGTGTTGACTTAGTCATTCTATCTAAAACAATCAAAATAGAATCAACGTCGACGAGTCCGAGGTGAATCTATAATGAATTCAAATCTTCCCACTACCAAGTAGGACTGCTAATATATTGAGTCACACCTCATAGTTTTTGATGTTCAACTTTCACTTGTTTACAATTTGGACACTTAGCCACAAATTCCAGAATATCCTTCTCATCTCATTCCACAAATAGACTTCCCTTAGATCACGATACATCATAGTGGCTACTAGGTGAATAGAGTACCTAGAACTATGAGCTTCTGATAAAATTTTATGCCTCAACTCATCAACATCCAAAACACACAAACAACCTTAATAGAGAAATACACCATCTCTCCCTTAGGATAAAGCCTCAATAGAGTTTTTTGAAATTGCCTTCTTCAATTCAACCAAAGTCAGATCATTATCTTGTTCTGCCTTAACATCTGGCATATGAGTTGATTTTAAACAATTCTTCACAATAATACCACCATCCTCTAAAATGAGAAGGTACACTCATGCACAAGTTTACATAAAACTAAAACAAGCCTCATAATCCCAACAAGTACACAAAATAGCTATATCTACTAAAAACAAGTCACGGTGAGTCCAAAGCCAAAGAAATCATTGCCTCAACCTCAAACTGTGGATAGCCTTCGAAGTAACAAATAAGTGTTTCATATAGGCAAAGAGTGTATAGGCTGGACCTCGAACCATGGATAGCCTCCAAAAAGCAATATGTAGCCGATGCATATTAACTCCGACGAGGATAAAAAGCAGCATGACCAGACCTTAAATCTACAACTATAATGGTTGCCAAAGGATCTCATATCAACTGATCATCATAGAAACACCGTGAAATGACGTCCTCTCTATGATAGTTAACATAAAACTCCAAGCTCGAACCATCTCTATTCCCTAGGCACCAAGTGATGCCCAATATCCCAACCACAACTTATGAGGCCATTAAAAGATGGAGAATATATAGAAGGTCATAAAAGCTGAGACAAACCCTAATCTAAGGTTGATTCTATCAGAACCATATCTACTACAAGGAGCTAAATAATCCAAAACAACATCGGAATAGTATAAGGCCAAACGGCTCCAAATATCACAAATCTAAGGTAAAACTAGTCTAAGCCTAGACTAAGGCCAATAATATTCAAATCGAACAAGAACAAGAACAATGTAAGGATGATCACTAATAGAAAGTAATCTAAAAAAAGCCCAATTTAAGCATGAAATATAAATTCTAAGTAATCTAGCATGAAGAACAAGGTTCCCACCCTAATTCACACAAATAAACATTTTGTTACATAATCAAGCTTAATCTAGGGACTGGGAGGCTGTAGCCTACCTTAAAGATGACTGTGCGTGCTCTAAATAACGTCTCTAGAGCTTTTTCCTTCCAAATGGCCTCCAAACCTTGCCCATCTATCAAATATAAAATCATAATATTAATTTGGTCGTTTAGACACTAAATTCATTTAAATTTGAGACGAATCAAAATTGGAGTTAAAAGAGGAAATGTAGGACCCATGCTGGAAATTCTGGAATCGACACTCTCAAAAGGTCCCAATAAGTTCCCCTAACTTGTCTTCCAAAATCGAACACAATTCGGGCTCGAAACAATGTAATCAACCATCATGCAATAATTAAACATTTAAAGAACACCAACTAGGCTAATGCAGCCACTAAACACTGAGTTTAACCTCAACCCAAGACTCCCTAACACTCCATGAGTATTCACCCATGTAGCCCTGAAGATTTCAGATGCATTAAGCTTTAAATCACTGAATTCGGAGTTAGAAAGAGGGAGAAATCACCAATTCAATATTTAAATAAAAGTTGAACAGGTCGGGTCTGGTCTTTATTCAAAAAGACACACCGATTAACCCATTCCAAATGTGGCCAGAAGGGCCCACGCATGAAAAGGCTAGATAGGATTACCCTTCCTGAATGCAGAGAGAAGCCCGGGAATGCAATGGCAAAGAAGACTGGGGGTTGTGAACGTGGTGGGTCCCCTGCGATCGTGGAGAGTTAGAAACCTAGACTATTGCAAATGCGGAAGGTGCCCAACAATTGTCGTGGCCATGTCCACTGCTCTTTGTGTGTTACGCCCTGAGCCTACACCATAGACGTGGCCGACACTCGAGAACTATTGTTGATCGCCAAGCGAACCCTTGGCCTGGCTGACTATAGGGCTGGGCATAAAATACCAAAAACTTAATTACCAAACTGAACCAAAATATTTTGTTATTTGGTAATTCCGTATTCGGGATCAAATTTTAGAATTATGGTATTCGGGTTTGGGTTTAGTATGAGACATTAGTACCATTTGGTATTTGATATTTTTCGAATACCAAATTATTTACCTAATGAAGGTCATATATCAACATATCCATTACTCATTAATACAAGTCCAAAGAGAAATTTAAAGAATAAGCATGAATAATCCAAATACATGTCATTTAGTTGTATCAATTTTCTTTTCTTTATATCTTCTTACTTGTTGATTTTTTTTATTATACCCTATGTCCACATAAAAAAATATAAATGATTGGAGAAATAGTATTAAATTTGTAATACAATAGGCTTACTGAATACCGTATTAAACCGAAGTTTAATTTACCATTTCCCAAATTATCAAATCAAAATTAAAAATTTTGATATTTGGTATCTACTTTTAACTACCAATTACCGAATTACCAAACCTGAAATTTGAGTAACCCGAACTGAATACCGAATGCCCACCCCTTGACTACTTAGCGGAAGAATAATCAAGCAGATTTAGGTTTTAAAACAGAATTTAAATTAAAAAGTCTCAAAAATTCTCAAACTCAAACTATCTCAAAATAGTATACTCAAAATTGTATGAAAATAAATAATGATAGTTTACCAAAATAGTTCAAAGGAAATATTGAAAGAAACTCAACACTAACTGTCTATGGAGCCTCTATAGTTCAACATAGATGTAGGGATAAGACCCATGACACCTCAAAACTCCTAAACTGAAAGACAAAAGTGAATTTCTATGGAATGCAAGGGAGGGTCACCAAAGCTAGTAAAAAGTGTAGAGTGATCTCAACAAAGCACCTTTTGATGATCATGAACACCTATATTTGCATCATGAAAAGATGCAGGTCGAATGAAATCAGTACATTGAATGTACGAGTATATAATATAGCCGAAGCAAAATGACTGAATGAAAGTACTGCAATAGTTATAAATATATACTTAACTGAATGTAAAGAAATAAAGGAGTAAAATCATTTAAACTTTACAAATACTTACTCACCTTTGAACTCAATATATTAAGTGATATGATAAAAATACATATGTAACTCTATTTGGGAGATTCTGTAACCTACAACTGATACTATGAGAGACGTGATGATACAATGTCTCACCTACGCTGCCTGAACTTTCCTATACCTTGCTGGGATATAGAACATCTTAACTTAGTGGATCCACTAAAGCTCTACTTGAAAGCAATAAGGAGTCGTCTAAAAAGTATGATCCTTTACACATGTTGGCTACATGGTTTATGAGTAATGTGAATTGTCTGAACTCATCCCCATATCTAGGCACAATACTATTCCCAATAAATATTTACTCATACTCAAATGTATAAAACATATTTTTTCTCAATTTGAGGTAATTGCTCAAAATATCCTGTTAAAAGAGGTAAGTGCTCGGAAACATCTCTGAACTCATACTATCATTTAGAAATCAAAATTTCTCCTTTCTTAATGTAAAAGAAATGATAAATTTGGGAATACTTAGTTCCCTTATACTCTTACTCATATCATGTTTAAAACTCTTTCTCAAAACTCATCTTTGCTTTCTAAAATATCAGTTTAAGAGAAAAATGTTTGTTTTAAAAGATTCTCAAAAATTATAACTCAAAATAGGGTTCATGCTGAAATATAGATATAGACAAATCAACTCAAGGATCTCAATAACAATATAGAAAACTCAATACTCAGAAATAAAGAAATCAGAACTTAATGATACTACTCATCTCAAGAATACTCAAAATCCATGATAAACAATAGATTTCTCTTTTACTAAATTTAGATAGATATAGGCCATGGGGACGAACTAAGTCCATCTCAGTGATAGCCTTACATACTTTGAAGAACAAAGTTATTGAAGAAGTTTGAAGAAGAACATGATTGGAAGACTTGGCACCATAGCTTTTGTTTTCTTTGTGATTTTTCTTGGAGATGAGTGGAAAAAAATGTTGGATTGAAACCTTAGGATTCTTTAAGAGAATCTTGAAGTTGGAGTCTTTAGATCTTGAGAAATTAGAGAAATCCTTTCTTGGAGTGCTTGATCTTTGGAAGAATAAGAATTGGAGATTTTGAGAGTTGCTATACGTATAATGATGTTAAGTTGTAATATGGACTAAAGGAAGTTGATTGAGGGTAAAACTTCAAGAATACCCTTCTAGGAATATAAGAGGACCATAAAAATAAAAGAAAATGACCTTTTAATGAATCCCATCAACCAAATCGGTAATCTGGAGACCCCCTCACCGATAATACTTGGCGAGTCGCCCATAGGGACTTTAGATCGCCCAAATAAATAGAAACTTAAGGTTCTTAAGACATTTGGGCAAGCTAATTCTTCAATTCGCCAACCCATTCAGTGGATCATCGATTGAGCAGGTGAGTTCGCCAAATTTCCTAGTCCAGGTATGTTTCAGTAAAATAACTATGACTTTTTACTCCGAACTTGAAATAAGGAAAATTAATGGAGTTGGAAAGAAGACTCACAGTCCTTTAATTTGATAGGTCATAGGTTACATAATTCATTATATATCGAGAGATATGAGCATTTGAAATTGACCATTATATGAACTCATGCACGAATTTTGCCAACATGAATGCTTTGAACTTGGCTTGGTGTTTGAGGCCCCTTATGACCCTAGATCACTTTAGATACTCCTGATACACTTGGTAAATGACCTTATACACATGAGCATGCAGTACATTACCCGTTTTAAGCTCATATACTTACGACAAACGATTTAGTTTTTAAGGGTAGAGTTGCGAGGTGTTATAGAATGATTCGGGTGCTAGCTTAGAAATTTTTGGGGTGGTACAATATATCCCTTTGGGATCATTTCATCCTCTAATGACAGATGAACTAAGCATGGAAATGAAAGGAGTAACTCTTACTATATTTCTGACTTCTGAAATTTCCTACAAACATAGGCAGAACTGATTCATACTAAGTGTTTTGAACTGTCTATAGCACATAAGTCACAAATGATATGGATTTGAACATAGTCATGCTCTATATGATGTTATTTGACATGAAACAAGGGTATATGGGCACAAAGTAAGAATAGGATTACTATGCCTTAAGCAATACGAGTGCTACCTTTCAAGCCTAGCAACACCTCTAAACCATGCCCTTCTTTCTGAATACCACACCTCATTAGCTGCAACTAACTCCTACAAGGGTATATGACTACTCTTATCAAGGTCTAAGTCAAATTGTTTGCTCTTAGTGTGTTCAAGCCGAACTCTAAATCACAAGGTGCTAAACATGAGATGTTTATACTAATCTAAACCACAAGATTCATGTTTTATACCTGTATAGAGATTCTCATCCAAAGAATATTACTTCTTACCACCACATTCAATCAACCTCGATTCCTAATCAAGAACCACCTACTGCATTATGCATTCATCCACACTTAATCAACACCACATTCAAGGCTACAACTATAACAACTCCATGTACTCCTATTAACCAATCTTTATAAGAATTTATCATTCTCTCGTCATCTCTACCAGTTGAAATTTCATGCATTACTACCAGTAACCGACTAGTTAATCTCATCTAACTATTGCTCATCTTAAAACCTCATCTCATTCTTTCTCCAGATTTATAACCTTAGATGGAATAATCACACTACCACTACCACAATAAGAAACACCAACCCTCTCATATCTATGATCACACAACAACTATTGACAACATCATTCTCAAAACTAAAAAGGATCACTGAAAGAGATTAGAGAGAAATATCATAAGCATGATTCATTTAAGACACCTAATATAAGAATACACATGACATAACACTAGTTTGCTAGACATTGAGGGTAAGTCATGAATTCGTGAGACTGAGCATACTATGTAACTTTATGGAGTAAGATTGAGATCAATGGGCTAAAGTCCTTGCCCCTCATTCTGGAAACTGAGCATAGATGTGAATATGCCATGAACACAATTTTGATATTAGAAACATGAATATGATGTTGTAACGACTTAACTTTGAGAAATATCCTAGAGTATGAATGGATTGATGTATCACTAAAACTCTTTTTGATTACATCACTATCTGATTCTCCACACTTGACTTGGTTTCTCATCATATCATCTCCCCATTAGTTCTGAAATCAACATATTAAATGCTAATCTCGTCTACATTCGCTTTACACTAATACTCAGGAAATTCTAATCTCATGGGTACTAAACTCCCCATGTATAGGTTCTAATATTCCTTCCAAGACTTCTTTATGAGATGCACCTCTTAACTTCTTCTTTCTTCTATAGAAGTATTTCTATAATTGGTATCCACTTTGGCTTATGAATCCGCTTAATCTAACTCTTAATAGTCTCACTTATCCTTCTTGGACCACTAACACCACCCTTCTAAGTTCATATCCATCTAATTGGAGGAAACTTAAACTATATTCAAGAGACTCATCACTAGCTATATATGATTCCTTCGACCAAACTCTTATAGGTAATAAATAGTGTTGATATTAGCCTACTCCATACTGACAGCTCGACTAAACTATCTAGGCACACATGAAAAATCATAAACTTATTTAGAATCTCATCTTACTATATACTATCTCGGGCACACCCTTTAATTCTCTTGATAATCCAATGGCTTAGCCATACCTTATTTCTCTCCTCTAAGACTCATAAAACCACACGTGTACCACACACATTCATTACATTTAACATATTACTTCCTCACCTACTTTATGTCGATCTCAAAACTAACATCATCACCCTCATGTTTCCTTCCTTTTATATCACGATTCTTATCTCAAATTTAAGCTTAGTGTCTAGTGTTCAACACAAATATCATTATAATTGCTCGCACACTATACTATTTAATTACAACTACTAGATAAAATTAAGAAATGCTCACCCACTAACATCTCATGATAATTAGTCAATCTTTATCTCCTAGTCGACCTATTTAAAAATTAGCGTCACATTTCATTTCACAACTTAAGTACTGTTTACCCATTCATTATACATCATTGCCTAATTATTCCTATAACCCTCTGAATACCATAAGGATCGCCCTTCAAAAATCACAAGCCTATCTTAGATCTATCACCTCATGAATACTTTGCTCTTCTATTCAACACCTATAGTTGGTCTTCACTAACGTAATGGCACATCAACATAAACTCATTTCTGATTAATGTATGCTCTAACTCATCATAACCAGTAACTATTCCTCTACCTTCTATCATGAAATCCATATAAAATTATCATTCCTTAGTCTATACATAAAGGGAAAACTCTTCATTAATAACTTACTAGGTACATGACTAAAACTAATCACTTTACTTAATAGCTATCCCCGTTTTATAGGTTTCTATACCACTAAATTCATACTTCAAACTGTGGGAACTTTTTCTACTAATGCTTATAATATCGTAACGCATACTATCTTTTTAGGTGAAAATACTATCCAATCTCTAATACATACTTCGATCTTAAAGGGTATCACCTGAAATAGGCTTAGAGAAGATAGTCTGAGAGTACATCACGTTTTTAGCTTGAACACATGATTCATATGAATAAGAGTGCATTCTTTTTAATCTAAACACCTAAGACCACTCATGGGCTTCTCTCAAGCCCCTCTGCAGTCTCATGACATTCTGAAGACTTTTTCTGAGAGTAACTCATCAATAAGGATCTGGGCTTGCTATTCAACCACCTTGAGTATGAGAGATAGTTGAATGTATTTGAGAAACACAGGAGTTTGAATAAGTCCCTTATGGAACAATTCTATTGCACAATTTAGAGTATAAAAGAAGGGAAACTTTTCTTAAATGTCTATAGTGCCTTATTTATTAAAGTAGGGCCCTCACAACCATAAAAAAATTCCTACTGGCATTGCTTCATAGACACTGTAGGAAACTTGAACTCTGTGCTTTGATACCAAGTTTGTCACGCCACAAGCCTACACCCTAGATGTGGCCGACACTCAAGAACTATTGCTGATCCCCAAGTGAATCTCTGGTCTATCTGACTATTTAACGGAAGACTAACTCAAGAAGATTTAAGCTTTAAAATAGAATTTAAATTCAAAAGTCTCAAACTTCTCAAACTCAAACTATCTCGAAATAGTACACTCAAAACTGCCTGAAATACTATGTAAACAATAATAGTTTGCCAAAATAGTTCAAAGAAAATACTGAAAAAACTCAACACTAACTATCTATGAAGCCTCCATAATTCTACATGGATGTAGGGTTACGACCCACGATACCTCTAAACTACTAACATGAAAGACAAAAGTGAAGTCCTCTAGAATGCAAGGAAGGCTTACCAAAGCTAGCAAAAAGTGCAAAGTGATCTCAAAAGAGTGCCTATTGATTATCCTGGACACGTATATCTGCCTCATGAAAAGATGCAGCTTGAATGACATTAGTACATTGAATGTACGAGTATGTAATATAGCTAAGAGAAATGAGTGAGTTGAAGTATTGCAATAAATGTAATATAAACTTAACTGAATGTAAAGAAGTAAATGAGTGAAAGAATTTAAACTTTACAAAAACTTACTCATCTTTGAACTCAACATATTAAGTATATGATAAAAAAATACACTTTTAACTCTATTTGGGAGATTCTCTAACGGACAACCATTACTATAAGCAATGTGATGATACAACGTCTCGTCCACGCTACTAGAACTGTCCTATACCATTTCGGGATATAGAATATCTCAACTAAGAACTAAAGCTCTGTTCGAAAGCAATAATGAGTCATTTAAAAAGCATGATCCTTTACCTCTGTTGGATACATGGTTCATGAGGAATGTGAGTTGTCTGAACTCATCCTCATATCGGTGCTCAATAATACTCCCAAAAAGTATATACTGATTCTCAAATGTATAAGACATACTCTATCTCAATTTGAGGTAATTGCTCAAAATATCCTCTTAAAAGAGGTAACTGCTCTAAAATATCTTTGAACTCATAAACTCATTTAGAAATTAAATTTTTTCTTTTCTTAATGTAAAAAAAGAGTATACATTTGGGAATACTTAGTTCACTTATACATTCTCAAAACTCATCTTTGTTTTCTCAAAATATCAGTTTAAGACAAATATGTTTGCTTTCAAAGATTCTCAAAAATTATAACTCAAACTATGGTGCTGAAATTTAAACATGAACAAATCAACTCAAGAATCTTAATAACAATAGAGAAAACTCAATACCTAGAGATGAAGAACTCGGAACTCAACATTACTACTCATCTCAAGAATACTCAAACTCTAGGATAAAACCGTAGATTACTTTTTTATGGAGTTAAGATAGATGTAGGGCATGAGGACAAACTGAGTTCATTACTGTGATAGCCTTACATACCTGGAAGAATAATGTTGTTGAAGAAGAACTTGATTGGAAGACTGGAAACCCTAGTTTTTTTCTTACTTGCGATTTTTTTAGAGTTGAAGAGTGGAGAAGAATCTTGGATTGAAACCTTAAGATTCTTGAAGAAAATCTTGAACTTGGAGTCTTTAGAGGTTTAGAAATTGGAGAAATCCTTTCTTGGAGTTCTTGATCTTTGGAAGAATGAGAATTTGAGATTTTAAGAGTTGCTATACGTATAATTATTGTATTAGGTTGTTATATGGACTTAGGGAAGTTGATTGAGGGTAAAAGGTCAAGAATACCCTTCTAGAAATGTAAGAGGACCATAAAAATCAAAGAAAATGGCATTTAAATTAACCTTTTTGGCCAAATCAGCGATCTGGAGGTCGTCTCGTCGAAAATACTCAGCGAGTGGCCCATTGGGACTTTAGATGGCCCAAATATATAGAAACTTGAGATTTTTGGGATAATTCGGTGATTCTCCATCCCATTTTAGTGGATCGCCGATTGAGCTGGTGAGTTTGCCAAATTTTCCAGCCTAGGTATGTTTTAGTAAAACAACCATAAATGTTTACTCAGAATTTGAAATAAGGCAAACTTTGTGGTTTTGGAAAGAAGACTCATATAAATTTAATTTGATAGGTTATTGATCACATTATTCATTATACGCTGTGAAATATGAGTGTTTGAAGTTGACATGAACTAATGCCAGATCTTAGCCAACATGAATGCTTTAAACTTGGCTTTCTGTTTGAATTCCCTTATGACCCTAGATCACTCTAGATACTCTTGATACACTTGGTAAAAGACCTTATAATACATGATCAAGAAGGAAATTACACGGTTCAATCTCATACACTTATGACGAATGATTCAGACTTTAAGGGTAGAGTTGAGAGGTGTTATAGAAGGATTCAGGTCTTAGCTTAGAAATTGTTGGGGTGGTACACCGTGAATAGGAATCAATGCCCATGAATGCAGTCCACTACCTGCGAATGCGAAAGCCAAAAATTGCCTACACTAGTTGACGCATATCAGCTAGTTTTGAAGGTTTAAAATCTCTGTCAGTGTGCTCAGGATACGTTCGAAACCCGTTGCATGCAAATGAAATATATTACCTTAACAAATTCGATATTCTAAACTCAATAGAGCATTCAACACTTCTATCCGAGTTTGTCTCGACCAAAAATGGGTCCCACACCCAAACTTCATATTAGATAGAAATTTACAAAGGGACTTAGAATTAGCCTAGGAGCCTTAGGATTTGCACAAAGGGTTATTCTAAAACCAACTCAACATTTTGAAGCACACCACGCTGATGGAATTCTCATTCGAGCAAATTTACCAAGAATATTGACCGAGGACAAACTTAGTCCAAAGCTTAAAAGCTAAAATGCCTAATCTTACAAATTCACATCAAAAGCCTCAGGATTTGTGCCAACTATGAAAATAGCCTAAACTAACCCTTGAAGAGTTGATATAATTGTTAGAATTGCATTCTGAAGACATCTTCCTAAACTTTTTATTGAATTCAACCTTTCTAGCTTCAAAAGCTAACAAACACATAAATTTGCATAAAAACCAAACAAACAACCAGGTGACCAAGCTATCAATTCTCGCAAGTCATAAATAACTTGTGGTTGCTATAGGAATACCCAAAATGATGAAAAAAAGGAATTATCATTACAAAAGCCTCAAAGAATGATGCATAAAATCAACATAACTCTAGTGTTTACTCTAAGTTGTCTTGAGACTATCTTGAATCACCCGCAACTAATCCATGGCCTCCTGAAGCAAATCAGTACCATGTGGCCTAGGCTTTGTAGACTCAAACCAACCAACTGGAGAGAGACAATATATACCATACAAGCTCTTAAACAGGGCCATCAATACTAGAGTGGTAGCTATTGTTGTACACAAACTTTGTTAAAGACAAGAACTAGTCCCAATAACCTCCAAAATCCAACACACAGGCATGCAACATATCCTGAAGAAAATGATTGCCCATTGGTGTGTGGGTGGAACGACATTCTAAGGTTTGCATGAGTGCCCAAATCCTCAAAGGTCCTCCAAAAGATAGAAGTCAACTTAGAACCCTAATCTTAGATAATTGACACATACACACTATGAAGACGAACCATCTCCCAAATATAGATACGAGCCAAACTCTTGGCACCAAATGAATATTGAATAGGGAGGAAGTTTGCTGACTTGGTCAATCAATCAATGATTACCCAAATATTGTCAACACATCTAGAAGTCTGAGGCAAACCCATAACAAAATCCATTGTGATATGATCCCATTTCCACCTGAAAGTGGATAATCCTTGAAACTCACCACCAAGTCTTAAATGTCCGTCCTTCAGTGGCTGGCAACACAACCAACGAGACACACAATTTGAAATATCTTTCCTTAAGCCGCTCCATATTTAGTGCTGCCTTAAATCATGATACCTCTTTGCGGTGCCCAGATGTTTGAATATCTAGAATCATGAGCCTTACGAAGGATCAGTTGAATTAAGTCCCCAATTCTCTATACAATGATACGTCCATCAAATCTAAAAACCCTATTTGAATCTAAGGTGGCCCGACTGACATCACTCTCGAACACTTGATCTCAAAGAGCCTCCAAGGTCTCATCCTCAAACTGGCAACCACAAATCCGTGCAAACAAAGAAGACTAGACTCCCACATAGGCAAACACACACCTAGAATCTGAAATATCCAACCGAATAATCCTACTGGAAACAAACTGAATGACCAAAGAAAAAGGTCACTATACACTTGACCTCTACACTAGAAAGGAATGCTTGACTACCCATATTCACAAGCTTTTGGCTCAAGGAATCTGTTACAATATTTGCGTTGCCCAGATGATAAAAAATAGAGAGGTCATATTCCTTCAGAGCTCAATCCAATGAAGCTACCTCAAATTATGGTCTTTGTGTCTCATAATGTAATGAAAACTCTTGTGATCAGTGTAGATGGCACAATGAACTCCATACATGTAGTTCCTCCAGATCTTAAGCATAAAAATTACCGCCGCTAACTCCAAGTCACGAGTGAGGTAGCAACACTCATGCAACTTAAGCTACCTTGGCACATAATCTATAACTCAGCCTAGCTACATCAATACACAAAAAAATGTTGGATGTGTCACAATACACCCTCAATTGGAGGAGTCAATATAGGAGATCTAGTGAGAAACTCCATGAGATTCTGAAAGCTCAACTCGCATTCCTCCAACAACTCAAATGGAACATCAAGGTGAGTCGGTTGGGTTAAAAGTGGTGCAGTAGTAGAGAAGCCCTCCACAAACTGTCTCTAGTATACCGCTAATTCGATGAAACTTTGAATCTCAATAACTGAAGTGGGCGTAAACTAATCATGAATAACTTTTTCTTTTACAGATCTACCATGATGCAATACTTGGAAACTACCTACCCCAAGAATGATACAAACTCAATAAAAAACTCGCACTTTGAAAACTCACCATAAAGTAATTGATTAGCACAATCCTCAAATATTGCTCATACTCTTTCCTTATCCATAAGTATGCTAGAATATTATCAATGAACACTATGAAAAATGAATCGAGATAAGGCATGAACACCCACATCATCAAGTCCATAAAGGTGGCAGGGACATTAGTCAACCCAAATACACCACAAGGAACTTATAGTGTCTATAATGAGTCCTAAATGTAGTATTAGAGATGTCCACTACCCTAATCCTCAACTGATGGTAATTAGATCTCAAATCAATCTTAAAAAACGCTACAACATCTTGAAGATGGTCCAATAGATTATCAATATGAGGCATGGGGTAATGGTTCATCATTGTTACCTTATTTAGCTGCATGTAGTCAATGTGTACCTGCATGGATTCGTATTGACTATAGGCAGCTAAATAAGATGACAGTAAAGAACTATTACTGCATGGATCCGTTTGTGAAGAATAAAGACAACACCATCCAGATACATATTGACTAGAAGTAGCTAAATAAGATAAGAGTAAAGAATTGTTATTCCATGCCTTGTATTAATGATATATTTGAGCAACTTCAGGGTTTTCTGGTATTTTTGAAGATTGATTTGACATCTGATAACCATCAGTTAAGGATTAGGGTAACATGCATCCCTAAGAAATCATTTAGGACTCATTATGGACAGTTACTTTTCATGTCTTTTAGATTGACTAATGCCACTACCTCATTAATGGACATCATGATGTAGGTTCTCAAGCCTTATCAAGATTCATTTTTCATAGTGTTCATTAATGATATTCTAATATATATATTCGTAGAGTAGAGAAAGCATGAGCAATATTAGAGGATTGTGCTCTTGACTTAGAGAGATTAGTGGCTTTATGCTAAGTTCTCAAAGTGTGAGATTTGGCTTGAGTCTGTAGTTTTCTTGGGGGCACATGGTGTCCAAGGAAGGAATCATGGTAGATTCCATAAAGATTAAGGCAATTCGTGATTGGGCTAGACCGAATTTGATTACTAACATTTGGAGCTTCGTCAGATTAGTGGGCTACTATACATGGTTAGTGGAGGGTTTCTCTACATCGCAACATCTTTGACTTGGTTGACTCATCTTGATGGTCCATTTGAGTGGTCTGAGGAGTGTGAGTTGAGCTTTCAGAAGCCGAATGAGTTTCTTACTATAACTCCTATATTGACTCTTCCTATTGAGTGAGGGCTTCATGGTGTATTGTGACACATCCGACATTGGTTTGGGATTTATATTAATGTAGTGGGGATGGGTTATAGATTATGTGTCGAGCGAGCTTAATTTGCATGAGCGCAACTACCCCACTTATGACTTGGAGTTGGTGGCGATAGTTTTTGCACTTCAGATATAAAGGCAAATACATGTATGAAGTTTGTTGTGAGATGTACACTATTCACACGAGTCTTTAATACATTAGCCTGAGGGACCATAACTCAAGGCAACACAATTAGATTGAGCTCTTGAAGGACTATGACCTCTATATTATGTACCATTCATGCAAGGTGATGTAGTAGCAGATAAGTTAAGCCAGAAGACGGTGAGTATATGTAGTCTAGACTTCTTGTCTTTTGTGGAGTGACCTTTGTCTTTGGACATTCAGTTCTTAGCCAATATGATGATTCGGTGGGATGTTTTAGATTCTATTCGTGTGTTCAACTATGTAACAATTTAGTCATCTTTGTTGAAGTAGATTTGTGGTTGTCACTTTAAGGATGAGACCTTTGTGTTTCTTTGAGACCAGGTGTTAGAGGTTGATACCAGACAGGGTAGTTTAGATTCATATAGGGTTTTTAAATTTTTTTAGATGTATCTATGTTCCGAGTGTTGGGGATTTGATTTAGTTGATCCTTTACCAGGCCCATGATTCTAGATATTCTATCCATTCAGGCAGTACTATTGCTAGAGCAGTATGAGGAGAGATATTGTAGACTATGCGTCCCATTAACTGTGTTTCTAACAGGTGAAGACCAAACATTTGAGGCATAGTTGTGAGTTTCAGAGATTACACATTATGGAGTAGAAGTAAGATCACATCACTATTGACTTTGTTGTGGGTTTACCTTGGACTTCTAGATGTGTTGACATTATTTGGGTCATCGTTGATCGATTGACCAAGTTAGCACACTTCCTCCCAATTTAGTTTTTATTTGGCATCGAGTTGGGTCATATTTATATTCTGTAGTGGGTTAGTCTTTAGGGTATGCCTTTGTCTATTATTTCAGATTGAGGTCCTCAGTTAGTTTAAACTTTTAGAGGAACATTCAGGGTGATTTAGGGACTTGTTTTGACCTTATAATAGCATTCAACATGCAAAATAACATTTCGTTAGAGAGTACTATTCATGTTCTTAAGAATATGTGCATGCCTATGTTTTGGAGTTTTGAAGTCATTGGGACCGATGATTGCCTTTGGTGGAGTTTGTGTACAATAACAACTACCACTCTAGCATTCAAAAGGCCCCGTTCAAGGCCCTATATGGTATGCGTCGTCACTCTTTGTTTGTTGGTTTAAGTATTTTGAGCCTAGGCCATGTGGTTACTATTTTCTTTAGGAGGCCTTAGATGAGGTGCATGTGATTCAGGATAGGCACATGACTTCATAGAGTAGGCACATGAGTTACACTGAGCATAGGCATCGACCTTTGAGGTTTGCAGTTGTTCATCGAGTACTCCTCCATGTGTCTCTAATAAAGGGTGTGATGAGGTTTGTGCGGTGGGGCTAGCTTAGTCCTATGTATATTGGGCTTTTTGAGATCCTACAGACAATTGGTAGTGTTGCTTATGAGTTGTCCCTACCTCCAGCATTTTCAGCTATTCACCCTCATTTTTATGTCTCGATGTTACGTCGATATGTTCCTGATGACTCTCATGTGCTCCAGTATGATGTGGTTGAGTTGGATGAGCATTTGACTTTTGTGGAGGAGCCAACTGCTATTCTGGATAGAGATGTATAATGGTTGCATTTGAGAGACATTCCTATGGTGAAGTTCCATTAGAGGCGTCATCCAATTGAGAAAGCTACCTAGGAGACCGAGCATGAGATTCAAGAGTAGTTTCCCATTTTGTTTTCTCCTTCATAAACTTCTTGACTCTTACTTTCATAGAGGAAAACCCTTTTTAGTAGTGGATATTGTAATAACTCTCTATGTAATTTATGTGTAAATGTCGTACTTTTATTGTTTAGAGTGTTTCTATAGCAACACCATGTCCTTTTTGACTTAATGGGACTAATAGCTCGGTAACCTAGTCATTCATTAGGTTTTTATGCAAGTTTTTATATTTTTGAGATTTTGAAACTTGAACAGTTGATTTTGGTAAAATATTTCAGAAGATGGCGGCCTCAAAATGCAATTTTGACGATTCTATCGGTTTTGGAAGGGTCATTCTGGGCAAGTTGCATGGTTGGCCCAAACTTTGAGGGTTCTATTGTGAGTTTGAGCCATTGGGTGTTTTAGCTTTAAAGTTTTGGCCAAAGATTGACTTCGGTCAACATTCTTGGTAATCATGCATGTATGAGTATTCTATCAGTGCGGTAAACTCCAAAATGTCGAGTTTGGTCTAGAAAAACCCATCATGTGGATCCTGAGGCTCCTAAGCTAATTCCATGCCTCCTATGGATTTTGGCTAAAATAGAGTTTGGGTATGGAACCCACTTTTTTTCGAAACAATCTCGAATGGAAGTTTTGATTGCTCCTTTGAATCTGCAATACAAAATTTTGTGGGGTAGCATACCTTATTTGCACGCAAGGCGTTCTAAATGAATCTTGCGCATGCTGTCAGACGATTTGGACTTGCCAAAAACCACCTTATATGCAATAGTTGGTGTAGGGTCAAATTACCCTCTGCATTTGCGGGCCCCTTTGATACAATTGGGAAGGCCATGTTCTTTGTGCTTCGCGATCACCAAACTGTGGCTTCCTTGGTCATCACAATTGCAATGGATAGTTGACCCGCATTGACCATCCTTGGTCATTGGGATCGCGAGGTCTAACCTTTACGATCGTGAGGGTTAACTTTGCATTAGGCCACGATTGTGACAACTTTAATTTAGGCTTTTATTGGGATTTTTAGGACTAGAAGCATGTCAGTGGGTAATTGTGATCATCCTTACCTTGTGGTGTGCCTTTGTTGTTGTTATTATTGATTGATTTAGGCATGTTTGGCCTTAGTCTAAGTTTAGACTACTTTTTTCCATAGACTTATGATATATAGAGCCGTTTGGCCTTAGCTCTTTGTTCCGATGTTGTTTGTGATGGTTTAAATCCCTATAGGCTAGTGTAGCAGACTTGGCGTAACATCCCAAACAAAAATTAGTTTCAAGTCAAGATTCGAACTATTCTTCATTCTGAAATTACTCATATGTGTAAAGGTCATTTATTTGGTGTTCAAATAGATTTGCATAAGACTTAATGTCACAAAAATCCCCTAGCACAAAGTTGAACTGAAAGCTTCCATACCGATTAAGTTTTGATGTAAGATTCTACTTGGGTCAACTTCAAATGACCATATTTCTTCGAATTTAAAGAGTTACGTGGCCCATAACCTACCAAATTAAAGGTAATTTGCATCTCTTTTTCAACGCCACCAATTTCGCAACAATCTTAGTTTTAATTTTAGTAAAAAGTTATGACCATTTTAATAACCTGATACAGTGCGGTGACGAATTAGCCGACGGAAAAACATTAAAAATGGTCGTTTTTGTCTTCTCACCTCTAAGAAAACCCTAAACGAATTTGTTGAATAATTAAAGGCCCAAAACAATCAGATTTTCATATCTTAATCCCTCATTATCTTCTCTCTCAAACCCTAAGGAAATATCAAAGCATAGGACTTCCATTCAAGATTCTTCAAATGTTTTTCAAGAATCTTCTTCAAGGTAAGTCGTTCTCAAAGAATTTAATTCTTTCCAAATCAAATTTCTTCATACAATTATGAATCAATAATGAAAATCCTAACTCTTTGCCATAGAGTTTTCAAGAAACTAATTCAAGAATCTCAAGAAAGGTTTTCTTGATTGTTCTTCTTCAAGCTATAGTTTCAAGTTCTTCTTCAATATTCTTCAAGAACTTTATCCTTCCAGGTACGTAAGGCTATCATAGTGTTGGACTAGTTTTTCCTCACACCCTACATCTAATTTCAAAATAGTAAAAGAGTAATCTAGAGTTCTATCTTTAGATTTGAGTATTCTTGAGATGAGTTGATTTTGAGTTCTTGAGTTCCTGATACTTTTCTGAAAATTTATTCCTAATTATTGAATTACTATATGTTATGCATTGAGATTCTTGAGTTGATTTGATCATGTCTATATTTCAGCAAGAAACCTATGAATTGAGTATTCTTGAGATTAGCAGTATCATTGAGTTCCGAGTTCTTGAGTTATGAGTATTGAGTTTTCTATATTGTTATTGAGATCCTTGAGTTGATTCGTTCATGTCTATATTTCAGCATGAAACCCAATTTCGAGTTATAAGTTTTAAGAATCTTTTAAAGCCAAAAATTGTGTTTTAAACTATGTTTTTGAGGAAGTAAAGAGGAGTTTGAGAAAGAGTATAAGGAAACTAAGTATTTCCCAAATGTTTCATATTTACATGAATAAAGAGAGTATTATTTTGAGAAAAGAAAAATATTGATTTCTAAACGAGTTTATGAGTTCAAAGATATTTCAGAGCAGTTACCTCTTTTAAGAGGATAGTTTGAGCAATTATCTTAAACTAGAGAAAGAGTATGTTTTACACATTTGAGCATGATAATATATATTATTGGGAATAGTATTGAGCACCGTTACGGGGATGAGTTTAGAAAACTCAAAATTCTCATAAACTATGTATGCCAATATGGGTATAGAATCATACTTTTTAGATGAATCTTTATTGCTTAGTGGATCCACTTAGTTGAGAGGTTCTATACCCCCGACACGTTATAAGACAGTTCTGGCAGCGTGGGTGAGATTTTGTATCATCATGAAGCTAATAGTAATGGTTGTTGGTTAGAGAATCTCACAAATAGATTTAAAAGTATATTTTTATTATATCACTTAATATGTTGAGTTCAGAGATGAGTAAGTATTTTGTAAAGTTTTAATGATTCCCTCATTTATTTCTTTACATTCAGTTGAGTATATATTTATATCTATTATAGTCCTATCATTTAGTTATTTGTTATTCAACCATATTACGTACTTGTACAATCAATGTACTGATGTCATTCGACTCGCATTTTTTAATGATACAAATACAAGTTCTTAGGATCCTAAAAAATAGTCTGTTGAGATCACTTCATCAGCTCGTCAACTTTTGAGTGAGACTTCCTTCCTTCAGGAGTCCTCCAATTTTATGAGTTGTAAGTAGTAGTTCTTTTAAGGAGTTGTGGGTCTTGTCCCAACACTCATCTTTGTATAGTAGAGGCTTCATAGATAGACACTTTTGGAGAGTCTTTCATTTTTAGAGGTTTTCTTTAAAACTTGTGTTTAATACTCAGTATATTCAGAGAGTTTTGATATTTAGTATACTGTTGATTTAACATTTCTTTCATTTTGATGTTTATGTATCATCGAGTTAGTCTTCCGCTTGTAGTCAGCCACGATGATGGTTCGCTTGGGGACCAATAATGGTTCTCGAGTGCCGGCCACATGCAGGGTGTGGGTTCGAGGTGTGACACTTGGTTCAGATAAACTGAGACTTAGATTAGGTGTTGACTTAGTCTTGGTGACCTTCTATCCTTTCTTCCACTTTCTATGGCCTCGTTATTACGGTTGAGATACCGAGCTTCGCTTAGCAACTTCGAACTAGAGTTGGTTCGAGCTTGGAATATTGCATTGATTACCTTGGAGTGGGTGTAATTCCACGTTGTCTTGTGATTAAGAGTTGATATGGGATCTTCCGACAACTATTATAGTCTCTGTTTAAAGGTCTGGTCATACTGCCCATTATCCTCTACAGAGTTGATTTATATATACTTGATCACAGATTAAAGGTTTGGATATATGATCTTCAGCCACAACCATTATTCAGAATCATTATCCTCTACGGAGTTGATATCTATCGTCTTGATCTTGGTTACTTGGAGGCCTATCCGTGGTTAGAGATCAGGGTTGTATCCTCTATAGTTCTTTTGGGAGATCTATTCGTGGTTTGAGGCTCGGGCTATGCACCCTCCAACTCTGGACTCACCATGATATTTTCTTAGTAGTTATATCTATTATGTGTACTAGTCGTGCTTATGGGGGTCCATTCGGGTTTTTAGTGAAACTGGCACCTCAATGTACCTTTTGGGTTTATGGTGGCCTAGTTAGGCTTAGTTAGCTGTACTTACTTTTTTTCTTTTCTTAGTACACTCGTGTACATTTGATTTAGCGTTATGTTGCTTTTACCTTTGTTTATGTTTATTTCTCGAATTTCATATTGCTTTTACTTCTCTTGCACAGTCGGTCTTTGATGCATACTGAATTCCTGTTGTTTTGGTATTCATGCTACACTCTGCATCAATTTTTGATGCAGGTCTGAGCACTAACTAATAGCGTGGATATTCGAGCCATTTGCAACTTCAATTTAGATGCGAGTGTGAATACATTGTGTTCTGGACTTACCTGTCTCTATCTATATTATGAATGTTAGTCTTTTGTATAATGCGACAAGCCTTCTATTTTGGGTCCAATTTTAGGACTTCTACTCTTTTTATATTAGAAGCTTTGTACTTGTGACTTCCAGGTTCTAGGAGGAATCTTATTGTGTATATATGTTTTGGTTTGCTTCCGTTTGTTCTCCTATTTTTGTTGTTAAATTATTGCTTCCTCTTTGTTTCTACCCTTATTTCTATTACTTGTTATTATATGTTACGAGTTGGCTTATCTACTGGTGGGTTATAATAGGTATCATCATGACTTGAGAAATTGGGTCATGACTGTTTAGTGTGGGTGCCTCTAATAATGGTTTAGGTTGTGACAGTTTAATTTATTATATGTATTATCTTTCATTAGTTATCAATAGATTAATTAATAAGTACGGTTATGGAACATAGGTTAGGAATAATGATAATGAATTATATACAGTCAAATATTCATTTATAAAATGCTGATCATTGTGTATTAAGTTCCGTTCATACTTAACTCTTTCTTTAAAGATGATTGACAGCTGACCTGCTTGACCATTGAGGTAGAGATTAGGAAAAAAGTTCATTAACAGGAATTTAGTGATACCAACCATCATTTAATAACTTGAGGCCTATAGGAGATAGTTAACTTTACACTTTTGATGGATGAATAAATTAATTCGACATCCAACTGCCTAAGAAGGACTTAGGGTGATATTTTCTTCATTTGGCCATGAGGCATTTGGAGACTTATTGATTCGCTTGTTTTACACAAAGAACACCCCTGAATGAACTTATAGTAAACATTTATTGGAGTTTCCATATCTAAGAACTGTAACCATAGTCGTCTTCTTTATTGATAAAAGCTAAGTGGTTAAAGTGGCTGATACAATGTACATATACTCATCTTGATACTTTGAAATTAAATTTTGCTCATACTCACCATCAAATAAATAACCTTAAGACTTTAAAGCATCTCTTTCATTGTGATCACGCTACATGGACTTCAACTGTGATAAATAATTGTACTAGTTAAAATATTGAATATTACAGTGTTCCAAAATAATTTTGAAACTCATCTGAGTTCCTCTATTCCCAACTCAAACGTTGTGAAGAAATCACAAATGATATTGTTGATTAAGACAAGGTCTCAACACATAATTTTTTAAAGATTTAAAATAATAAATAAGGGCTTGATTTGTTATAACCAAACGCAAAATATCTTACATATACTATCCATTGGAAATATATCCATAAAGGGAGATTGACAGATAAAATATATTCTTCAAATATTACATTATTTATTTCACATGCTAGCTGAAGTGGCCAATAGTGCAAATTATTCATCATACAAACACCAATACACAAGGATATGTTCATGCATATAAACACACATGCGCGCGCGCATATATATATTTTGAGAAGGTGACCCTCCATATCCTTGATTATGTTAAGGATTTGACCAAATAAACCGAGGGGCTCTGGAATGTCTTCAGTTTTTTTTCATATTCAAATGTCCATATAGTCCACCAAGGTTCATGAGATGTTACAACAGTAAAAGAACTATACATCTCTAGCACGTCTCCTTCAATGACTTTCCAACGAAATGATTTTTTTTTAGGATCGATGGCTTCAATAACTTGCTTCATAAACTTAGTTTGTCCAACTGTAATTATCAACATAAAAAAATACAATAGATGTTATATTTTAAATTCAACTGTTCAATTCCTCATTAAAGATTTAAACATTTACAAAATAACATCTTTATCATCATATCATGTTTAACTTTTTTACTCGATTTTCATTTTTACTTACTCCGAAATATATAATGCTCACAAATATTTGATCGTCTATATTTTCTAAATACAGTTATTTTTAATAATATCCAAAGAAAAGCTGAATTTATTATGTTAAATGTAACATTAGTAATATTTTAGTATATTGATTGGTGAAAAGATATTATACCTAAATCATACTCTATTAAAGATTAATAATACTATTAACAAATCATAGAATGTTTTGATAAAATGGATCTCTGGAGTAACTAAAGATTAGTAAGTTAATGCATAAGTATTAGTTGGAGAAAATAAGAAAAAAATTAAAGTAAAGATATTTTTCATGAAGAAAATTATTTAGTTTGTTGAAGCAAGAGGGTTTACTTAGAATGTATTTATGGTAATCAAACACCATCAAATAACTCTTTTCAAGAAGATCATTTTCTTGAAAAGAACGCTTCATACTATGGAATACACTTAAATAAACAAAATTGATGTATGTAAATTGCATTGAGTGATAGAAGGAGTAGAAAAAATTGTGTTACCCTCATTATAACTCCAACTAACAATCAAACCAACTTTTACGTTTTCACCTTCATGAATCTGAAAACCATTAACATGTGGACTTATATTAGCTACATGATGAGAATTCGTGTGTAAAAGATCATGCATCAGATCTCCTCCACACTTCACCTCCACTAACGCAATCAATTTTCCTTTCAGACCCATTTTTTATTTTTCTCAAAATAGCAATTATAAATTGTGAAAAGAAGGTGGTGAGAAAAAGTTTAAAACTTGCAGTCCTTATATAGACGGATTTTTGTTAGTTGTGAAAAGCTAGCTTGTTGAAACATTGTCCATCAGATATTATATCACATGTTATTAATTAGTGAGGATTGAAGATTTGTTGCTTCATTTTCGAGTACTTGTTTTAGAAACGTGTGTTGCAAGTTTATCCTAAATTGTAAATGACATATTTTGATATCATTTTTCGGTGCGGAACTGGTAGTTGAGGAATTCATGGAAGTGGTAGTGTGGTAGGTGATAGTGTGGTAGGTGAGTAATTTATTTTTACTATTTTTCTTATAATATTTTTTGTTAAGGAACTGGTAGTTGAGGAATTCATGGTAAAAATGTAAATAATATTTATTGTAATATTCTTCCAATAGTTGTTTTAATCTGAATATTTCTTTAATATTACTTATGTTATATTCTAGATATAACATATCTTGGGTTCTTCGGTACATAAATAAATTTTCCTCCATTAATTGTTCTAATAGTTTTATATCTTCCATAGATTCTATCCAATATTGTAAAAATTCGTAGTTCATTTTAATCTGAATTTATTTCTAAATCCTACCATTCTATTCTTTCGGAGTCTAAATCATGTAGGTCTATTTCATACCATTCTTGATTTAATATATCTTCTGATTCGTTATCATTAAATATTTTTTCCCATATTATTCTTCTTAATTCAATTATTTATATATTTTTAAGTTATATATAAGATTAAAGTTTCGTAGTTTTTTATCATTTCATCATGCATGAATGTAGTCATGTTCGTTGTTATGCAGTTTTTTATTTTTCAATTATTCCTTCCTATCATATTCATAATTGATTAAATCCCTATTATATCATTATGAACTAGATTATCTGTTTATCATGTTTTCCTGTCACTACTAGCATCGTACTTTAGCAGATACTTCCTTCTTATCAGCGCCTCAACTTTGTTTACTCCCCTAAACGGCTTTCCTCGCATACACTCACACACTTTAGCACTGAAAAGTGGTGAACCGCTAGGGGACATTCAACAATGAATATGATGTCGTCGTATGCATCTTCCTCTAGCGGATGAAGTTGAATGGTTTCAAGTTCTTGGTTTACTCACAAAAATGACACACTTGCTTTAGGTAGAGCTGAAGTCTAAAAATCATATTTTCTAGCCGATGAAGTGGAATGGCTTCAAGTGGCAGGTTTACACAGAAAATGGACAAACTAGCTATAGTTAGAGCTAACTCACTCAAGTCTAGCAAGCATATAGCAAAAGGATAAAGAATACATCAAAAAGGTGGCAAAGCTCATGACAATACTAATTCCTTGACATACCCTTAAACTACAGGTATACATGTTCCAACCCTCATTGATGATTAAACTTTTACCATATCTACTTTACCATACCTACTACCACACTTATCTATTTTACGACTTTACATACTTTTCTTTACAATAAGTCTACAACTTTTAAGACTTTTTATTTTGTCCTTATCTTCTTTTGCCATATGTCTTCTTTTTCTTCATCTTTATATTTATCATCTTCTTTCTTACTATGTAAACACACAAGCCTGGTAAAGAAAAGTATGTAAAGTTGTAAAATAGACATATGGTAAAAAAGAAGATAAGATGTGAAGATATTTGTCCTATTGTAAAAAGATGATAAAGATAAAGATGAAGGGAAAGAAGACATATGGCAAAAGAAGATTAGGACAAAATAAAATGTCTTAAAGTTGTAGACTTATTGTAAAGAAAAGTATGTAAAGTCGTAAAATAGATAAGTGTGGTAGTAGGTATGGTAAAGTACATATGGTAAAAAAGATAAGATGTGAAGATATTTGTCCTATTGTAAAAAGTCATGTATGGTGTGAATAGTATATAGTAGTGTGTCATAATGTGTGTCATAAATTAGGTATGTGTCATCATAAAGTGAATAGTGCATAGTATGGTGTGTGTCATAATAATGATGACAAGTGTAGTAGGCATTCTTGTGGATAGTACGTGTAAAGTAAGAACTTCCTTTCTATATAAAGGAAGATATATGTAAATGAAAAGGTAGACAACGCCTAACATAATAAAAACTTTCTTGAAAACACTCTCTCAAGATACTAAATACTTTAAAGTTAATGGATAAATCTGAAATCCAATCAGATATTTCAGATAGCATGACTAAGTAAGAGGCAAATGTATATTGTTCAAAAAATATGCATAACTAATTTCATATATTCCTGAATATCATATATATGATTGAATAAATTTATGTTAGTTATTATGTATTAGAATTATTTGAATAATAATTTCTAGTTTATTAGCACACTGGAAACAGGGAGAAAACTTCTATACTATGCCATCCTAATGTTGAAACCGGTAGGCGAGGAAAGCCGTTTAGGGAGTAAACAAAGTTGAGGCGCTGATAAGAAGGAAGTATCTGCTAAAGTACGATGCTAGTAGTGACACGAAAACATGATAAACAGATAATCTAGTTCATAATAATCTAATATGAATTTAATCGATTATAAATATGATAGGAAGGAATAATTGAAAAATAAAAACTGCATAACAACGAACATGACTACATACATGCATGATGAAATGATAAAAAACTACGAAACATTAATCTTATATATACTTAAAAATATAGAAATAATTGAATTAAGAAGAATAATATGGAAAAAAATATTTAATGATAACGAATCAGAAGATATATTAAATCAAGAATGGTATGAAATAGACCTACATGATTTAGACTCCGAAACAATAGAATTGTATGATTTAGAAATAAAATCAGATTAAAATGAACTACAAATTTTTACAATATTGGATAGAATCTATGGAAGATATAAAACTATTAGAACAATTAATGGAGGAAAAATTTATTTATGTACCGAAGAACCCAAGATATGTTATATCTAGAATATATCATAAATAATATTAAAGAAATATTCAAATTAAAACAACTATCGGAAGAATATTACAATAATATTATTACATTTTACCATGAATTCCTCAACTACCAGGTTCCTTAACAAAAAATATTATAAGAAAAATAGTAAAAATAAATTACTCACCTACCACACTACCACTTCCATGAATTCCTCAACTACCAGTTCCGCACCGAAAAATGAAAACTATATTACAAGAGAATTAGTGAACGGAAAGATGAAATAATAACTACTGAACAATCATGCCCCGAACTACCAATTGATTGAATAACGAGAATGAAAAATACACCGAAAAATGGTATCAGAGCCATGGATAAAAAGAAACACCCCTTTAAATATATTTGTATTTACTAAAAAAAATCAATCAATTTTACTACAAAAAGTATTCATATCTTCCTAATATAAAGAATATATTCTTAATTAAAAATTCACTAAAAGTACATGAAGTAAAAATAACTAACTATTGTATAAATACAATACTCAAATGAGGATACTAAAATACCACATGCTAAGGTAATGTAAACAAAGCAACAAAACACTAAATTTTCAATAGTAATAATAACAACAAAATAATAGAATGTTGTACAGTAACAACAAACAAGAAACATAGACAATTAACAAAACAAATAAAAACAGACCAGAGAAGAGAACATAGAGATTTTCTCATTTTCTTTTAAGTGTGTATTATATTGTGTTAAATGTCACTATTTATAGGATAGGATTGAGGAATACAGAGAATTGTCATGAATATGATGTTATTCCATTTGAGATCATGGATGAGATGAGGATGATAGGTGGGAGTAAAAACTATAATGAATATAATTAGTGGGAGTTACATATGTTTACACAATGGACAGTTAGTGATAGTAAAATTTATGTATATATATATATATATATATATATATATATATGATGTATTGATACTATATATTATGTATAAATGGTGTATCAGACATTTATATACACTGTTTATGCGATACTTATACATTGCAAATTCTAAACAATCCAAATTTTAGATATGCTGAAGTCGTTGATGCCTTCATTGATTTGTCAAAACTAGAGGTGTCAAAATGAGTCAAAACATAGGTAAATCCGCTCAAATCCTCCAGAATTTAATGAGTTGGGTTTAAGATAATTTGAATTGAGTTTAATCTCAACTCATTCAAACATTAATCCATTTTAAAAGAATTTTCAATTGAGTACAATTTAATCACCAATTTCAATCCGTTTTTAAGATACTTTACTTGCATTGATGTAATGTATGTTCATATATTGAAAGTATGAATTACGATCTATTTTATATATTCTAAGATTTATCTATATATTTGTAACTTTTTTTTTTTTTTTTAAATCTTGAGTTGAAGTTGAAATTTAAATTGTGGTTATAAACTTAAATAACACTCTGTTAAAATTATTGAGATTAAGCGGGTCAAACTGGATGGGTCAAGACCCAATCCATTTTTTAGCCCATTTGAGCCAAAGTAAACTTGGGCGGGTCAGGACTCAACTCGATTTCTATTTCAACCCATTTTAATATCTTTAATTTCAACCCAACTCACCCATTTGACACCCCTAATAAAAACCCTCGACAACTTCATGAGACTCGATCCGAGGAAGACCTTCACTTGATCTACCTCCCCATTCTCATCTTCGAAAATGACCACCAAGGGTAACTAATTACCATGTTGTCACTACCCAAAATTCCATTAGGCCGTGAGGGATCCTGTTACCCAATAGGCGAACCCTGTTCTTTTATTATCAACTGACAACTGAACTAATGCAAAAATAATATTGAATAAAAAAAACTAACTCGTATAAGTGTGGAAAACTAAACTACAAATATCGTGTATATGTATGGTTGAGAGAGAGTACTTGGTGTAAGCGTCTATAGTTTCAATCCTGAAATACAGTAAACAGGAAAAGAAAAATAGCAAGCAAACAATAATATTTGTATTTGAATTAATGCGAAGGTTACAATCTTTAT
>NW_006238942.1:701737-706051 GCF_000226075.1 Solanum tuberosum | reverse complement strand
GTGAGTTATTCATGTACTAATATGTTGATTAACCATTAATATTCAATTTATTAAATAATTTATGATATTTAAATTTAATGTAGGGATAAAATCCTAATCTAACTTTTGTCTAAAGTTCTTCCCAATTTTAATATAATATAATATAATATAGTATAATAATAATAATAATATAATATAATATAATATATATGGTATATGATATATGATATATGATGTAAGATATATGATATATGATTTATGACGATCTAGCTTTTGCCTAAAATTCCTCCCATTTTTAGTATAATATGATAATTAGAATTTATTCTAGAATAATTTTTTCTTCACAATTAAAATTTAAGTAGTGCTCATGCTACTAAATAGAAGACCAAGATACATCTACAATCAATAAGGATACTCATTTTGTACTCAGAATTGAGGTTTATAAATACTCATAATTTAATGATTAACAATTATTCAACAATCAATAAACCACGAAGACAGTTGTATTATTATTTGGTCATGTAAAATTATCGTTATCAAACATGTGAATAATGTAACAAACATAAAAAATTACATCCTAAATATTTGCGCCTAGGAGATTTTATTTGCTAGGTAACTTTTTTTTTACAAAGAAAATTTTATTTTGTCTCCTATATAATTTTTTTGGTTTTTTATTTTTGTAATACATGTAGATATAATGACCCATTCAGTCATTTTGAGTTCTAGAACTCCCTCCTCCATACGACACTTCCCGTAGATTCATTTGATCATATATGACTTGTGGCCATTCGTGACACATTCTTAAACCTACGTTAAAAAATATTTTAAGTAAACTAGATTGGATTTTTTATTTTAAGATTACAATAGGTTTACTATGATGAGTTGGAACTTCTATGGATGCTCGAATTAAGCCCAAGTGCTCGGTACGATTTGACATTATTGAATGAAAATTTGGGGTTTATGACTCATAAGTTTGTCTTGAGGATTGATGTTATGTTGTAGCATTTTTCTTTATATTTTGAGCATTTGGTCAAGTTCATACCGGGTATTTGAATAAATTAATAAATTTTGATAAGTTTCAGTCTTTTAGATATATGTAGATCATAATGCATTTGTATTTGATGTGTAGATGTTATTTAGAGCATAAACATTATAACCTGAACAAATTGAATCTTTGAATTATATGAAAATAAATTTAAAGTGTTGGATTGACTCTGCATAATTATATTTCTTTGTATGATGATTCTTGATTTACCTATTGTATGGATAACATCATCATGTACTTCATATTGATCATATTTGTTGTAGATGTAAATGAGTAATATGGATTACAAAGTTTTCTTAAAGTCTTGCCTCTACTTTATTAGAATTGCTATATGAGACTTACTGAGTACATGTTATTTTTGTACTCCTAATTCACTTGTGCTCTCTTATGTGTGGACATGAGTACTAGAGGATCACACATATCTAGCAGTCTAAGAAATTTCTACTTGATGGTCTTTGAATGTTCTTATTATATTTTCATGTATGTGATATATCAAGACTTTATTGTCACGCTCCGAGGCTACCCCCTTGGCGTAAACACGGGACCTAGGATCACGAGTGACCCCAAGCTAACCCCGAGCTGTCATATCATGAGCATACTTAAACAACTGAACAAAAGCTACTATAAGGAAGCATTAAAACATGAGATAATCTGAATAATGGGGAATACCCAAAGTAGGTCTGATTATACAAATACCGAATAAGAGTTAATGATGCTGGACTATAACTCAAAATACTAGGGTTAAACCTGTTTATGTCTGAATTAAGCCTCTAAATGACAAGAGATGCTGGGACATGCCCCCAACTAACTATAGTAAAAACAGAAACTAAAATGAATGACTGAAATAGAAAACATATCTATTGTCCTCGAAGTATGAGGACTCACCACTGATGCTGTTGAATACGGATCGGGAATCGATCTATACGTGATCTGAATGATTAGGACTTGAACCTACATCATGAAAAGATGTAGCGCAGAGTATATGTCAGTACTTGAAAGGTACTGAACATATAGGATATGATAAAGTTGACCAAACATATAACTGAACAAGGCATACTGAGCAATGATATAACCTGAACATGATGAATATACTGAATATGAACTAAACTGAATGCAATGACCAAGTACATAACATGCTAAAACTGAATATTGAAATATAACGGGAACCTGATCAAATGCAATAGAGTCTAACTGTGGGAGCTACTACTAACCGACATAAAACCATGTGAGCTAACTATGGAGTCTGATATACGCCCCATTGAGAGGACCCAATATACTTTGCCAAGGGTATAAAGGCATGACTGGAGTGATCACTAAATCTGATGCTCAACAGAGAGGACTTATAAACCTACAGGGGCAAGTAGTTCTGGGACTATGAGGGTGACTGACCCTAGTCCGACTCGTTGTTAAGCCTACTCCCAACTGGAATTGTGTACAATACAACTTAACTGAAATAAACTAGATAGCTCAATATTCTGACATGCTAACTGAAAATGCAACATTTAAGTGTTGATAATGAAACATTTGAAATCTGAGGCATATGTATCTGTTTATCTGACCTAACTAGTGTAATCCATGAACTAAACGAATCTACACAACTACGATTCTGAGTTTCATACAAGGAACTAAGCAACAATGTTACGAAAACATGATAATCTGAGTAAGAGCATTACAACAACTAAATCACAACAATTCTCTAAAGTTCAAGAAACCCTAGGTCTAACAATATGATGGGAATCAAGAATCTGACTGAATTCTAAGGACCTAGTGGATGAAAGGAATCCACTAGTGAAATCCCACATACCTGGTGACGAATTTCACGGAGAAATCTTTCAATTTCAGGCCTGGAACTGAAGAAAACTTGTTGCATTCTTGGAGAGTTTTGGGTCGGCTGTTTCTTCTCCTTTTTTGCTATAGTTTGATGAATTTTGGAGAATTAATTGATTAGGGAACGATCTGATTAAGTTACTAGGCTTCAACTGACCAAAACGATGTAGTTTTAGGGATTAAACGACGTAGTTTATGTCACGCCCCAAGCTACCCCCAAGACGCGGACACGGGACCTAGGACCACAAGTGATCCCAAGCTAACCCTGCTGGCATGATCATGAGCATACTAACTATAATCTGACTAATAGAAACTGCGCGGAAGCTAAATCACAAATAAATCTGAAAGATGGGGAATACCCATATACTATAACTGAGATATATGAAAACTGATGAGTTTAATACAAAGAAGATATTAACTCAACACTAAGCTGAATCTAACTATGTCTGAAATAAGCCTCTAAACTGACTAGAAATGTTGGGACATGCCCCAACTAGATCTAGCAAAACTGAAACTAAAGACTAAAAGCGATAAATATAACATGTCACTAGTCCTCGAAAAATGAGGACTCACCACTGATGCTGCTGAACTAAAGATCGGGAATCGATCTAAGCGTGATCTGGATGCTGAGAACCTAAACCTACATCACGAGAAGATGTAGCGCACGTATGCGTCAGTACTTGGAAGGTACTGAGCATGCAGGATAGAATAAAGCTGAAATAACATATAACTGAACAAAGCATACTGAGCAATGATATAATCTGAACATGATATAGATACTGAGTAGTGAATGCTGAGCTAACTAATGCAATGACCAAATTTATAACATGCTGAGACTGAATACTGACTGTACTGAAATATGGTCAATGCAATAGAGTCTGACTGAACTGTGGGAGCTACTAATAACCAACATAAAACCACATGAGCTAACTGTTGAGTCCGATGTAGACGCCCCATCGAGAGGACCCAATATACCCTGCCAGAGGTATAAAGGCATACTGGCGTGATCACTAAACTGATGTTGCCCACAGAGGGGACTTACACCTACGTGGCTCGTAGTTCTGGGACTATATGGGTACGCTGAAACCCTAGTCCAACTCGGTATTATGCTACTCCCAATGAATTAAGTAGTCAACTGGTTATGACTGAATTTCTGTAAATACTGGATAGCTCGAACTGAACATGCAAACTGAGAATGCAACAATTAAACTGATAATGATGCATTCATAAACTGAGGCATGTATTACTAAATAACTGAGATATCTGACCTAGCATGTGTAATTCAAGAACTAAAGAAATACATAGCTAGGGTTCTGAAATTCATGCAATAAACTGAGAATTAACATGATAATCTGATTTGGAACATTTAAATAACTAATTCATGATGATCTGTTGAAATTCTAGAAACCCTAGGTCTGTTCATAATCATGGAATCAAGAATCTGACTGAATTCTAAGGACCTA
>NW_006238942.1:701219-701383 GCF_000226075.1 Solanum tuberosum | reverse complement strand
ACAGACCACGGACCGTGGTCTGATCTACGGACCGTGGGTCTGTCCGTGAGTGGGGACTTAGCCGATTTTCTGAGTTGGGTTTGGGAAGGGTTTCAGTGTTGAACCACGGACCACCAGCACGGGCCGTGGCCTGACCTACGGTCCGTGGATGGTGACCGTAAGTT
>NW_006238942.1:696963-698122 GCF_000226075.1 Solanum tuberosum | reverse complement strand
ACTGGCTCGTTTGGAAATTGGAACTGAACAACCCGAATTCTACAATCGACTGGGGCATGACAGAACTGAAACCAATCCATGCCTATAATGACATCGAAGTCTACCATTTCTAACTCTACAAGATCTGCTGAGGTGAGTTTCTGAGAGACTTTGACAGGGCCATTTTTGTATACCTGTCTAGCTATAATTAGGTCACCATCTGGGGTAGAGACTGAGAAGGGTTCTGAAAGAGGTTCTAGACTAACTCATAAGATTACTGCTATAAAGATAGTTACAAAGGTAAGAGTAGCCCTTGGATCTAACACTACAAAATATCTAAAGAAGGATTCGAAGCATACCAGTGATCACATCAAGAGAATCTTCCTGGTCCTGGGGAGCCTGAAGATCATAGAGCCTGTTTTGGCGTTGTCCGCCACCTGTACCAGAAGAGTTACTCTACTGGGTTGGGTGACCTTTCGGTACTGTTGGAGCTGTAGACTGAGCCCTAGTATTGTTACCTTCTTGCCCCTTCCTGGCAGAAGGGCAATTCTTCACCCTATGACCAGACTGGCCACACCCAAAACATCCTTCCTTGCCTGCAAGACACTCGCCTGGATGGTTCTTACCACACTTTGGACAAGTTGGGTAGGTCCTATTTCCTGAAACACTTCCCTGAGACTTAGAGCCTGGTGCCCTACTATTCTGATCTTGTCGAAATTGTGAGTGATTTCCTTCACCAGATTTCTGCTGAGAGTACCTATAGTTCCCTGTTCTACCTTTCTTGGTTACCTTAGCAATTTCCCTCAGTTTATCTCCCTCAACCTGCTGATTGTTGTGATTATTCATACTTTGAGCGAAAGGTTGAATAGTGTTTTGAAACTCTGCATTCGATACTCCTTGATCTAGGACTAGAGGAACTGCATTAGCATTAAGCACTATGAGAAGGAATGATCTTAAGCGCATAACGATGGATTAGAAAGGAGATCATACCAACGCACAATAAGAATATCAAGAAAGTGAAGTTTTCCTAAAACACTTCATAGCCTCCCTCTCATTAGATGTGGTGCACTCCACACCCATGAAAAGGACTCTACTCAGGGCGGCTTTTCAGACATCCTAGGACTCTCAAACCTAATGCTCTGATACCAAGTTTGTCACGCCCCGAGCTACCCCCGAGACG
>NW_006238942.1:695372-696349 GCF_000226075.1 Solanum tuberosum | reverse complement strand
TAGTCCAACTTGGTATTATGCTACTCCCAATGAATTAAGTAGTTAACTGGTTATGACTGAATTTCTGTAAATACTGGATAGCTCGAACTGACCATGCAAACTGAGAATGCAACAATTAATCTGATAATGATGCATTCATAAACTGAGGCATGTATAATTGAATATACTATGACTAGAATACTGAATAGCTCAAAATACTGACATGTAGATACTCATACTTGAAAAATCCTTTTTAGAAAACAATTCAACATCATATTATACTCTGATCATTAATGACTTTGGAAGTCATATTGCATAAACATTGATGGTATATCTAGATACCATACTATTTATACATTGATGACCTACTCAATTGTCATACTAATCATGTTTTAGAAGCTCCTCTACACTCATCTTAACTTTCTCAAAAACTCAGTTTAAAACTCAAGTGTTGTCTTAAAGAAAAGCTTCTCAAGATTTATAACTCAAAATAGGGTTTATGCTGAAATATACTGATAATGTGACATAAAATTGGAGCATGTATGTCTGAATTACTGAAATATCTGACCTAGCATGTGTAATTCAAGAACTAATGAAATACATAGCTAGGGTTCTGAAATTTATGTAAGAAACTGAGCAATAACATGATAATCTGATTTGGAACATTTAAATAACTAATTCATGATGATCTGTTATAATTCTAGAAACCCTAGGTCTGTTCATAATCATGGAATCAAGAATCTGACTGAATTCTAGGGATCTAATGGGCGAAAGGAACCCACTAGTGAAATCCCACATACCTGGTGACGAATTCAACGGAGAAATCTTTCGATTTCGGAGTTGGAACTGATGGAACCTTGCTGCGTTCTTGAACTAGGGTTCTTGACCTCTTTTCTCCTCTTAGCGTTCTAATTCTTCTAAGTTTGATTAATGATTTGACTTAGGTAAGTTCTAGTTATGTTTATAGGCTTAAACTGATTAAAACCTCATAATTTAGG
>NW_006238942.1:654507-694806 GCF_000226075.1 Solanum tuberosum | reverse complement strand
AGGTAAGGGAAGTCTCGATCCACGGACACAGACCACGGACCGTGGTCTGATCTACGGACTGTGGGTCTGTCCGTGAGTCGGGACTTAGCCGATTTTCTGAGCTGGGTCTGGGAAGGGTTTCAGTGTTGAACCACGGACCACAAGCACGGGCCATGGTCTGACCTACAGTCCGTGGATGGTGACCGTAAGTTGCACCTGCAACTTCTCGAAATCTGTATTTTTGGTCTGTTTCGAATACGGGGTGTTACAGTTTAGGTGTCCAATGCATAGGGGAAAAGACCAAAACGACCCTAACTTAAATTCTGACGGGGCCATCGACGGGTCTGTCCGATGGACCTTAGGTCGACTGATGGTTCGTCCTGTTAGTATGTCGATTAGCTTTAGAGACTGGGGCTGAGGGTCAGGATCTACGGACCTGGACCACAGACTGTGGTCTGACCTACAGTCCGTAGGTCTTGCTGTGGGTCAAGACTTAACTGGAATTTCTGGGGGTTTAAGGGAAAGAGTTGTGGTGGCCAACCACGGACCCCACCTACGGTCCATGAGTCAACCTACAGACTGTGGGTGGCCTCCGTCGGTGGCACCTGCAACTTGTGGAAATCTATAATTTTATTCTTTTCGAATCTGGGGCGTTACATTATCTACCCCCTTGGAAAGATTCATCCTCAAATGAAGTCTAAACTAGTTGAACATAGAAGGAAGGAGCTGCATTAATCCCTACCACTAAGTACTGGAAACGGAAAATCTGACTGAACTAAGTTCCAAGAACATGCAAATATGCTGAAATGCAAGTATAACAGAAGGAACAAGATACTGAGACAGATCTTACGCAAGAGTAAACTGAGAGACTGGAGAGGAAGTGTTACCTGAAGCTGAAACAAAATAGGAAGGAAAAAGATAAGGATACTTGGCCTTAATAGCTGCTTCTGCTTCCCAAGTAGCTCCCTCTGCAGACTGACTTCTCCACAATACCTTAACTGAAGCGACTTCTTTATTTCTCAACCTTTGAACTTGACGATCAAGAATTTCAACTGGTACCTCCTCATAAGTGAGACTATCCTTCACAACCACACTCTCGAATGGTGCTATTGATGATGTATCACCTACACACTTCTTCAACGCTAGTTCTGCTAGTAACTCTAACTCATAAGCCACTTTTCCAATCTTCTTCAAGATTCTATAAGGACCTACATATCTGGGACTGAGCTTTACTTTCCTGCCAAATCTCATCACTCCCTTATAGGTGACACCTTCAAGAAAACCCAATCATCGATTTAGAACTCTAAGTCCCTTCTCCTTACATCTGCATTGGGTCTTCTAATGACTCTGGGCTATCTTAAGTCTATCTGTAATGAGCTGAACTTTTTCCATAACATCATGAACTGAATCTGGCCCTATCAAGGCTGCTTCACCTAGTTCAAACCAACCAGCTGGAGATTTACATCTACGCCCATATAATGCCTCATAAGGGGCCATTTGAATACTGGAATGATAATTGTTATTATAGGCGAACCATATAAGAGTAAGGTGATCATCCCAACTACCCTTAAAGTCGATCACACAAGCTCTCAACTTGTCCTCTAAGGTATGAATGGTACGCTCTGCCTAACCATCTGTCTGTGGATGAAATGTTGTGATGAGATTTACCTATGTACCAAGACATTTCTGAAATGACTTCCAGAAATGAGAGGTGAAATAAGGACACTCTATATGAGATAATACACAAAGGAATCCCATGCAACCTGACTATCTCATGAATGTAGAGTTTAGCATAGCCCTCTGCTGAATCTGTAGTCTTGACATCCATGAAGTGAGTAGACTTAGTAACTCTGTCTACCATTACCCAAATGGAGTCATACTGTCTGCGAGTACAGCGTAAACCCGTAATATAGTGCATATTTATCCCTTCCCACTTCCATGTAGGAATGTTAATCTCTTGAGTCATACCTCTTGGTTTGTGATGTTCTACTTTCACCTGTTGACAATTAGGGCACTTAGCCACAAAATCTGCTGTATCCCTCTTCATGCCATTCCACTAAAAACTTCCTGCAGATCCCGGTACATCTTAGTGGCACCTAGATGAATAGAATACCTAGAGTTCTGGGCTTTTGTAAGGATCTGTTGTCTAAACTCACCCACCTTAGGAACACATAAAAGACCATGGTAGCGAAGCACACCATCTCCCCCTTGGGCGAGAACCTCAACTTTATTCTGATGAACTTCACCCTTCAATTGAAGAAATATAGAATCACTGTCTTGTTTTTCTTTAACCTCTACTACCAATGAAAATTCTTACCCATTCTGAATTCTCATACCATCATCCGATATGTTCATAAGGCAAATTCCTAAGCGAGCAAGCTGGTGAAATCTTTTGCTAATTCCTTCCTTTCATCCTCAACATGTGCTACACTACCTATAGATAGTCTGCTAAGAACATCAGCTACTACATTGGCCTTACCAGGATGGTAAAGCATATTGATATCATAGTCCTTGAGCAATTCAAGCCATGTCTTCTGGCGAAGATTCAGCTCCATCTGGGTGAACACATACTGAAGGCTCTTATGGTTTGCGAGCACATCTACGTGAATACCATACAAGTAATGTCTACAAATCTTTAGGGTAAATACAACGGCTGCAAGCTCAAGGTCATGAACCAGATATTTCTTTTCATTCACCTTAAGTTTTCTAGAATAATAAGCTATAACCTTACCTCGCTGCATCAACACACAACCTAGACCGACTCTAGATGCATCACAATAGATCACATAACCATCTGAACCCTATGGTAGAGTCAAAACATGAGTTGTAGTCAACCTAGTTTTCAGTTCTGAGAAGCTCTTATCACACTAATCAAACCACTGAAACTTAACCTTTTTCTGAGTTAGCTTAGTTAATGGAGAAACTATGATTGAAAATCCTTCCACGAACCTTTTGTAATAACCGGCTAAACCCAAGAAACTTTTGATATCTGTAGGAGATGTGGGTCTGGGTCATTGCTTCACTGCCTCTATCTTCTGAGAATCCACTCGGATCCCTTCGTTAGACACTATATGCCCAAGAAAAGCAACTAATTCTAACCAAAACTCACATTTGCTAAACTTAGCGAACAACTGGCGATCTTTGAGAGTTTGCAGAACAACCCTCAGATGAGTTGCATGTTCTTCCTCATTCCTAGAGTAAACGAGGATATCATCAATAAAGACAATGAAGAACAAGTCCAAATACTACTTAAACATCATGTTCATCAAATCCATGAAAGTTGCAGGAGCATTGGCTAGTCCAAAAGACATAACAACAAATTCATAATGACCATACCTAGTTCTGGCTGGTTTTTTTATGTCACTATCTCTGACTCCTAGGTGATGATTACCGAATCTGAGGTCTATTTTAGAAAAATGACTAGCACCCCGAAGTTGGTCGAACAAGTCATCAATCATGGGGATATGGTACATTTTCTTGATTGTGACTTTGTTCAATTGCTGATAGTCAATGCACATTCTTAGAGAACCATCTTTGTTTTTCAAATGTTCCTTCATTCCTTAAGCTCAGCTGGAGCCATTCTGTAAGGAGGAATCGAAATAGGCTGGGTATATAAAAGGAGATCAATTCCAAAGTCGATTTCCCTTTTGGGAGGAACTCTGGGAAAATCTTCTAGAAACACTTCTGGGAACTCATTTACTACAGGGACTAACTCGAGAGTTGGGGTTTTTGACCGAACTAGATGATAGATATACTCATTGGAAATCATCTTTCTAGCCTTAAGGTAAGAGATAAATCGACCCATAGGTACTGAGCTACTACCCTTCAATTCTAAGACTGGGTCATCTGGAAACTCGAAACGAACAATCTTAGTTCTACAATCTCCTGAGGCATAACAGGAATGTAACCAATCCATGCCTAGAACAATATCAAATTCAGTCATTTCTAACTCCAAGAGATTTTCTGAGGTGACTTTCTGAGAGACTGTGACAGGGCAATTTTTGTATACCCATCTAGCTATAACTAGGTCACCAACTGGAGTAGAGACTGAGAAGGGTTTTGAAGAGTTTCTAGACTTACACAAAATTTTACTGCTATATTGGGAGTTACAAAGGAAAGAGTAGCTCCTGGACCTAACAAAGCATAAACATCTAAAATGAAAGATTCGTAACGTATCAGTGACTACATCAGGAGAATCTTCCTGGTCATGTCGACCCTTGAGTGCATACAACATGTTTTGGTGCTGACCGCCACCTGTACTAGATGAAGTACTCTGCTTAGTTGGGCGACTTGCTGGTACTGTTGAAGTTGTAGACTGAGCCCTATTAGTGTTACCCCCTATCCATGTTTAGAATAAGGGCAATCTCTTAACTTGTGGCCAGACTGACCACACCCAAAACATCCTTCCTTTCCATCAAGACACTCGCCAAGATGGTTCTTACCACACTTTGGACAAGTTGGGTAGGTCGTGTTAGATAAAACACTCCCCTGAGACTTAGAGCCTGATGCCCTACCTTTTTGATCCTGTCGAAACCTGGGGTATAGATCACTAGCTGATGAACATGCTGGAGCTAAAGGCCTTTGCTGAAACTGCGAGTGATTTCCACCACCCGATTTCTACTGAGAGTACTCATAGTTCGTTCTTCTAGCCTTTTTGTTGTCCTTAGCTAGTTCCATAAGCTTATCTCCCTCAACCTGCTGAGCATGAGTCAGATCACTAGCTGATGAACATGCTGGAGCTAAAGGCCTTTGCTGAAACTGCGAGTGATTTCCACCACCCGATTTCTACTGAGAGTACTCATAGTTCGTTCTTCTAGCCTTTTTGTTGTCCTTAGCTAGTTCCATAAGCTTATCTCCCTCAACCTGCTGAGCATGAGTCATGAGCCTAGAGATGTTCATATCATCTAATAACATAACATTTCTTCACTCTGTCTTCACCAAGTCAAATACCCTAAATAGGAACTTACTCTCCCTCCACTTTCTTGGGAAGAACCTATCCAGTAAAGATCCGGTAAACCATTCCTAAGTAACAGGAGTTGCATTCTCACCCCTATATTCCTTCCACTGCGCGAACAAAATGTAAGCCACATTCTTAAGCTTGTAGGACGCCAACTCTACCCTATCATTTCTAGTCACTTGCATCACTCCAAAGATTTTCTTGACCTCATCAATGAAGTTTTGGGGGTCTTAACCAACTCGTGACCCTAAAAACTCAAGCGGATTCATCCAAACAAAATCTCGAACCCTAGCTGCCACTAATCTACCACTAGTATTCTAAGGAACTAGAACCTGCTGGTTGTTCTGATTGGCCACACTCTGAGCCAAAAGTTGGATAGCATTTCAAAACTCTGCATTCGAAACCTCATGGTCTAGGACTGGAGGTACTACATTAGCGTTGCAGGCATAAGAATTCCTTGCGTAAGCTGTATGAAGAGGCATGATCTGAAACACATAACGTTGAATTAGAAAGGATATCATACTCACGCACGATAAGAATAACAAGAAAGTGATATTTTTCCTAAAACACTTCGTAGCCTCCCCTCATAGGTGTGGCGCACTTCACACTCATGAATGGGACTCTACTTTGTGCGGTTTTTTAGACATCCTAAGACTCTTAAACCTAACGCTCTAATACCAAGTTTGTTACGCCCCGAGGCTGTCACGACCCCGGGGTATCCCCTAGATGTAACATAACATATAAAATCCCGAAGGACTCCATACAAGCCCCTTAGCATATCATAACATGAAGTACTAGAACAATAAAGAGTAAAACACATTTCAAGTCTTCAAATTTTTTTCATAAAAGAAAGCGAAAGTCTAGACTTGTCTCAATTTAGCCATCTATTACATGACTTGAATGAAATAGGGCCTAGCCCATACAACATGTCCAAAAAGAAAATACATGAAAGGATCTACGACATATGAAAAGGCTATCCTCGAACCATGAGGACTCACCAACAAGCTAGGAAGATACACAAGTCCAAGCTTTAGCCACTAGAATGATCACCTCGAGAACTGGACCCTACACTTGGGGAAAATAAAGGAAAAGTAGGCGTTAGTACAAAAATGCACTAAACATGAAAACCATGCATAAAAACCTTTAAAACATGCTAAAAACGATAGTTCATTTGAAGGCATGCAAGTTACTAAGTTAAACACGCATAAGAGGTTAGAAATTCATAAATAATAAAACATAAGCCATATAAGTCATCGTCATCATTTAAGCCTTTTAACTCATAAACAAAGTTAATACAAAGCTATTCATAACACAAGAGAAACACTTCATGAATAACCTCAAAGCATATTTGTGGAAGGCATGAATAAGACCCCATAAATCTCACCCATGCTAAGTAAACCACTTTAGGCCATCACTCATGTTCGTCACCTTTTAAAACTCTTGAACACTATGAGGTACTTCTTAAGAACACCCTAGTTCCTCACTACCTTGAACACGTTGAAATACTTCTTTAAGTACATCTTAGTTCATCTCTACATTGAGCACTTTGAGATACTTCATTAGGTACATCTTATTTCATTACTATCTTGAACTATATGAGATGCTTCTTCAAGCATGTATTAGTTCATTAGGTTTGAACTCCGAGGGATGCTTTTTCAAGCATGTCTTAGTTCATTAAATTTGATCTTGTTGTAGTTGGGATAAGCCTTAACCGACTTGAAACTCGCATGACCCCTCCCGATGTTACCCACACCGTCAAGGGTTGGTCTAGTTGCCTAAGGTAGAACCGGTTTGTTAGCTTAGTTGGATCCACTAGCTAAACTTCCTATGGGGAACATCGTTATGGGATACAAAAATTTCTACTAGGAACCTGAAATCCACTTGGTGAAGGACCCATCTCATGAGAAATACTTTGGGAAACCCGAACTCTACTTGGTGAGAGTTCCCATTTTGGTAGCCCGGACTCAGAAGCTAGGAAGATACAAAAGTCCAAGCTTTAGCCACTAGAATGATCTACTCGAGAACCAGACCCTACACTTGGGGAAAATATAGAAAAAGTAGGCGTTAGTACAAAAATGAACTAAGTATGATAACCATGCATAAAAACCTTTAAATTATGCTAAAAGGTATAGTTCATTTGAAGGCATGCAAGTTACTAAGTTAAACATGCATAAGAGGTTAGAAATTCATAAATAATAAAACATAAGCCATATAAGTCATCATCATCATTTAAGCCTTTGAACTCATAAACAAAGTTAATACAATGCTCTTCATAACACAAGAAGAACACTTCATGAATAACCTCAAAGCATTTTTGTGCAAGGCATGAATAAGGCCCCATAAATCTCACCCATGCTAAGTAAACCTCTTTAGGCCATCACTCATGTTCGTCACCTTTTAAAACTCTTGAACACTATGAGGTACTTCTTAAGCATATCCTAGTTCCTCACTGCCTTCAACACTTTGATATACTTCTTTAAGTACATCTTAGTTCATCTCTACATTGAACACTTTAAGCTACTTCATTAAGTACATCTTATATCATTATTATCTTGATTTCTATGAGATGCTTCTTCAAGCATGTATTATTTCATTAGGTTTGAACTCTGAGAGATGCTTCTTCATGCATGTCTTAGTTCATTATATTTGATCTTGTTGTAGTTGGGATAAGCCTTAACCGACATGAGACCATGTGAGATATCGCATGACCCCTCCCGATGTTACCCACACCGTCAAGGGTTGGTCTACTTGCCTAAGGTAGAATCGGTTTGTTAGCTTAGTTGGATCCACTAACTAAACTTCCTACGGGGAACGTAGTTATGTGATACATAGATTTCTACTAGGAACCTAGACTCCACTTGGTAAAGGACTCCATCTTATGAGACATACTTTGGTAAACACTGACTCTACTTGGTGAGAGTTCCCATTGTGGTAACCCGGACTCACTATGTGTGAGCCTACATCTCATTTCAATATCAACTCTGTGATTGGCCTAAATCCCACAAGATAGTTATTAAGTCTTTACTTTGACTCAAGTTTCATGGAAAGATGTCCTTGACAATAAATCCACGTTAATTTACTAGAAAAACTCCTTAGACCATGCGTGAGCAACTATCACCATCCATTTTCTAGTTATGAAGGCTCTTTAGCCTTTGGTTAAATTAGGTGAGAATAGCGTTTCAACCCTAGAACCCTTACTATGTGAGAACAACCTTTCACAACAATGTTCATTATGAGTTCATGAGAATAAACGTTCAGTCAGCCCACAACAACAACCTAATCAAAATGAATAACACTTCACTCTCAAAGCATCATTAAAGTATTTACATAAACTTCATAAATCAAGCATAATCTCATACTTTGCCTCCTTGAGGTTAATACTTACTTTCAATCAACATATCTAGAATTCAAGCATTAGACATGAATTTAATCATAATTTCATGTGAATCTATCACTACATACATCAATTCATACAATTCACCTTTCATTAATAAAGACCCACATCATATCATCACTTTTGAGAAAATATTGGGATTTCTTGGGTTCTTGGGGGATTCATCATAAAAACATAGGGAAATCATCAATTCATACATACTATAACTTAATTCAAACATTAGAATGGTTTTGAAAGGAACCCATGACTTTGTAATCAAACCCTAACTTTTGGAGATTTCTATCTTCAAAATTGGGGTTTTGAAAGGACTCCATGGATGAAGGCTATCCATGGATGAAGAGCTACCATACCTTAGCAATGAAACCCAATGAATTTGATGAGAAGAACTTGATCCTTGAACCCTAGCTCCAACTTTCTTCTTCTTTTTCCTTCAAGTTCTAGAGAGAAAATTTTTGGAGATGAGATGAACTTTGGGAATATAATCTAGGTCTTGGGAATTAATGACTTAAATAGTGAGTTTAAAGGGTTAAAAACACTTATATAGGTGTACTAAGACTATACAAAATGACCTCACTTAATACTAACTTAAACCGGAATTTCCAAAAATGCCCCTCACTTGGCTGCCTACTGCCTAAGTTTCACGAGAGGCACCAGAGCCGTAGTCCTCACCACTAGCCGTGGTCCTGCTTGTGGTCTTGGAGCAGTAGCTTGGCCACCTTGGCTTGGCGGTGAGGAGTCCACAATTGGGACTCATTTAGGGATATATTTTGATAGAATTAGTGTCCTCAAATGCATATTTTGTCTCTATATCTGATGAAAATCCTTAAGTTTAAGGTATTTTAGTTGAGAGACAAAGCTTAGACGCTATCCAGTAAAAAGGAACAAAGTTCCAGTGTGCTTTACCCTGAAGAAAAAGGTCAAGTCTGCAAGGAAAGGGAGTAGTCGATGAATCGCCGAGCAGATCCGCGAAGCATCACCATATCACCCAATGATTCAGAACCTCGAAGATGCTAAGGCAAAAGCTAAAAGGTGAGGTACCAGACAAAAAGGCGGATCGTCGAGTAGTTCGGCGAATTCGACTAACTGCGCTAAGTGGATCCTTCGCAGCACACTTTTTGACAGCTATAAATACCCACTTAAATCTGTAGCTTAATATCAAGCTGTTGGAGAACTAAGTTTTAGAATAGAACTATTTTTACATTTTTGGAGACATTGTTCTTGATCGTTGAAGATTCAAAGGGTTTCAACTCCAAGAAATTGGAAGTGGGTCTTCAAAAATCTTCATCCTTGACGTGTTTAAAGATTTTATTTATCGTACCCATTTGATAGTAACATATTTTGGTATCGATTTTTATCTTTTTTTCATGTTTAGCTAAAACCCCAATTCTTGGGATATGATTTTGTGAATATGGATTAGATTATCTGTTGGGTCTTGCTTGTTGATGGTTTATTTGTTGTTTAAATATAATTTCGTTTAGTGGTTGTGTATGAACTTAATGGAGTTGTAGTTGCAAATACGATTTCATCTTAGTGTTTTCGGCTTGCTCGAGAGAGAGGTCGTAAAACTAAGACAACTAAATTGATAGTCGGTGGTATTGGGTCGACATGGGTTCAGCTCGAGTGTGTGAATCCTAGTCCTTCTCCCACACATTCAGCTCGAGAGAGAGTGAAAGGGCTAAGGCTGAAGCTGTGCTTAAAGCGGCAACTCGGTGTTCGAGAGAAATTGAGTCGATTCGGGGTAAGTTGCTTGAGAGAAAATTTACCCCCACTATAGACTAGCCTAGTCACAAATACTTAACAATTTACTATCAAAAGCATGTACCTGATAGTTTAGTTTATCACGTATTCCTATCACATCCCAAGAATCCCTTCTCTCTATCTAGTTTTCATATATTTTCGTTTTTTGTAGTTGTTAATTAATACAAAACCCCCCATTGATAGTTGATGCTTGCGTCACCCCCTTTAGATTTAGTATGTTTATATTCGATACTGTCTATAGCTATGACTAATTAGAACTAAATTTTATTTCTTTATTAATTCTCAAAACCACTCCATTGGGACTCGACCCCAACCCTTGGTTGGGTTATATTACTATTGTATGATCGTAGACAATCAAATTGTAAGTTGTTTCTTAATTACACAAACATCAAAATAGGGCCGCTGCCGGGGAGTGGTGTTACGGGAAAATTCTTGGTTAAGCCAATTTTTTCTTGTGGGAGAAGTAGTTTACTTACTTAATTTTTAGTTTTGTTTTGTTCAATTATTTTTACTGAAACAGGAGAGATGAGTGTGGTTAATGATTATGAACCAATAGAGCACCTCTCGGTGGAAGTGATGAGGTTCAGGGATAGCATCCTGACCTTCAAACAGATGGAAGGTGATCGTTTTAATGAGTCGTGGCTGAGGTTTAAAGCACTATTGATACAATACCCAACTCATGAAATTCCCGATCTAGCTTTACTGGAGGGCTTCTATAGAAGTCTTAATCCCGAAAATAGAGGAATAATCTATCGACTTATCCCGAGTGTCCTTGAGAGATACTCCTATGAGACCGCAACAAAATTTCTTGACCTTGTGGCTAAAACCAACAAGGATACTGAGAAGGACCATAAATTGATTATTTTGCTGGGTCAGATAGATAACTTGACTTACAAGGTCGAGGAACTGGAGGTGATATCCAAAAAGAAGAGCAAATGCATACCACATACCGAGAACGGAAGGTCTATGGATAATGAAAATAGACGTATTGAGGATATGTTATTAACCATTCTCCAAAAGCTAAATGAGCAAGATAGAGTGTTAGATGAGATTAGAGAAAGTGTAGAAGTGCTAAATCAGATGAGCGGTTCTCACTCTAGATCTATGCAGCTAATTAAAACTCTCTTGGGTCATGTATTGCCTCAGCTCCATCCAAATGAACAACTGGGATTACCTAGTTACACTAGGTTCAACCCCAAAAAATGAGGTTTAAGTGTTGACTTGCGTCATGGCACGACATTAACTAACACATTTTTTGGGAGGCAACCCAAAACCCTTAAATGCTTTAGTTTTGTTTTTGTAAATAATGGTGTGTTGGTTGTGAAAGTTCACATGCGGAAAGTGTTTGGAAAATGCAGATTGGCAAGCAAATGGTCCAGTTGGCATATCAGCGAAGATGTCGGTGTGCCCGACATGATTCACCGTTTGGCTCAACACAATTTCAACTCAGAGCCTGTAAAACTCGACGAGTTCAAGAGCAATTTGGCGAGTCACGACCATGTCGGTGACAATGATTAAGACCGCCGTCTTAACACCAAAGAAAATGCAGGTCCTTTAGAAATCAGTGGGGTAAGTGACCATTTGGTGCTTCACCGAGTGGATCGGCGGACGCGGATAATGCCACCGAATGGTCGCGAACTGGATGGTTATTTATGGCCAAAGATTTTAAAAGTTTCAAACTCTTCACTTTCCCTCGCTTTTAAACTTCAAAAACTCACACCAAATTAGTATTCTCAATATTCTTGCTTTTCATTAGTATTTTTGTTGTTGATTGGTGCTCGAAACTAGGATTTCTTTGTTGTCTAGCATTTCAATCCTATTTTAATCGGCATCTAAGGTTGGTTTCCGAACCCCGAGTTTACCTATGAAAATTTTGTACTCATTTGCATTGATTGTATCTTAGTGATGTATGTTGGGCCTCTCTGATAGAAATAAATTGTCTTAATGCCGATTTTAATTTAAATTTTTTTGCCCATATTGCTTTGATCATCGAATGCCCGTTAATTTGTGTCGTTTTTAAATAATTGAAATTTTATTGGGTTGTGCTTGCATGTTGTTTAGATTGATTGGGTGAAGTCTAAGTAGCCCGTGTTTGCGCTAAATGATGTATATTGCTCAATGATAGAAAAGGTGACACCCATCTTAAGGGCAATTGTCGTCAAATACCCAAATTTGGCAAAATCGAAAGAAGTCTGAGTATTTCGAGGTGATGGGTGCTATGGGTCTGAGCCTAATTTAACTATTGCATTTTTTATTTTGTTTTCGGGGGTTGCGGGGTTGAATTCGAGAAGGTGGATTGAAAATAGGTACGTTAGGACGTTTGGCGAGCTGGGTCGAGCTCACCGAACCACATGGCGGTTTGCCTAATGATCCCATCTCGCCTTTAATTTCATACTATATGTGATGTTCGAGTATGTAACTTTCGGCGAGAAGCTTGGGGACACCGAAAGAACTCGGTGACTCACCGAAAGTATGCTTGATCGCCCATTGTCTACACCCCTGAAACCCTTGTCACACTGTAACGTTCGGCGGACAAACTCTTGCTCGCCGAAAGGGCCTTCCTATCTCCGACTTGCCATAATTTTTGAGCCAACCCCTTCGGCGAGCCCAATCTAGCTCACCAAAGAGGTTCAGCGACTCGCCGACTAGATCAGCAAGTCTGTCTGCAATAGATTTTCTATTCTTAGTTTTAATTTTCTCATATTCTCTCCCGATCTTATGCAGATACGGTACGAACAAATCTAACCATGCCACCCAAGAAAATAACACAAGGCATTAATATAAACGAAGGGGGATCAAATCTCCCACAGAAGAGAAGGCAAGATCTCCCATCGGGGGACAAAGGCAAAAGAAAGAAGCACATAGCTAGGAAAGTAGTTGCTGATACCCGGGCTGATTTTTCTTAACCGGAAGATGAGTAGCTTCTGATTCACTGAAGTAATAGACACCAGGCTAGATATCAATCCTCGCCCACCAGAGTTCCCTCAGCTGCCACCCCTCCTGAAACAGGTTCAGTGCCAGATCAGGTACCTATAGTGACCCCTGCACTCCCTATCACTCCTCCACCTCGACTGCTGAACAGATTGAAAGGTGATGGGGTGTGGACCATCCTAGAGAAGAAGCTGTTATCTATAGAGGGCCTGGAGGGTAAGTACCCCGGTGTCAGGGACATTATCCACTACCATGAGTTTGAGCATTTCACCAGACCCAGAGGCCCTTACATTCCTTCTTAGGTCCGGGAATTCTATACAACTTATGGGGAGTTGGTGCCCAAAAGCAAGAAGAATGCAAGCGAATCAGATCTGTGGAGTCGGTCATGGTCAGAGGCAAAGAATTTGGGTGTGGCAGTGAATATATTAAAACTATTTTGAATAGACCACTGCACTCTGGACTTCCTTACGAGGTGCTGCCCATTGCTCAGTCCCTAGATGACTTTAAGGGTTGGTTGGCTCCTCTAATTTCTAACACCACCTCGAGGTGGATGGATGCATGAGCTCCTATTGAAAAGAGGGACCTGAGCATTGCTGCTAGGTTCTGGTTTGGCTTTATCAGCAGCACTATAATGCCCTCCCAGAACGAGTCCATTTTGCGCCATTCAAAAATAGCTTTCCTTGGCTCTATTATGTCTAGGAGACGTATCGATTTGGGACTGCTGATCTCACAGGAGATGGCCATAAGAGCCAAACAGAAGCAGACTTCTCTGCCATTACCACTCCTGATCACTGAGTTGTGCCAGCATGCTGGAGTACCTCGGGACACTGTGAGGGATATTGAGGTCACCGCTTCTTCCCCTACTAACATCCGGTGTATTGAGGCCGAGTACATACGAGAGGAGGTTGACGGAAGGAGAGCAATTTCGATAGATATTTCTCTGGATGTTGACATTGACTCGTTACCTGAAGAGGCATCTTCGCCTACTCCAGCCTCTGGGCCTTCACAGGTCCCAGGTGCTTCCTCCTCCTCCCAGCCTGTCAGGATTATTTAGGTCATGATCCTAAAAATGGGGAATCTGGCCTATTCAACGGATGTGAGGGCGACTCCATTGGAGAGATCCATCCCAGGGATGATTGAGAGTGCTATCTTGGCGAAACTGACCCCCCTTAGGGTCTCCGTTGATGATCTGGCTACTAGAGTCATTGCTTGTGAGAGTAGACATGGGATGACATCCAAGGTTTCAGCTTTGAAAGCCGAAATAGAAGAGTTGAGGAAGGACGTAGAATATTTGAAGTTTAGCGACTTCACTTCATTAATTCAGGGTGCAGATGACGAGGATGCTCCTAAGACCTCAGGGATTCCTCCGGCTACCACCGGAGCAGTACAGAGGGATAGAACAACAAATGATGTGTCCGATGCAAAGACCGACGAAGAGCAAATAGCGGTACATGATTATGAGATGAGAGAGAGCCGAGAGGAGAGCATATTTAAAGATTTGCCAGATCTTGGGGAGACGGTTATGCAGTCGGTGATCTAGACATCATCGACTGAGACATCCACAGCAGCTCCTAGTGGATCTGGAACTGTTATTCCTCTTGAAGTTGCTCCAGGCACTGATTCCCATATTTAGAGTATCACACTGGGCACAGAGGCCCAGACATATGGAGAGACTGCATAGACATGATCCTTTCTTTACCACCCTCTCTGTCTTACTTACTTTTACTTTTGGATACTTTTATTCGCATTTAAGGACAAATGATTTTTGTTTGTGGTGGGGTGAGGCCACCTTTGTGCATATTTGTTTTGTTAATATATTTGGGTTGAAATTTATAATTGTGTTAATACTGCATTTTTGTGGACGTTTAAGCTTGCGGCTCCGTATTTTATATTGCAAAATGATTTTGACCCTTCCAAAAATTTTTGCCACCCCTTTTGTGTTGAATGTGGCTGTTCTTTCACAAATTTGAGTATCGGTTCTGATCAATACCGATGACTTCAATATTTCTCTTAATCGAACAAACATGAATGTGCGGCTACGATGAGGCCAAGTGAAGTTGCATAAACAATATGTGAACTCTTTACATCTCGTTGTGACTAGCCAATTATTAAATCGAGTCTCTTGTGATTATCATTGCACACTAGCAAAAGTATGAAGTATTGTTTGACTTTAGTGTCGATGCCTTGTGTGATGAGCTTACTATGAACCATGCATGACAACACCTAGAATTTTCCCCGTTGGTCCGATCGACTTAGTAAGGCTATCTTTTGATATGATCTTAGGCAACTTCTAAGAGTGTTCGTAAATTTGACATATACCTCTTTTGTGGCCTACCTTGTGAGTGTGTGAACCTTTCTTGAATACCCCTTGAACCTTACCTTTCTTTGGAAGAAACTTGATGACAACATGACCTTTCTTGACCCATTACCGTTAATCCTCATGAATCGTGGTTGATTGAATAGCCAATTTAGGCCAAAAGCCTAAGTTGAGGGTGTGGTGAAAAGAAAACGAAAAGTCAAGAAGTGCAAGAAAAGTCTCCTTTAACCCATGGTGTTAAGAAAAATGGAACCCCTCAATATAAAAAAAAAGAGAAGAGAGAAAAAAAAGAAAAGGAATGAAAAAGAAAAGTTGTGGAATAAAGTTGAAAAGTACAAAACAAATGGGGTTCCCAAACAATCCATGGGAAGTGAATCATAGGATGACTTATGAGCACTAAAGAAAATGATGAAAGAAGAGGAAAGGAAGTGTTGTGAGTACCATATTTAATGAGTATGAAAGTCAATGAGCCTAAATGACCATACCTTTGCACTCAGCCCCATTACAAGCCTTAAAAAGACCTTTTTGATCTTGAGTGAGCTGAAACAAATGTCGATTGGAAAACACGGGCAAACCTATGGGTAAAATTATGCATTATGTTCCTCTTTTTGAGTATGAGCGTTGCATTCGATTCCAAAACTTTAAATTGTGAACCATTGTGTGAATATGGAATCTTTCTTTGTGTGAGGGCATTTGAACACTTTTGTTGAGCTTGAACTTGCATTTTAAGCAAGTATTGTGAGCATGAGATTCTTTGATAATGGTGAGTCCCAACTTGAATATTTGAGTGCACAATTGATAGTTGCATGAGTAAAGTGAGTCTTGCTGTGTGCATTCATGATTGATTCTTGTGTAGCACTGTTTGAGACACCCTTTTTGAACAGCTGAACTATAGTTTGCTTGAGGACAAGCAAAAGTTTAATGTGGGGGTGTTGATGAGTCCACAATTTGGACTCATTTAGGGATATATTTTGATAGAATTAGTGTCTTCAAAGGCAAATTTTGTCTCTATATCTGATGAAAATCCTTAAATTTCAGGTATTTAGGTTCAGAGACAGCATGGACGGTATCGAGAAAAAAGGAACAAAGTAGCTGAAAGAAGGAAGAAAAGACGACCTGACGATCGCCTAATCCATTAGGCATGTCGCTGAAAGGCCTACAACCTCGCCTAATGTTCCAGTTTGCTTAGCCCTGAAGAAAAAGGTCAAGTCTGCAAGGAAAGAGAGCAGTCGGCAAATTGCTGAGCAGATCCGCGAAGCATCACCATATCGCCCAATGATTCAGAATACGAATATGCTGGAGGCAAAGGCTAAAAGGTGAGGTACCAGACCAAAAGGCAGATCACCGAGTAGTTCGGCGAATCTGACTAATTGCACCAAGTGTATCCTTCGTAGTACACTTTTTGACAACTATAAATACCCGCTTAAATCTGTAGCTTAGTAACAAGTTGTTGGAGAACTAAGTTTTAGAATAGAATAATTTTTACATTTTTGGAGACAGTGTTCTTGAGCCTTGAAGATTCAAAGGGTTTCAACTCCAAGAAATTAGAAGTGAGTCTTCAAGATTCTTCATCCTTGACGTATTTAAAGAATTTATTTATCGTACCCATTTGATGGTAACACCTTTTGGTATTGATTTTTATCTCTTTTTCATGTCTATCTAAAACCCCAATTCTTAGGTGTAATTTTGTGAATATGGGTTAGATTATCTGTTGGGTCTTGCTTGTTGATGGTTTATTTGTTGTTTAAATGTGATTTCATATAGTAGTTGTGTATGAACTTAATGGAGTTATAGTTGCAAATACGATTTCATCTTAGTGTTTTTGGCTTACTCGAGAGAGAGGTCATAAAACTAAGACTACTAAATTGATAGCAGGTGGTATTGGGTCGACAAAGGTTCAGCTCGAGAGAATGAATCCTAGTCCTTCTGGCACACATTAAGCTCAAGAGAGTGAATGGGGTAAGGCAGAGGCTATGCTTAAAGTGGCAACTCGGTGTTCGAGAGAAACCGAGTCGATTCGGGGTAAGTTGCTCGAGAGAGAATTTACCCCCACTGTAGTCTAGCCTAGTCACAAATACTCAATAATTTACTATCAAAAGCATGTACCCGATATTTTAGTTTATCCCTTATTCCTATCACATCCTAAGAATCCCGTCTCTCTAGCTTGTTTTCTTATATTTTTACTATTTTTTTAGTTGTTACTTGACTACAAACCCCAATTGATAATTGACGCTTGCGTCATCCCTTTTAGATTTAGTATGTTTATACTCGATAATGTTTTTCTCTACGGTTAACTTTAGCATTTTTTGCGCTTAACCATTAATATTCAGGAACCACTCCCTTGGGACTCGACCCCAACCCATTCGGTTGGGTTATATTACTATTGTACGATTGTAGACACTTGAACTGGAAGTTGTGTCTTGATTACGCAAACATCAGCCGGCATCACCATTGGCCTTCCCACGAGCCATAGTGTTCACCACTGACCATGAAGTGGCTCGTGAAGGTGAGCCAACCTTGGGGCAGCCTTGGTTAGCTACTGCCTCACCAGCACGGGTGGCACCAAGAGCCGTGAAGGCTCTCGTGGTCAAGGGCAGTGCCTTGGCAGCTTGGGCCAGCCTTGGCTCTTGCCCCTTTGCCTCGGCTCATTCCCTCTAGCCTTGACTTGTAGCTCTCTAAATTAGCCCTAGTTGGCCTACTAAACTATGGGGTGTTAAAATATCTCCCCCTTGGGAACATTTGTCCTTGAATGACGATCTAGACACCTTACGGAAGTAAAGAGTCAACACTATTAGCCCATGATGCATGCAACATCAAAAAAATGCACAAAACGAATGAGGAAATATCAAATCAATCTCAAACATACTCAATGCATCACACGGAAGTAGGAACTACATCTATCAACCCATTATGCATGAAACTTCACATTTCTCATCTTTTTAAGGAGGAAATTCCTTCTCCAAGCTAAAAGCATGCTCAACACAATCTCATGGAGTCAATATGCAATTTACTCTCAAAAAGCATAACTAAAGAATGTTCTACAATTAATCTCATGAAGCATATAGGCAACTCATAATAAATGCACAACAACACGAGGAACAAAGAATCATATATTTAATTTTCTTTCAAAACATAAAATTTCATGAACATGCATAACTTAAGGAGATCATGGAACACATAAAACACTCATGACTCAAAAACATAAGGCAAGTCAAGAGGAACTCTTTGTCTCAACCTATAATAGGAGTAGAAAGAAAGAGATGACGATATCGAGACATCACACCGGCATCGGCCTCTCAAGTAGCACCCTCAACTAAATGATCCCGCTACAACACTTTTACGGAAACAACTTCCTTACTTCTTAACTAAACTTCTATCAACTCTCAACCTTTCTATCTAAGCACATTATCTCCCCATTTGGAGCAAAACTAAACGGACTTCTAAGCACCATTTATCTCAATTATACTAAGGTCGGATCAAAACATCAATGCCTAGCATATCAAATCTATCAAGTAATAAAAGATAAAGCTAAACCAGGATCTAATAAAGCACAAAACACATACCGATAGCTACCTCCGAAGGACACTCTTGTTCACCTCTAGCTTTGAGTGCATAGAATATTTGTTGCTTGGGAGCACTAGTACCCGAACCTCTTGGAGGAGCTTGCTTGCCCTCTCTTCCTTTAGCATTAAGTACCGGGCAATCCCTCATTTTGTGACCACTCTTACCACAACCAAAACAACCATTCACGTTGGCTGGACACTCACCCTTGTTCCTCTTTCCACAACTAGCACAAGTAGGAAATAGGGGTCTACTACCCTTTTCTTGAGACTTAGGGTTGGTTTCCCTCTCATTGTTAAACCTTGGGGAAATCCTAGAAGGACCTTGTCTGGAGAACCTTCCTTGAGGGGAATTATCATCATCTATTCTACACCTTTTTTTCTCCAAAGGGAAAAACCTATCAAGAAAACCATTCGTAAACCTTTTCCACTCCATGGGACCCGCTTTTACCGGCCTTGCTTATTTCCATTGCTTAAACCAAAGTTGAGCAACATCTTTCAATCGGTAAGCAGCCAATTCGCCTTTTCTACCGAAGTCACTCCCACAAAGTCCATCACCTTAGAGACCTCATCTATAAACTCTTGTGGATCTTTCTCCATCTTTGATCCATAAAATTCTGGAGTTTCTATCTCGACTTAAGTTAACAATTGAAAGCCAAACCTAATCTTCTCATTAGTCACTAGATGGGTCAAAAGATCCATCGGAACTTAAGGAGCTTGAGAAGGAGCTCCTAGGTCGACAATGTATCCTTCAATTCCACTAGTGAAAGCTCCTTGAGTAGTCATGTCTTGCAGACCACTAGGTAAGGATTAGGAAAAAGATGTTATAAACTTAAACTCTATGGCACGACTTATAGAAATGAAGAAGTGAAGTTTCCTAAACATCTTATAGCCTCTCATTCATAAATGTGGTGCACTTCACATTATGAACAAGACTCTACTAGACGTGGATTATGAGACATCATCTTAGGATCATTCTAAACCTCGTGCTCTGATACCAAGTTTGTCACGACCCAGGGGTACCCCCTAGATGTAACATGGCGTATAGAACCCCGAAGGACTCCATACAAGCCACCTATCATATCATAACATAAAGTACTAGAACAATAAAGAGTAAAACACATTTCAAATCTTAAATTTTTTTTCATAAAAGAAAGCAGAAGTCTAGACTTATCTCAATTTAGCAATCTATTACAATACTTGAATGAAATAGGGCCTAGACCACACAACATGTCCGAAAAGGAAATACATGATGGGAACTACAACATATGAAAAATCCATCCTCGAACCATGAGGACTCACCAACAAGCTAGGAAGATACACAAGTCCAAGCTTTAGCCACTAGAATGATCACCTCGAGAAACAGACTCCACACTTGGGGAAAATGTAGGAAAAGTAGGCGTTAGCATAAAAATGCACTAAGTATGATAACCATGCATAAAAACTTTTAAAACATCCTAAAAGGGACAGTTCATTTGAAGGAATGCAAGTTACTAAGTTAAACATGCATAGGAGGTTAGAAACTCATAAGTCATAAAATATAAGCCATATAATTGATCATCATCATTTAAGCCTTTGAACTCATAAACAAAGTTAATACAAAGCTCTTCATAACACAAGAAGAATACTTCATGAATAACATCAAAGCATACTTGTGCAAGGCATGAATAAGAACCCATAAATCTCACCCATGCTAAGTAAACCACTTTAGGCCATCACTCATGTTCGTCACCTTTGAAAACTCTTGAACACTATGAGGTACTTCTTAAGCATATCCTAGTTCCTCACTGCCTTGAACACTTTGATATACTTCTTTAAGTACATCTTAGTTCATCTCTACATTGAACACTATGTGATACTTCATTAAGTACATCTTAGTTCATTATTATCTTGATTTCTATGAGATGCTTCTTCAAGCATGTATTATTTCATTAGGTTTGAACTCTGAAAGATGCTTCTTCAAGCATGTCTTAGTTCATTATATTTGATCTTGTTGTAGTTGGGATAAGCCTTAACCGACATGAGACCATGTGAGCTTCGCATGATCCCTCCCGATGTTACCCACACCGTCAAGAGATGGTCTACTTGCCTAAGGTAGAATCGGTTTGTTAGCTTAGTTGGATCTACTAGCTACACTTCCTACGGGGCACATAGTTATGGGATAAATAGATTTCTACTAGGAACCTAGACTCCACTTGGTAAAGGACTCCATCTCATGAGACATACTTTGGTAAACCTAGACTCTAGTTGGTGAGAGTTCCCATTTTGTAAGCCCGAACTCACTATGTGTGAGCGTCCATCTCATTTCAATATCTACTCAGTGCTAAGTCTTAATCCCACAAGATAGTGATTAAGTCTTTACTTTGACTTAGGTTTCATGGAAAGATGTCCTTGACAACAAATCCACGTTAATTCACTAGATTAACTCTTTAGACCATGCATGAGCAACTATCACCATCCATATTCTAGTTATGAAGGCTCTTTAGCCTTTGGTTCAATTAGGTGAGAAAAACATTTCAACCCTAGAACCCTTACTATGTGATAACAAACTTTCACAACAATGTTCCTTATGAGTTCATGAGAATAACCTTTCACTCAGCCCACAACAACAGCCTAATCAAAATGAATAACATTTCACTCTCAAAGCATCATTATAGTATTTACATAAACTTCATAAAACAAGCATAATCTCATACTTTACCTCCTTGAGGTTTAAACCTACTTTCATTCAACACATCTAGAATTCAAGTATTAAACATGGATTTAATCATAATTTCATGTGAATCTATCACTACATACACCAATTCATACAATTCACCTTTCATCAATAAAGACCCACATCATATCATCAACTTTGAGAAAATATGGGGATTTCATGGGTTCTTGGGGGATTCATCATAAAAACATAGGGAAATCATCAATTCATACATACTCTAACATAATTTAAACATTATAATCGTTTTTGAAAGAAAACCATGAATTTGGAATCAAACCCTAACTTTTGGGGATTTGTATCTTTGAAATTGGGGTTTTGAAGGGACTCCATGGATGAAGGCTATCCATGGATGAAGAGCTACCATACCTTAGCAATGAAACCCAATGAATTTTATGAGAAGAACTTGTTCCTTGAACCCTAGCTCCAACTTCCTTTTTTTTCTTCCTTGAAGTTCTAGAGAGACATTTTGGAGAGGAGATGAACTTTGGGAATATAATTTGGGTCTTGGTAATTAATGACTTAAATGGTGAGTTTAAAGGGTTAAAAACACTTATATAGGTGTAATAGAAATATACAACACGACCTCACTTAATACTAATTTAAACGAGAATTTCCCAAAATGCCACTCACTTGGCAGCCTACTGCCCAAGTTTCACGAGAGGAACTAGAGCCGTGGTCCTCATCACTGGCCGTGGTCTTGGACCAGTAGCTTAGACACCTTGGCTTGGCCACCAAGAAGTGAAGGCAACACCACGAGCCTTCCCAAGAGCCGTGGTCTTCACCACTGGCTGTGAAGTGGCTCGTGAAGGTGAGCCGACCTTGCGGCAGGTTTGGTGGCTACTGCCTTACCACTACGGGTGGCACCACAAGCTATGGTGGCCACCATAAGCCGTGAAAGCTCTCGTGGTCAAGGGTAGTGCCTTGGCAGCTTGGGGAAGCCTTGACTCTTTCCTTAGCCCTTGCCCTTTTACCTTGTCTCATGCCCTCTAACCTTGACTTGTAGCCCTCTAACTTAGCCCTAGTTGGCCTACTAAACTATGGGGTGTTAAAGAGGCTACCCTCTTGAAGTAAACACGGAACCTAGAATCAAGAGTGACCCCAAGCTAACCCTTAGCTGGCATATCAAAAGCATACTTAAACAACTGAACAAAACATACTATGCAGAAGCTTAAAATATCAGATAAACTAAATAATGAGGAATACCCAAAATAGATCTGAATATATAAATACTAAGTAAGACTTAATGATACTGGACTATAACTCAAAATACTAAAGTTGAACTTGTTTGTGTCTAAAATAAGCCTCTAACTGACTAGAGAAGATTGGACATGCTCCCAGCTAACTCTAGCAAAACTGAAACTGAAATGAAAGACTAAAATACGAAATATGTCTACTGTCCTCGAAGTATGCGTACTCATCACTGATGCTGCTAAGTGTGGATGGGGAACCGATCTACGCGTGATTTGAATGTTGAGGACCTGAACCTACATCACGAAAAGATGTAGCGTAGAGTATGCGTCAGTACTTGAAAGGTATTGAGCATGCAGGATAGGATAAAGTTGAACAAACATACAACTGAACAAAGCATACTAAGCAATGATATAATTTGAATAAAGATGCTGAAATATATTGAATATGAACTAAACTGGATGCAATGACCAAGTACATAACATGCTTAGACAGAATGCTGAAGTACATCTAAAAAACCTGGTCAAATACTCTACAGTCTGACTGTTGGAGCTACTACTAACCGACATAAAACCACGTGAGCTGGAGTGGAGTCTGATGTATACGCCCCTTCGAGAGAACCCAATATACCTTGCAAGGGGTATAATGGCATGACTGGTGTGATCACTAAAACAGAAGCCTAACAGAGGGTAGTTACAAACCTACGTGGGCATATAGTTCTAGGACTATGGGAGTGACTGACTCTAGTTCAACTCAGTGTTAAGCCTAATCCCAACTGGAATTGTGTACAATACAACATAACTGAAATATACTGGGTAGCTCAATTTTCTGACATGCTAACTGAAAGCGCAACATTTAAGTACTAATAATGAAACACTTGAAATCTGAGGCATGTATATTTGTTTATCTGTCCTAGCTAGTGTAACCCATGAAATAAATGAATCTACATAACTAGGATTCTGAGTTTCATGCAAGGAACTAAGTAACAATGTTACGCAACATGATAATCTGAGTAAGAGAACTACAACAGCTAAATCACAGCAATTCTCTAAAGTTCAAGATTCCCTAGGTCTAAACAATATGATGGGAATCAAAAATCTAATTGAATTCTAGGGACCTAATGGGTGAAAGGAACCCACTAGTGAAATCCCACATACCTGGTGATGAATTTTACGGAGAAATATTTCGATTTTGGGTTTTGAGTCAATGTTTCTTCTATTTTGTTTCTCTGGTTAAATGGATTTTGGAGAATGAATTGCTTAGGTTAAGATATAATTAAGTTACTAGGCTTAAACTGACCAAAACTACGCAGTTTAGGGGTCAAACGACGTTGTTTAGGTGCTCAGCGCGTAGGAGAAAAAACCAAATGACCCCGGACTTAAAAGCAGTTGGGTCCACCAACGGGCCTCACCAACGGACCCTGGATAGACCGACGGTCCATCCAATCAATCGTCGATTTGCTTCATAGACTGGGGCTGAGGGTCACGATCCACAGACCTGGACCACGGACCGTGGTGTGACCTATGGTCCGTAGGTCCTGATGCTTATTGTGACCAATGACACTAACCTACGGTATGAGTGTCTACGATCGTCGATAGTATAGTAACCCAACTATAGGTTGGGGTCGTGTCCCAATGGAGTGGTTTTGAGAATTCATAGAAAAATAAAATTTAGCTCTAACTAGTCATAGCTAAAGATATTAACGAATAGAAACATAGTAAATTAAAGGGTGACACAAAAGTGTCAAATATGAAATGGGGTTTTTGTCACAAGTAGTAAAAACAACAAAAATAACAAGAAAATCAAGTATGGGCAAAAGTTCTTGGGGTGTGACCGCATTACAAGTTGAGATAAATAATTGGGTACATGCTTTCGATAGGAAATTTGTAAGATAATAGTGATTAGGCTAAGCTTTAGATGGAAATAAGTTCCCTCTCAGGCAACTTATCCCCTTTTAAAATGGGTTCCTCTCGGACACCCATTTGCCGCATGAAGGCCAGCCTACGTCTTACCCCACTGACTCTATCGAGCTAAGTGTTAGGATATGGGACTAGGGTTCGCCCTCTCGGGCTGAACCTCATGTCGACCCATTACTTAGGCCATCAGTCTAGTGGTCTTGGTTTCGCGACCTTTCTCTCGAGCAAGCTGAAAACACATGGGTGATTTTGTATTTGCAACTACAAACCCATTAAATTAAAACACAACCAATAGGTGAAATCACTATTCAATTACATCTAACCTAGTAGCAAACAAGACCCAACAATAATATCAACACATATTTGCTAAATCACACCCCAAGAATGGGGTTTTTAGCCACACATCAAGAAATAACAAAATACACCTAAAATGATACTAAAATCAAATGGGTATAAGAAATTAAACCTTGATTTAAGCAAAAGAAGAAGAATGGACAAGACCCACTTCCAACATGGGGAAGATGCAATCCTTCTTTCTTCAAGTCTCCTAAAAACCGTCTCCAAACTTGAGAGAAAATATCCAAAAAAGTACAATTCTATTTTGGAATTAAAATAAATGTTCCACTTTTAATAATAATAACTAAGGCTAGTATTTATAGTTATCAAATTTAGTGCTGCGGAGGACCGTTCGGCGGGAAAATTATAATAATAAATCGACTACCTAAAATTAATAAAGAGTTTAGTATTTATAGAATTCAGAAATTAATGCTGGCGGATTGCTCGGCGAAGTTATTCGAGGTCGCTGAATGACTTGGCGACTTGCCCTTCTTCTGTCTCATCGCCGTTTCATGCTTGCCTTCAACATCTTCACGTTCTGGACCATTGGGCGGTATAGTACTGCTTTGCAGAACTATTCGGCGAAGCGCTGACTGCTCCTTTCATCTCCTTTTTTATCCTCTTCCTTTAGGGCTTCGCTTATTGGAAGAAAGGGCGGAACCTGTCCCTTCGGTGACCCGCCAAGTGTGCTTGGTGGAGCTCAGGCTTCAGCTTCTTGGCTCTTTTTCAGCCTCTTTGTTCCTTTTTGCACCTAATTGTCCATGATTCCGCTAAAACTCCAAATACCTGAAACTTAAGAGTTTTCATCAAATATTGAGACAAAATAAGCATTTGAGGACACTATTTCTATAAAAATATAGCCCTAAATGAGTCCAATTTGTAGACTTATCAACACCCCCAACTTAAACTTTTTCTTGTCCTCAAGCAAACTCAAGTTCAGCCGTTCAAAAAAGGTGTCTCAAACAGTGCTACACAAGACTCAATCATGAATGCAGACAACAAGACTCAATTTACTTATGCAAGGATCAATTGTGTACTCAAAGATTCAGTTGTGACACACCATTACCAAAGATTCTCATGCTAGCAATATTTGCTACTTGCGCAAGTTCAAGCTCAACAAAAAGTATCTAAATTCCCTCACATAAAGAATGATTCCATATTCACACTCAGAGGTTAATCAACTCAAGATCAGGAATCAAATGCAACGCTCAGACTCAAAAAGAGGAACACAATGCATGTTTTTCACCCATAGGTTTGCCCTTATTTTCCAATCGACTTTCGATTCAGCTTACTCAACATCAAAAAGGTCTTTCTAAGTCTTGTAATGGGGATGAGTGCAAAAGTATAGTCATTTAGGCTCAGTGACTTTTTCCTCGTGAGATGTGGTATTCTCAAGGCATTCCCTTCTTTTCCATTATCAATTCTTTTTCTAGTGCTTCTAAGTCATCTTTTTATTCACCACTATGGATTGCTTGGAAACCCAATTTCCTTTGTACTTTACTCCACACATTTTTTTTTAAATTGAAGGGTTTTTCATTTTTTATGCAATACCATGGGTTAAGGGGAACTTTTCTTGCACTTCTTAACTTCTCCTTTTCCTTTTCACCACACCCCTAACTTAGGCTTTTCGCTAAACCATAAATCAAGAAGATCATAGGTAGTGGGTCAAGTAAGGTCTAGGGTTCATCAAGGTTCTTCCAAAGAAAGGTAAGGCTCAAAGGATGTTCAAGAGAGTTTCACATGCTCACAGGTAGGCCACAAAAGAGGTATATGTCAAATTTGGCTCACACTCTTTAAAGTTGCCTAAGATCATCTCAAGAGGATACCTTTCTAGATCAATCAGACTAACGAGGCAAATTCTAGGTTTATTCATGCATGGTTCAAAGCAAGCTAATCACACAAGGCATTTACACTTGAGTCAAACAAGACTACACACTTTTTCTAGTGTGCAACGGTTATTACAAGAGAATCAATTCGATAAATGGCTTCATAACGAGATGCAAAGAGTTCACATATTGTTTATGCAACTTCATTTGGCCTCATCGTAGTCGCGCATTCATGTTCGTTCAATTGAGAGCATTATTCAAGTCATCGGTATTGATCGAAAGCAAGACTCAGAATTTCGCAAAAGAACAACCAAATTCAACTCACAAGGGGTGGCCAAAATGTGCTTAAAATTTTTGGAAGGGTCAAAATCATTTTGCAATTAAAAATAAAAGAATCCTTCAAGCTCAAATATGCACAGAAAGCAGTATTTACATAATTTAAAATTAGAACAACCCAAATGTATACAAAAATACGAGTCACAAAAAACACACAAAAGGTGGGCCTCACCCCACCACAAATGAAAATCATTTGTCCTCAAATGCAAATAAAATTAACCAAGATTTTAAAGATAACGAAGAACAGAGAGGGAGGTAAAGAGGGGATCCTGGCTAATAGGTTGCTTCATTTATCTGGGCATCAGTACATGGAGCGACCACCAGAAGGACCAACTCCATTGGATCTAGCAGCAGGAGATTTTCCAAAGAACTTTGCACAACATTATCTATCATGATTTCTTCAGTCTTAGTTATGTTATCCGCTGTCACCTCCTCAAACATCTCTTCGTTAATTTCTGCCTCTGGTTCAGGATCGACTGTATGCCCATTCCATCTCGATGTCCTGGGAGGCATTTCGGGCATATCAGGAATCTTTACTGATGGACACATCGGTGGAGTTTATATGGTCTATCTCTTTTCCCAGTTCAGCAATGGCAGCTTTTGAAGTTGTCACCTCCTCTGTGGATCCTTGGTTGCGCTCACACACCGCTATTCTGGCCGCTAAGGTATCAATGGTAGTGCTCAGAGGTGTCACAACATCAGTTAAGGCAATCTGGATCATGCATGGAAGCTGTCCCATCCGAAGTATGGACGCCTAAGTAAGTGAAAGTTGGGAATCAGCAGCAACAGTGGTGGGTCTTGGCAATCGTGCAGCAACAGAAGAACCTGGTGAATCAGCGTGAGTAACAATGGCAATGGATATACCTGAAGGTCCAGGGGTCGGAATAGATAGATGTGCCTTTGTAGGCGTTGTTTCTATGTTTACTAGCTCCATCGATACTGCCTTTTTCTTTTCTACCTTATCCTTAAGTTACTTGGCTCCGATCCTTCGGATATCAGTAGAGACTGTGGGCATCATTCGTCTTGACATCTCGAGGCACCTGGGCTCGTTTTCACAATTCTGTGGGCAAGACTGGAAATGGAAGTGAGGTTCGGCTCTGTCTTACACGCATAAGTATCTCTGAAGCATTGATTGTACCCAAGTTTATCTGAGTCTCCTCTATGATGCAACCCAGGCAAGTTGCCTTGTCAAGGCGAAGGATCGATTCATTTTGGGATGGCATAATTGTGCTGCTGATAAAACCAAAGCAGAACCTTGCGTCTATGTTTAGTTCTTTCTTTTCAATCAAAACTCCTTCCGCTGCCCACTTTGGGGTTTCATCTGCAATTAGTAGGGCTAACCACTTTTTCATCTCCTCCAACTTCTTTGTTCTGATCAAGTACTGGCAGTGATCTCCAATATTTGTGGGCATGCCCAAGACTGCGTTGATTTCCTTATTATCACACTTCACTCTCTTTCCTCTGACAACCATATAGCTAACTTCTTTGAAGGCTGCTGCTAGTTGCTTTTGCTAGGGTATTAGTGCGTTATAGGCACTATAGAACTCTCTTATCCAATTTGGAATATAATGGCCATGGGGTTTGGTGAAGATTTGGAACTTGTGGATCTTAGACACTCCATTATCTCTGGGTATCTATCTATAACCCAGTCTATGGATATACGCCTTTCTTCCAGAATTGTCCTCAACCCCTCATCTTTTACTCGATTCGTTCATTTAGGCTAAGGATCTTGTACTGGAGGTGCTAATACCATTGTCTGCGCTGGAATTGGAGGTGTAGTAATTGTAGATTGGGGAGTCCTGGCCCTGGATGAATCATTCAACTTCTTAATTCGCCACTCCACCCTCTATGCTATTAACCGATCATTCTCATCAGCACCTACACCTTCACTTTTAGATTGGTTGGGGTGATTTCTATAAAAAGCCATTATGTTCAGTGCTTGCGTCTGACAATTCAAGGGCCTTATGTTTTCCCTTCCCTTTCTCGCAAGTTTTGGAAAATTTAGTCAATTTGCTTCTGAATGTATCTGCATCCTCATTCATTGTAATCCCTTTTGTTCTACTTTGGGGTGGCTTGCTTCTTCCTGCAACTTTAGATCTAGCCATTTCTGCAAAGAATTCAGAAGAAGTCAAAACAACCAAATCAAGTTCAGAGTAACACAATTTCAGAAGGACTCGCTGAATAGAATGACGAGTTGCCGGTTGATTTTGGCGATCAATATTTTTGGCCGAAAGTTACAGAACACTGATTACAAGTAGCATGAGGTCAAAGGCAAAATGGGATAATTTGGTGAATCTCCTAGTGATTCGGCAAGCTCACTTTAGCACGCTGAATAGTCTAAATTCATCATAAAGGCACATCACATGACATAGGATAAAATAACTTGAAATGAGAGCATACATATCATAATTAAATGTAGGGTTTGGAGAGCCAACCGTTTACGCAGATTAGATCGAGACTGTGATGCTTAGCAGCAGGTTATCACAGATCCAAGCACTACTCAAACAACTAAAATACTTACGAGTTGCAAAAATTCTGAAAATACTAAGTAAGTGCGATTTTGCTAGAATCGAGAGTGAGGGGTATGTAGAAAGGTTGAAAGTTAAAGCCCATGGTTTTATAAAACTCATCCAAATCTCATCCATTTGGTGACATTAGTTGGCTTTGCTTCGCTACTCGGCGATTCGCCGAATGTTCATCTTTCTCGTTGAGTTTTACAGGACCCTTAGTCAAAGTGAGGATCCCAACGACAGTATTTGTAGCGATCGCCGATATGATCGATGTTTCGCCAATTGGACTTGAGTAATTCATCTTGTACTTTTCACAAACTTTTCATGCCCCAATCCTACAAGATCAAAACACCTTTATTTCCAAAATAACAAAATTAAAGTAGTTAAGGGTTTTGGGTTGCCTCCCAAACAGCGCCTTAGTTAACGTTGTGGCACGACGCAGGTTAGCACCTAAATTTCACTTTTGGGGTCAGCCAAAACATCATTTGGCCACCCCTTGTCTTGTGCCTGATGGGGATTAGGCATTACATGACCCAAGAGAGTTTCAATTAGCTGGATAGATCTAGAGTGCGAACTGCTCATCTGATTTAGCACTTCTACGTTTTCTCTAAACTTATCTAGCACTCTATCTTGCTCAGTTAGCTTTTGAAGGATGGATAATAACATATCTTCAATATGTTTATCCATAGATCTTCCCTGTTCAATAGGTGGTCTGCATTTGCTCTTCTCTTTGGACATCACTTCCATTTCCTCGACCTTTTGGGTCAAGTTGTTCATTTGACCCAGCAAAATGATCAAATGCTGGTCCTTATTAGTATCTTTGTTGGTTTTAGTCACAAGGTCGAGGAATTTGACTGTGGTCTCATAGGAGTATTTCTCATGACCACCTGGCATAAGTCGATCAATTAACCCTCTGTTTTCGGGATTTAGACTCCTATAGAAGCATTCCAGTAGAACGAAATCGGGGATTTCATGAGTTGGACATTGTATCAATAGTGTTTTAAACCTCAACCACGACTCATGAAAAGGTTCTCCTTTTAGATGCTTGAAGTTCAAGATGTGATCCCTGAATCTCATCACTTCTACTGGGAGGTGCTCCATCGGTCCACCATCCCTATCATGTATACTCACTATACTCTCTCAACACACAAATAACCTAGAAAAAACTAAGAATTAGGTAACTGAATTACAACTAATAAGAACAGAAACTCTATTAAACTAAAAATTTTATATTAACACCACTCCCCGATAGCGGCGCCATTTTGATGCTTATTGTGACCAACAACACCAACCTACGGTACGAGTGTCTACGATCGTCGATAATACAGTAACCCAACTAAAGGTTGGGGTCGTGTCCCAAGGGAGTGATTTTGAGAATTCATTGAAAACTAAAATTTAGCTGTAACTAGTCGTATCTAAAGATATTAACGAATAGAAACATAGTAAATGAAAGGGGTGACACAAAAATGTCAAATATCAAATGTGGTTTTTGTCACAAGTAGTAAACACAACAAAAATAACAAGAAAATCAGGTATGGGGAAAAGTTCTTGGGGTATGACCACAATACAAGTTGAGATAAATAGTTGGGTACATGCTTTCGATAGGAAATTTGTAAGATGATAGTGACTAGGCTAAGCTTTAGATGGAAATAAGTTCCCTCTCGGGCAACTTACCCCATTTCAAATGGGTTCCTCTTGGACACCCATTTGCCGCATAAAACCCTACTCACTCTCTCGAGCTGAGTGTTAGGATATGGGACTAGGGTTCACCCTCTCGGGCTAAACCTCATGTCGACCCAATCCTTAGGCCATCAGTCTAGTGGTGTTGGTTTCGCAACCTCTCTCTCTCGCAAGCCGAAAACACATGAGTGGTTTTGTATTTGCAACTATAAACGCATTAAATTAAAGCACAACCGCTAGGTGAAATCACCATTAAAATACATCTAACCTAGCAGTAAACAAGACCCAACAATAATATCAACACATATTTGCTAAATCATAACCCAAGAATGGGGGATTTTAGCCACACATCAAGAAATAACAAAATACACCTAAAATGATAATGAAATGGGTATAAGAGATTAAACCATTATTTAAGCAAAGGAAGAAAAATGGACAAGAACCACTTCCAACTTGGGGAAGATGAAATTCTTCTTTCTTCAAGTCTCCCAAAAACCCTCTCCAAACTTGAGAGAAAATATCCAAAAAGTACTATTCTATTATGAAAATTATAATAATAAATCGCATCCCTAAAATTAATAAAGAGCTTAGTATTTATAGACTTAAGAAATTAATGCTGCAGATTGCTCGACGAAGTTAGTCGAGGTCGCAGAATGACTCGGTGACTCGCCCTTCTTCTGTCTCACCGCCGTTTCCTACTTGCCTTCAGCATCTCCACGTTTTGGACCATTGGGTGGTATAGTACTGCTTTGCGGAACTATTCGGCGAAGTGCCGACTGCTCCTTTCATAGCCTTTTTGATCCTCTTCCTTCAGGACTTTGCGTACATGAACAAAAGGTGGAATCTGTCTTTTTGACGACTCACCAAGTGTGCTTGGCGGAGCTCATGCTTTAGCTTCTTCGCTCTTTTTAAGCCTCTTTGTTCCTTTTTGCGCCTAAGTGTCCATACTTCGGCTAAAACATCAAATACCTGAAACTTAAGAGTTTTCATCAGATATTGAGACAAAATAAGCATTTGAGGACACTATTTTTATCAAAATATAGCCCTAAATGTGTCCAATTTGTGGACTCATCATGTCCTACCGTGGGTCAATACTTACCTGGAATTTTTGTGGGTTCTGGGAAAGAGTTGAGGTGGCCAACCATGCACCCCATCTACGGTACGTGGGTCAACCAACTAACCGCAGGTGGCCTCCGTCAGTGGCACCTGCAACTTCTGGAAATCTGAAATTTTATCATTTTGGAATCTAAAGTGTTATACGGGGGATCCTTGGGGATGTGATCGATTAAATGCTAATTTTGCTGTATGGGTGATTATTATTTTATAGAAGTCATTGAATCTTAGTGGGTAGGCTAGGCTTTAAGTGTAACAACTATTTCTCAATCAACTATGACGAATCAAGCGAGTTCTCTCGAACCTCGATAAACCCAACAAATATGAACAACCTAAAACCTTAATTAATCTACTCTCTCGAGCTAGATTAGTAGGATTTAATTCAGACCCACTTTTTCAAGCTGAATTAACAATAACCCAATCACTACAATCATCAATTGATAACTTTAATTCTAAAACCTCTTTTTCAAGAAAGCCTAGAATGCTAAACCAGAACTGTACTTTCAACTACAATTCATCAATTAAACCTCAACTATCAAATGAACCCACTTTAAATCAACAATTAAATCAGTAAATACTAACACCCATAAGCAAAGTGAAACATTCAATCATATAAACATACCCCCAAGAATGGGGGTTTTAGCCAAACATCATGAAAAGCAAGAAAATGTTACCAACTATGTTCAGTGGGACCTACACCCCGTATGTCCCATCCGTGAATCACCAAAATTTGGCAGTTTTTGGTTCTTTGGCGCTGCCTTGGGGTTAGGCTTTAGGGTCCTCCTCAAGGACCCTTGGTTGGTCCTTGGGGGGTCGTACCTTGACGTTTAACCCCTAAACCCCTCAAACTAAACTCGAAAACTCATTTTACAACATAAATCCTCACATCAACTCGACAACACGCTCGTTAGGTTCTAGTTTCACGTATTTATTTTTCCGAGGTGTTACAGTAGGATTGAATTCATACCCACTTTCTCAAGCAGAATCCGCAATAACCCAACCACTACAATGATCAATTTATAGCTTTAATTGTAAAACCTCTTTCTTAAGTAAGCCTACAATTGTAATACCCCGGAAATTCTATGACTTAAGTTAGAGCCTCACCTTATGAATAATGACTTAAAAATAGTTAAAATGGTGTTTATAAGCCTAAAATATTGTAATTGACTTGGTTTGAAAAGTAAAAGTCTAAACGTCAAGAAACGACCACGACGTCCGGAAACTAGAGAAGAATGTGTTCTAGTGTGTCCTTAGGTTTTGGGCAGGTTTGGGAGTGTCGTATGATGCTATAATCTAATGAAAAGGTTTAAAATAGGTAAATATATGTTCCTAGGGTCAAAATGTTCGAATATGACTCCCCGGGGCCACCATAAAGGACCCCGAGGAGGACCCCAACCTTAGCCAAGCAAGCTGCCAAGGCAGCTTGCAAATTGCACTTAGAAGGAATAGAGGTGCGTCGCGCACTTGCTCCCCCAAGGAGCAAAAATTCAGTTCGTGACACGGTCGTGTCGCGAACTCTTCTGTCTAGAAATTTAATTCTAAATATCTTCAGGGAACAACTCCGCGTCGCAGACTTGTCCCACGACGAAAATGCAGAAATTCCGAAATCTATTTTTACTTCATTAAAGAATCCATTTAAGTGAGGGGTATTAGGGTACTTTAGGGGACATGTATATAATGATTTTAAGTCAATTTACCTCACTTTTATCACTCAAACACAAAACCCCAAAGATATAAACCTAAAGTTCCTCCTTCTCTCTACTCTCTCTCTTCTCAAGAACTCCATTGAAGAAGATTGGAGCTTCAAGAAGAAGACCAACTCTCCAAGGTTTCAACTTGGATTTTTGTGGTTAATTTGTCAATAAGGTATGGTTTCTTATCACTCTTGGGATTCCTTTCCCCAAGAGGCCCCTTCAAGATGAATTTTAAAATCTCCAATTTCTAGGTTCAATCCAAAAACGTGGGTCTTCTTTCTGAAGTGAAATTGATGTTATAAACTTACTTTGATTGATATTATATGAATAATTATGGATGAATTTATGTTGTATTGGTGGTTTCTTGAAGAATTCCCCATGAGACCCATGTTTCTCCTTCTTTTCCTAATTCTAACCCTAGTTTGTGTTGGATATTGATTGAAGGCTATGAATTGAATGTGATGTTATGTAATTCATGTTTGTATGATGATTCTACCCCAGGTTATGTATAATTTCTATGAAATTAGGGTTGACTCTTTGAATGAAGGCTTGAAGGCAATGAATGGAATATGTCAATTGCTTATATTGATGTTGATTATGTTATTACTTTCATTGAATTACCTTGTATTATGTATTGGTTATGAATTGCTTGGTAATTGAAGTATGGATGTCCCACGAAGGGCAAGAAGGTATGAAGGTTGGTTCTTCTTTGAACTCAAGTATGAAAGGTGAATTACTTAGATTGTAATGATGCTATACCTAATGTGTTATTGTGGTGTTGATGACCTAGTTTCCTCATCCTTAACCCTCTACACTTGAATTAGCTATGAAGTATGTATGTATATTATGGTATTATTGCTATATGATTGAAAGGTAGTTCTCATGATTGTAGTGTAATGTAAAGTGAAAGGTTTACTCACTTGCTAAGTGTCTCTAAAGTGAAAGGATTGTTACTCACTTATGAACACATATGAGCTATTATGGTAAGATGTCTACATAAGAGTCTAGTAAAGGCTAATGTGAACTTATGTGATGACTAAAGATGATTACTAAAGGGAATTAGATGCTTAGCACCGAAAGGGCATGTAAATGAGATGGGGGTCTCACGTTTAGTAAGTCTAGCTCCCCACATAGGTTTCCTCACATTTAGCAAGTCTAGATTACATATGGTATTTGTTGTCTCATGAGATGGAAACCCCACGTTTAGTAAGGTAGGGTTTCTAGAAACAATCTCCTTGACCTTTAACTATGTGCCCACATAGGACTCTAGCTTAGTGGATCCACCTAGATAGCTATGTACGAATGGTTACACGTTAGGCAAGTGTTAACCCTCTCTTTTCGGTGTGGGAGTAGAACACCAGATTCCATGTAGCTCTCATGGTCTATGTTGGTTATTGCAATATTTCCCTAATGTAAAAGTAATTCTCATGGAATCCGGTGTGAACTCTTACTAGGGCTTTCTTAAGGGTTTCTACATAGTGTAAGGGAGGGTATGGGACTTCTCTTGCACATTGCACTTGTGAGATCCTAAGAGATGGTTGTTGTAGTGTTCTCTTATGATTATGATTATTATGACTTATGTATGTTGAAGCTATGTTATGTATGAACATTATGAATGTGGTAAGTTATGATGAAATATGATCTTATGAATGTATGCATGAAGTAGGTTGCTTAATGTGATACTTGGCTTGGAATAGGGTTACGGGGTTCTATTCTTTGCATTGCACTAGTATTTCTTGGGCTGTCTACATGTTGGGATGATATTATGTTGGTTTGGACTATGATACTTAATTTGTGTGCATATTGGATTTACTTGGCAAAAAGCATGTTTTGATAAAATGTCCTTTTATGCATGTTTCAATGGTTTTTATGCATAGTAGCCATACTTAGTACGTGTGTTGTACTAACCCATATCTTCTCCCTTTTCCCAAACATTTAGGTTCGGGCCGTTGAGGATCCAAGCTTACTTCTCAAGACACTTGGAGTTGCTTCCCCAAGTTGGTGAGTCCTCAAGTCCGAGGACAAGACCATATGATCTAGCTTCTATGTTTAGTTCTTTGCTTATGTTGAAATACATTGTTGTACTTCCTATTTGCAAGACTTCTTATTGATGTAAGGGCTAAGTCCCATTTTCGATACTTCTATGTCTAGATGGTGCATTGTGACGAAGTTAGATTCTATTTTTCATATATGAAGTGGAGTTGAACTTCCAAAGTAAAAGTTTTAAATTTTCCTTGATTTTATTCTATGATACATGTTATGATGAATGCTAAGGGCCTATATAAGACCTCTTCGAGGTCGAATACATTGGTAATGACTAGGGGGTTCTCTCAGGTCGTTACAAGAATGCTAAACTAGAACTGTATTTGCAACTACAATTCATCAATTAAAACTCAACTATCAATTGAACCCACCTCAAATAAACTATCAAATCAGTAAATACTAACACCCATAAGCTAATTGAAACATTGGAACACATAATCACACCCCCAAGAATTTGGGTTTTAGCCAAACATCATAAAAATCAAGAAAATGTTACCAACTATGTTCTCCATCAGTTTGGGTAATAAATTGCAAGTCTTCACAATACTCAAAATAAGTTCCAAATCAAAACCAACCCCAAATTCCTATTCAAAAAGACTAAAAACAATGTTCAAAGTGTTTTAGATCAAAAACCCAGGATTAGAATGTGAGGGAACTCCTTTTCTTGTTTTTAAAATTCCATTTATACATTCCTAGATTTTTGGCTTCGGAGCCATTCGACGAAATAAGTCGAACTACGCCGACCAAATCAGTGACGCACCAAATGCTTCTTTCCATCGCGTTCTTGGCTTGACTCTTCACCACTTCCCTTTTTGACTTTAGGCGATCAAGATTTTTTATTGCCGATCCAGTCGGTGCTTCGCTGAAACATCAATTTCATCACCGAGTTAGCTTTTACCGTGGGCTAGCCTGCTATAACTTTAGGCGAGATGAAGAGCCACTCGACCACTCACCGAGTGGTCTTGGCGATCATCAACATTGCTTGTCTTCAACTTTTTTAGTTTTTTCGCTCCTTTTTACCCGGTAATGTCCTTGCCTTGCTCTTTTGCTTTCATTGATGCAAATTAGCACTTTAACACTAGTTTAGAGCATAAAAGAGGTATTGAGGACACTAAAACTCTGAATATTAAGCCCTAATTAAGTCGAAATCCACGACTCATCAGTTCCACACACCCATTGAGTCTCAAAATATCTATATTCTCCAAATTCAATTCATCAAAATAGATTATGTTTTCATCCAATTCTCCATGGGTCTATATTGTTATGATTCAATTGTTTGATTTTAGTCTTCGTATGAATAATATTATTCAATTGATTTTATATGGACATGTGCATTAATAATGATTTTGATATGAGTTTATAAATGAAAGAAATGAATTTATATTAAGAATTTATGAAAATTTATACATTATTTAGGAAAAGATGTCTGATGATCTAAAGGTTGATTTTAAGATGAGCATCAATGAAATTGTGAAAGATTTTCTCACATATAAGGAATCATTGTTTGGTGAAAAGTTTTTTCACACATGCATGATTCATGATTTTAGGAGCTACTCTATGATGTTTTAAACTTGGATTAGTAAGTAAATTGTGTTTTATCATGTATGATGATGTGTTTATTATGACTATTCCTTTCGGATTTTAATTTAGAACCAAATGAATATTAAGATGGAGGCGCTCATGTTAGTAGAGGTCGGATATTTAATAGCAATCTCGTTGTCCCTAATTACGTGCCCCCACATAATTTTCTTATAAAGACATAGCTATTGGATATACCTAAGCTAGAAGTTCATGGTCCTTACCTTTGCAAGTAGGACATCTATTTTCAGTGTTGGAGAAAGACATAGATTCCATGTAATGGCTCACAGGGTTTATCTTAGTTAATGGTAAATATCCCACCAGACGAACTAAGTTACCTCCAAAGGATTTATGAAGCTTTCATTACGATTTAAAGATGCATTGACCATGTTTATGATTTATGATTCTTCCTTAAAGGTTTTACTATGCTTTAGCTTGGATGTGCATATCATATTTTGTTCATATCCTCTTATGATCATGTTTTACATTTTTAAGCATAACCGTCATACTTAGTACATTTCATTTACTAATGCATACTTGTGCCTACATTGGCTAACAATGTAAGGTCCGATGATCTTCCTCCTCCTACTCGTGGTTAGCTTGGACTACTTTTACTAGTGGATTGGTGAATCATCATACTTTGAGGGTGAGACCATGAAGACTCTTATAGCTTGTACCTTTTGAGATTTTGATACGTTGTATGCGGTGTATGGGTTATGTCCCAAACACTCTTCTTGGATGTATTAGATTGTCTTGCCAAGACTTAGTATATTCGCACTTATGTTCCTTTTATAATAAGATATTACTTTACCTATTATGGTTTTGTCTATTATGTTGTGTAAACTCAAAGGTCCAGTGCATTACCGAAACATGTATCCTGTGGAGAGGTAAAACATTATAAATTTTCTAATTTAAAGTTATGTGTTTTCTGGAAATACTAACAATTATAAATTATAGATATTTATGTTCTAGTCACCTTAAATAGTATGTACACTTACTGGATATTAATTTTCTAGGGAATTAGGTTATTGTAAGCCCTATGTACGGAATAAGTCACGCTAAGTATTAATATCATGATATTAATTTTGCGTGTGTATTATATATTAATTAATGAGTACCAAATCTTGAATGTCATTTAAATATTAATAAAATACATTTAAACATTATTTTAACAAAATAAAAACAAATTTGAAAAATGATGGATATTATCATATTAGAATTTTTTGAATTTAAAGGTTCTTTCGATCTTTTACGTCGTGCTAAGTGAAACAATTGGGTTGAAGCTATATTTTAAAAATATTTTTTCTCAACTATATATCTGCAATAACACATTTATGCAAACCCAAAGAAAAAACATATATCAGAAATAATAATAGACGATGAAAAATATACGCAGATAGAATACATAGATTATGAATTAGAAAGTGAAGATAGAATATATGAAATATCAGAAAATGAAATAGATTAGCGTTACTTTTAGGTTGTGCAATTAACTTGTTATATCCTTGTAACTTTTGTGTCATATAATCCTGGTATGTATTAGATTGTCTATTACTTTACCTATTATGTATGTCATGAAACACTTGGTATCAACTGAACCACGTAGGCCATGCATGGTCCCTCATTTGATTCACGGACCGTACATAGCTCGCGTCGCCTCATGGCCCAGAGATCAAGTCTCTGAAACCATCGACGGTCGACCAGGATGGTCCATAGATCAATCAACGGACCGTAGGTTGGAACTGTTGATGGTGTCGACAGTTATTTTAAGAAGGGCTTTTGGGTCTTTTCCTAATAATTCTAGACTAATACTATGTCATTTTTCCCTTCACCTAAAGACATATTTAAGTGTTTTAACCCACAAATTTCCCCAATGGAAATCATTCTCTCAAATTCCTAAAAGAAGGACAAATCTTCCTCTCTAAACTATTTCTTGTAGCGAAACTTGTAGTTGGTGAATTCATGGAAGTGGTAGTTTGGTAGGTGATAGTGTGGTAGGTAAGTATTTTATTTTAAAGGTTTTATTATTATATTCTTTTGTTAAGTGTCTTAATCTTGCGGAATTTATGGTAAAATGTAATAATATTTATTGTAATATTCTTCCGATAGTTGTTTTAGTCTGAATATTTATTTAATATTATTTATGATATATTCTAGATATAACATATCTTGGGTTCTTTGGTACATATATAAATTTTCCTCCATTAATTGTTCTAATAGTTTTATATCTTCCATAGCTTCTATCCAATATTGTAAATATTTGTAATTCATTTTAATCTGAATTTATTTCTAAATCGTACCATTCTATTCTTTCATTATCTAAATATAGATCTTGTAAATCTATTTCATACCATTCTTGATTTAATATATCTTCTAATTCGTAGTCATCAAATATTTTTTTCCCATATGATTCTTCTTAATTCAATTATCTCTATACCGTTAAGTATATATAAGATTAAAGTTTCAT